>NW_012108053.1:71617-72607 GCF_000951045.1 Mandrillus leucophaeus | reverse complement strand
GGAATTAGAAAGAACCATGCCAAATCCCTGAACACCAGGCACTAAGGTGGATGTAATTATTTACAGCATCAGGCATTGCAGGTTTTTACTGCCTGGACATAGAAAATTGATTCCACATAATTTTCTCATTTATTTGTTTTGTCCCTGGCTCAGTCTCAGAGCCAAACTTTTGCTGAACGCCTTGTCTGTTAAGCCAATTCCTTTGCCCAGCCTTCTGAGAAAGTACTACACTTTACACAGGACTTACTTTTCTCTATTTACAATATGTGCGTGTGTGGGGTGGGCGTGATGGTAGGGGCTGGGGGGAGGTTTATGCCATGCCACATTGCTACCCTATTCTACCCTATTCTTTTTTTGTGTGATTTTAGAAAACTTTTATAACACACATGCAGAAAAATACACATATCTTAAGTTAATACCCTATTCTTAACCAGTGTTCTAAAATTATACCATCATGACTTGTGGAAAAGTGGATGACCATAGCGTTTTCAATGTTTCAGAGAAATATAGGATGATTCAGTGAAATTATATATATATACACACACACGCGCACATATATAATACATATATACACATAGACATGCATTACATAAATGTTCATATATATATTACATATGTAATACATACTACATACATGCATACATATACAAATATGGTATGGAGACAAGAGTAAACATGGGCATTTAAGTAAAATAATCAGAAAGTCCTAGCCAGAGCAATCAGGCAAGATAAAGAAATAAAAGGCATCCAAATAGGAAAAGGAGAAATCAAATTATTTCTTTTGCTAACAATATGATTCCATACCTAGAAAACCCTAAATACTCTGCCAAAAGACTCCTAGACCTCATAAATGGCTACAGTAAAGTTTCAGGTTGGCCGGGCATGGTGGCTCAGGCCTGTAATCCCAGTACTTTGTGAGGCTGAGGCGGGTGGATCTCCTGAGGTCAGGAGTTCAAGACCAGCCTGGCCAACATGGGGAAACTCCATCTC
>NW_012108053.1:327-67877 GCF_000951045.1 Mandrillus leucophaeus | reverse complement strand
AAAAAAAAAAAAAAAACTTAAAATGTAGGTGTGATTTTAGTACTAAACAGTAGTTAAAGCTAGAATAACTTTGAAGAACATGATGAAGAATGTGTCAATGGCCTTGAATATAGTGTTGGAATTATTGACCATAGGAGTGCTGCTGGTGAGGGCTCAGAAAGAAGTGAGGAACATGTTATTGAAAACTGGAAGAAAAGAGATCCTTATAAAGTACTTGTAAAGAACATAGTGAAGTCACATGGAAAACAGAATTTATAAACAATGAAGTTGATTATGTGGCTAAGGAAATTTCCAAACAAAGACTCAAGGCTGCTACCTGGCTGCTTCCTTGTAATGAAATGTGACAAGGGAGAGAGAAATTGAGGGGAGAACTGTTAAAAAGAACTAGGACCAGATAACATTGAAAATCTCAGCCTCTCCAGGTGGCAAAAGATGGTAAAAGTCAGAAATGATAGCTGAACATGTGGCATAAAGAAATGGCTGAGTATGTAACTGTTCAACCTTTTACTAAAACTTCTGAAAGATCAAAAGGTCAGAATATTCAGTCACATAAAAGGTCATTTCACAGAAATTAACTGTGCACCTTAGAGACACCCTCAATCAAACCAGAGGGCCTGTAGGAAACTTAAGAGCACTGTCTCTCAGCCATCTCATTAGGAGCCAAAGATAAAGGATCATCTGGAAAAAAACATGGTAGGTGTGGCTTTTGTCTAATGGGGTGAAATCCAATAAAATCCATGCAAGATTCTCACCATTCTTGAGAAAATTATTTCAGCAGAAACACTGCCAAGTTGAACTAAACAGGATAGAGAATATAAAATGAAAGAAGGCTATCAGAATCCCAAGTTTCTACTGGCAGGAAGTAGGCTAATAAAACTACTGTATTCAGCTGAAAGAACATCCTTTCCTATAAAAGGAATGACTCAGTGCGCAGAACCAAAGGCATTGATTGAGGAAGGAACTGAAAGCCAAGGAGAATTATTCTCAGGCTTTGAAACCCAATCAAAGAACTCTAGCTGGATTTCAGAACTGTTATGGACAAGTGAATACTTTCCACCTTCCATTTTTCCCCTCTCTTGAACTGTAATGTTTATAACTACTGTCATATGCCTATCCTACCTTTTTATGTTAAGTACATGGAGGGTAAATAACTTAGTGCTTTAGTTTCACAGGTGTACATATGGACAGAAATTGAGTTCCAGGTGCTGTGCTTAACAGATTACATCTGGGAGCCTCTTGCTCACTTGTATCTGATTTAAATGATGAGATTTTGGACTTTGAGCTGATGCTGAATTGCATAAAATTCTTAGGAATCTTTGGAAAATATGAATGTATTTTGCAAGTATGAAGGAAGCGATTTATTAAGAACTATGGAGTGGACTGTTTTCAGAAAAGCTCTAAGATGGCTCCTAAGATTTCCACTCCCTGGCATAAAAACTATATATAACGCTCTACCTTGAATATGGGCAGTATCTGTGAATATGCTGGGTATCACTCTCATTATTAGGTTACATTATATAGTGACCTCAAGGAATTTTTTCAGATATAAAGTTAATTTAAAGAAATATTATTTTGGGTGGGCTTGACCCAATCAGGTGATTCCTTAAAAGAGGGTCTAGAGGTCAGAGATTTTCCCATTGATCTTAAAGGAGTAAGTTACCATGCTGTCCAGGACCTGAGAGAGAGCCATATGGTAGGGACCTAAGGGTGGCATCAAGCTAGTGAGAGGAGCCTCAGCTGATAGATAGCAAAGAAATAGGGGCCTCCATCTTACAAATTCAATAACTGAATTCTGCTAACAACCAGGTGATCTTAGAAGAGGACCCTGAGGTCCATAAGGGCATGCAGCCTAGCCAACGCCTTGATTACGGCCTTGTGAGAACCTGAGCAGAGTATCCAACAAGACTATGCCTGGGCTCCTGAACCATGGAAACTGTGAGATAATAAACAGGGGGTGTTGTTTAAAGTTACTGCATATGTGGTAATATTTTACATAGCAATAGACAACTAATTCTGTATCATTCAAAGTTCAGCTAGAGAAGCAGAATCAGTAGGATATGACTTTGTAATTTGGGGGGCTGGCTGAAGAAGTCTGAAATCTGTCGAGCAGACAGGCAGGAAGCAACAATCACAAGTCCTTTTATTAGATATATGTATTGGAAATGTCTTCTACTCTGTGGCTTGTTTTTTCATCTTCTGGAATTTTTTTTGTTTATGGTTAGTGATTGTTGTGTCCTGTTTATGACATCTTTGCCTAGTCCATTGCAATGAAGCTAGTCACCTGTATTTACTTCAAAAAGCTTTATTATTTCACCTTTTACATTTAGATATATACTGTATCTGGAGCTGAATTTCTTGTATTTTATGAGATAGTGGCAATATCGATCATTTTCAACATGACTATCTGGTGCCATTTACTAAGAAGAATGGACTTTTAATATTATACTGCAGTGATATGCTTGTCATAAATTATTCCTTTGCAATATATGTATGCCTCTTTCTAGAATCTTTATAATGTTCCATGGATCTATTCGTCTGTGCTGTGTCAATATCACAATGCCTTAATATCTATGGCTTTGAAATATAAATCTGTGTTAGTGTATGTCCCCAACTTTTAAAATGTATGATTGCCTTGAATATCATTGATACTTTCATTTTCTTAAAATTTAGAATTTGCCGGTCATTTTCTACAAAATAATTCTGAGATTTTACTTGGTTTTTCACTTAATCTAATAACCAGTTTGGGGCTACTTGACATCTTTAGAATATTGAGTCTTCCAATTCATGAAAGTGGTATATCTTTCCATTTATTTAGGTATTCTTAAATTCTCTCAATGTTTTATAATTTGTAATCTTGTCATGTACATATGTTTTAGATTTATTCCTAGGTACTGTATATTTTTGATGTCACTATAAATTCTGTCATTTAAAAAATTATTCTATTGTATTGTTACTTATATACAGTTATTCAATAAGTCATGTCTGTTGACATATCCAGCGATCTCACTAAATTCACTTATTACTTTCAATAGTTTAACTATACGTTCTTTTGGAGTTTTTACAAATGCACTTACGAAGTATATGTAGGAAGCCAGCTGCATTCTAAGATACTAGCTATTGGGGAGCAAATGAGCCTTTAGAGTTATTTTGATTTGGCTTTCTTTTTTGGGGTAAAGAGGCACATGGATACAGATAAAATTAATTATGAGAAAATTGTTCAACTCTGTGCTACTAATAAAGTAAAATACTGAAAGAAAGAGAATTTTATAGGAAATATATGTATTCTAAAATTGGTCCAAAGACTTTTTCTAGCTTCACAGATATGAGTTATCTCAGCAAAAGAATAGATTTAGAGACCACACTGGTCGCTGGAGTCTCATCATGCATAGCAAGGCCCCTTCCCTGACCACGAAGTTTCCCTTGTTACAGAGCGGCATAGATTCTCTAGCTCTTACCCTGCCAACTTCCTCCTGTGGTATGTATGTTAACATTTAGGGGTGAGAACTAAAACTAAAATCCGAAGCCACCCAACTAACTGAACGGACAATTTCTTGGCCAAGTGTAGCCCAGAGAAATCTTAAAAACTAAATTCCTGGGCATGATGAGATGGGAGGTCAGATATACTTCATTATCCTTCCCAACCCTTCTATGGTTTAGACTCAACAGTGACAAGTATTCGTGTTAAAATAGAGACCAAAAGACTGACAGAATGGACTCTTTGTGGCAATAAGATACCAAATTATAAACAAGACTTAAGATTATGCCAGGCAAGGGTTAAGTCATACATTCCTACATTTAAAGGATAAACTATTCTAACTGCCATGAGGATTTTTCTTTTTCTCTCACAGCTAAACAAACACTGACGTTGAGATAAGGAATACTAAAACAATTGCAGCTCATCCACTGCCAGACATGGACTCACTTACCTCCTGTTCTATAAGCCGTAACTACAGCTTTGTGGTTTTTTTCTTGTAATTTGTTTGGCTTGTGTTGTTGTTGTTGTTGTTGATTTGGTTTGTAAGACTATTTGTTTCATTTTAGGTTTGGGGGTTCATATGCAGTTTGGTCATATGGATATACTGCAGAATGCTGAGATTTGGGATTCCAGTGAACCCATTACAGAAACAGTGAACATAGCACCTAGTGTGAAATATTTCAACTGCTGCCCACATCCTCCATCCTCCCCCATTTTGGAGTCCCCCATGTCTATTATTTCCATCTTTTTATCCATGTGTACCCATTTTTTAGCTCCCACTTATAAGTGAGAACATGCAGCATTTGATTTTCTGTTTCTGAGTTATGTTACTTAGGATGCTGGCCCCCAGCTCCATCCACGTTGCTGCAAAAGGCATTATTTCATTCTTTTTTAAGGCTGCATAGTATTCTATGGTGTATATACATCACATTCTCTTTATCCACTTAAACACTGATCAACACTTAGGTTGATTCCATGACTTTGCTATTGTGAATAGTCCAGCAATAGACATGTGAATGCAAGTGTCTTTTTGATAAAAGGATTTATTTTCCTAAGTAGTGGGATTGCTGGGTGACTGTTAGTTCTGTTTTTAGTTCTTTGAGAAATCTTTATACTGATTTCCATAGAGATTGAACTAATTAATATTCTCACCAACAGCATATAAGCATTCCCTTTTCTCCATATCCTCACCAACATGTTATTTCTTGACTTTTTAATAGCCGTTCTAACTGGTATTAGATGGTATGTCACTATGGTTTTACTTTGTATTTCTGAGCATTAGTGACGTTAAACATTTTTTCATGTTTGTTGGATGGTTGTAAATCTTCTTTTGAGAAGTGTCTGTTCATGTGCTTTGCCCACTTTTTAATGGGATTATTTGTTTTTATCCTATTGACTTAAGTTCCTTATAGATTCTGGATATTAGTCCTTTGTCCAATGCATAGTTTTCTAATATTTTCTCCCATTCTGTAGGTTAATTTGTTCTGTTGTTTCTTTTGCTGTGCAAAAAGCTGTTTAATTAGGTACCATTTGTCTATTTTTGGTTTTGTTGCATTTGCTTTTCAGGTCTTAGAAATTTTTTGCCCAGGCCAGTGCCAAGAAGGGTTCCTCCTAAAGTTTTTTTCCCAGGATTTTTATAGTATTAAATCTTTTTTTTTTTTTTTTTTTTTGAGACAAGGTCTCACTCTGTGGCCCAGGTTGGAGTACGGTGGCACGATCTCAGCTCACTGCAGCCTCATCTCACTGGTCTATATTAGAATAGATGATTTTCTAATCATCTTTTAAATAAGACTAGACTTTATATACTCTTTTAGTATCTCTAAGTTGATACAAACCTATTAATAGTACTGTCTCTGTTCCTGTCTTTTGCCTACAGATATAGTCTCCAAAAATAGCAGTAAATATTCAATTATTGCCTAGATAATGAGTTAAAAAGAGAAAATTTACAGGGTTCTTTGTATGTAAGTAAATTCATTTTTCTTCTTCCTTTTTGCATAGCTTGGTGGTATATATGACCACTGTTTTCAAAACTCTTTAATCTCACTTTATAATCATTGAAACTGAACACAGAAGGACTTGTATTGTTTTAGATAAGTGAACCAGTGAGGACAGGGGATCTGCCTAAGGTTTCTTAGGAAATATCACATTTTAGTTATTGTGTCTATCACAGCAGCCTGTCTCATGCCACTCCTGTATATAATGTCAGGAGCTAGTTCTTTGAGGAAGTTTGAATAACAGCAATAGAGAGCTATTTCTCGGAAACAAATGATAAGAAACAAACATTTGGCATATTCATGGCTCAGCTTTTTTGTTGTTGTTAACTAGACCGCTGTACTTAACATGAAATCCTCTCCTGGGCTCACAGCTGGTACTGCAAACACTGTTAATTGGAGAGACTGAAGTGTGAAACTCAATATATATGTTGTCATTTTACTCAACAGTTTCTGGAAAATGTATTGCAGGTAAATCAGCAGGTGTTAGCAAAGTATTTGAGAAAGTACACAAGAGCACGTTAAGCCTCATGATGGATATGTTTCCCTGCTGGAGTAAAGCAAGCATCTGACTTTTGTAGCCATTACTGAAGTAGCATAGATTTGTCATTCTGCAAACAAATGAGACTTTTCTTTTATGCAATTTTGAATGTTCTGATTCATTTTTGGATAATAGCCTTTCTAATTCCTTCCCAACATTTTTCTTCTCCAAAATTTGTTCCCTTCTCTTTAACATGAGAAATATTAAAACTTCGCTACTAAATAATTCCAAAATAAAATTTTAAGTGCCTTTATTGTGTCAGTTACACAGAAGAAATTTATTAAATGTGTATCTCATGACTAAATAGATAACCATATTTTAACTCATTTTGTTTTGCATCATGGAGTCGCAATGAAATAGAGGCATTGGAAATCAGGCAATCTTATATTTGAAAGAAAAGAGAAACCTCATCAATGTCCTTTGGGACCCAGTGTGCTACCTAATTATGTGATAAGATTTTCCTGTTCCAAATGTTTATAATGATTTTTCACTTCCTATTAGACACATCACTGATTAACTTCTAATGAAGAAGAGACCTAAATTAATGACAGTGCTAATTTTCACCCTATGACAATCTTGATTTTATTGTCCATTCTTTTCTTCTCTTCTCTGCATCGTGTGAGAACAAATTCTATTAAAAGGCAATATACAGGCTCTCTTGACTTCTGGCTTCCTTTTGGTTTTGTTCAGTAATATGCATGGACAGAAGGTGCAAAAGTAGAGAGGTTGGGTATTTATTTTCCTTGCTCCCTCTATATCAGATCACACTTCTCTTGGTGGCTGTTTCATCTACCTAAGACTTAATCTTTGTGAGAGTTTACAGTCACATCACACTCTGAATCGCTGTTTCTTCCCCTTGCCCATTAGGAATAGTTTTACTAAAAGTCATGAAGTTCCTAGACCCTGAGACATTTATTGTTCCCCACTGGCTCCTTAACCATGTCCACAAATCTGCAAATTGTGTTTTGTTATACAGGTTAAACATGCCCAATCTAAAATTCCAAAATGAACCAAAATCCTAAACTTTTTGAGCGCTGAAGTGAAGGTCCAAGTGGAAAATTCCACACCTGACCTTATGTGATAGGTTGCAGTCAAAACACAGTCAAAACTTTGTTTTATACACAAAAATATTTTAAATATTGCATAAAATTGGTTTCAGGCTGTATATGTAAGGTGTATATAAAACAAGTAAGTTTTGTGTTTAGACTGGAGTCCTAGTCTCAAAATATTTCATATTTGTGTATATGCAAATATTCCAAAATTCAAAATTTGAAACCTGAAACTTGATTCCAAGCATTTTGGACAAGGGATCTTCAACCTGTTGTCTCTTTAAATTTTTGAATGTGAAGTTACGATTATGAAAGATAAAACAATTGGTATCAGGTTTGGACATAAGACCCAAACTCTCAAATGGATTTCTGGATTTCATTGTATTTACTGGATGGGTAAACAGATAATCTCCTTGTGGTTAGTAATTGATGGTCATGTAGTGGCAACAAATATTATAATCACCATTGGTGGTACTGGATGGAGAACAAGTCATTGGTAGGACAATAGCAAATTGACATTTATGAGTTTGTGCTTCAAATGCTAGACTTCCTCTAAATAAAAGGATGAGAATGGAATCTGAATGACAAAAGGGGTAAGACTGGCTGGCCACTCCCCATTTTTATCTTTGAATACATTACCTGACCTTCTCTCCACTGTTCTGTGCTTTAGAAGACTGACTTCTACAGGCTGTGTCACCAGATGTCTTTGTTGCCTAGCTATTATTTGAGTTTCACCAATTGGAGTATCAACAGGGTAAGAGGAGTGAGAGATGGGATATTTCTTCCTATCGCCTCTTTATTGGGCTCTAGTTTTAGCAGAGGCTATATTTTCCTACAGCCACAGCTGGTCTCTGAGCCCCTCTTCCATGCTTATAGCTCCCCTCTAGGATTTCTAATACATTCCATTCCTTTCACCTATAGAATAATGGATGGTAGCAGCCTCCCACTATTGCAAATTCCTGTATACTCGATGATCTCTTGTCATTTTCATCAATTCTGATTCATCTCTGTAAATTGTCCTTTTACTGAACTCTCTTTAATTAAACTCTTTGATGTGTTATTTCCTGCCAGGACCCTGGCTAAGACAAAGTCCCTGAACTACAAAATAAAAGCATTGGCTCATTGTCTTTGCAGCTTGTAATCTACATTAAATTAGCAGACAGGGAATCTAAAGTACTGTTGCCACTTTTGAATGATCCCTCTGTGCATCTGTTTTGTTTTCTGTTAGTGATGAGCCCTATTCTAATGTCATCTATATAATCGCATCTAAGACTGAAGGTATAGAAGATGGCTGACAGGATCCTATTGTCATCTGGACTTTGTCTTCCTGGGAGCAACTGTGAGAAGCTATTATACTTAGGGACAACAGCCTTCAAAGTCATAAATAAAGTGGCTACATCATTTTTAAAAATTAGTGATACACTCTTAGAAAGTAGGGAATACACTCAGAAATAAGAGATAGCCAAGATTCATATCCTTTAGTTCAGGACACTGATTATTGGTGAGGAGAAAAATTCCTGATTCTGCCACAGATGGGAGTTTCTTAACTCTGCCCCAGTTCCTGTGAAACATTTTTCAAGTTGTAAGAAAGATAAACTGGGAAACAAAAAAAGGAAGGTTTCTTTTTGTAATGTATGAGAATCATAATAACTTAGGGAGAAACCTACTTTGAAACACCAGCATTGGCTACAGTGAGAAGAGCCGATAGTACTACAGTGGCAGAAAGGAGGCTGTGTGCCATTCTTGGTATTTGCATTATCAAAAGGAACAGTTGACGAGGACATAAAACCAAAATAAGCTTGCAAAGACCCATTACAAAAGGAAAGTTCTTAGGGAACTGTGGTTCTAGTTTCTTAAATACTGATTGATGCATCAGAATAAATACCATTACGATTGTTAACCCTTTTTGGTGTGGCCTGGGAATACTGTTATATGTACTGATAGATCCTTTCAACTATTTATTGAGCAACTACTGTGTGTCCACAGTATGTCACTTATACTTTATTTCATTAATGCTAATGACTTTTCAAAGTACCTCTATATTCATTTTATATATGAAGGAACTAAATCTGAGTGAAGTTTATTAACTTATCTAAGTTATAGGCCTAGTAGGTCCTCAAGTCTACATTCATTTTTTATGATATGACCAACTCACAATATGCTTATTGACTAAATATCCAGATTCAGCCTACAGTTATGGATTAGAGGTCATTCCTGTTCTTTCATTATTGATCTTTTTATGAGAATAAGCTTTCATATTTTTCTTTTTTGCTAATATCAACAATGTGAATCTTCTATTTCAAAAGGAATGACACCAGTCCGTAAAGAGAACTGGACTCAAGAGAATGAGAGAGTAAGAAAGATCTGGTGATAGATTAATAGCTTTTAGATCCTGGCTTCATGCAAATCCTAGTTGGTTTGGTTTGCTTTATTTTCTTCAGTTGATCTGTGTTTGCAGCAAAAGAAATGCTGACTAGTACAATGAAGTTATGGAAAAATAACGATCGCTACCTTGGGATCTGAATTGTTAGCCTGATGATGAGCTAATTAAATTGGCATCCTTTTGGTAGTAGGATGGCTTTGCATTTGTACACTGGTTTTATTTTTTAGGCATTTGTTAGGTCACGAGAACAAGTAAACGAAACGCATTTTTTTCTCTGATAATTATAGCCAAACCTTATGAATAGGATGTCTTAGCATCTTTATTGAGAGTAGGAGTACTTTATGAGTTGTTCTCACTTAAAAACCTTTCCTTGGGGATGAAATTCTGTCTATGAAAATTCTCAAATCTATGCCTGAGGTCTCACTTCTGAATTTCAGACTTTACAATCGGTAACAAACTTCTGTCTTGCTGTATCTCTGAATATCATCTCCTGTTACTTTGGCCCTTCCCCCTCCATGGCTCACAACACACTCACTCTGTGATGATTCTTGGATTTGAGTTCATCTTTCTTGACTCAACTGCGATTAAATATGACTGGCTTTATATCTTCTGTATTTGCCATGCCTGCTGAGCATGTATTACTTTTCTCTGCCCTTTCCCCTTTTACTCCTGCCTCTTGTTCTGCCATTGACGCCTTCCAGTCTTCCATTATAATATATAATACATTTTTTCTTGTATCATAATCTCTCCTGGTATTCTAATAGTGCATCTGTCAAAGAAGAAAGCGTCAAGCATCATGGTTAGTCTTCACTGCTAAAGAAAGACAGTATACCATCTAAGAAAAATTTTAACAAAACGTAGGCTATCTTTCTGCCTCATCAATTTATGGACTTTATCTAGGTATGCATGTTTGTGTGAAAACATTGTTCTTCATAAATATATCAAGGGGTGTTGTATCTGATATCACAAGTCAAATGTTCAATTTATAAATGTATTCCACGGACTGTTAAGATAAATTTTAGCCGGGACAATAAGACAATAATTATTAGACCCCAAAGTTATTTGTCAGGCCACCCTAAAAGAATGCAGTTATTAAAAGAAAAAAACACATGCTATATGGATCTTAAACCCTCATCTATACCTGCTTGGTAAAGATTTGGATTGTGGTAGATTAGCAGAGGATTTTAGACTGAATTTCTCTGTAGACAGCTGAGCTTTGAGTGTTACTCCCTTAAAACTAAGATTGAGGGGTGGAGTATGTTCACCTCTAACCTTATAAGAGGTTTTGCATGGATGCCACTCAAAGAGCTTAATATGTACCTTCTGCAGTTTGTGGTTAGTGGCCTGTATAAAATGCCTACCGGGACATGTAAAAGACAAGAGCTAGGCTAGCTTTCTGCTACACAATGTGCAGAAATAGAGGTAGCTGTGTGGGGATTCGCTCTCTATGGATCAAATATCACCAAATGAGAGTGAGCCAGTCGAGAACCATTTAAAATCTTGTCCCCAGGGACTTTCGAAAGAGGAAAACATAGCCAAATAGAGAATAGGGTGCACTTAAAACATACAAATACATAGCAACAATAGTAATGAGCCGAGTTAGATTGGTCAGCAAAAGAGAGTACATTACACGTGGAAGTGTAAGTTGTTTCTAGTGAGGCATTTCAGGAATCTGGGAAGTATCAAAGAGAGAAAAAGTCATAAAAAAGTCATTTTTATGATCTGTTCTGCCCAGAGGTACATCATCAACTTGTAAAAGTGAAGCAAAACAAGAACGTCATGACCTCTGTGATGGTTAACTTTACATATCAACTTGGCCTCATTGCCCAGGTATTTGGACAAACACCAGTCTGGATGTCATGCAAATTTTTTGGATGAGGCTAACATTCAAATCGGTAGACTTTGAGTAAAGCAAAACACCTCCCACAATGCATGTGGACCACATCCAATCAGTTGAAGGTTTTAGGAGAAAAACACCCAGGTCCCCCAAGGAAGAGGGAATTCTGCCTCAAGACTGCCATTAGACTCAGACAGCAACATCAACTCTTCTCTGGGTCTTTAGCCTGCCAGACCTCCTAGGCCCTACAATCATCTGAACCAATTTTTAAAAGTAAATTTATTTCCATACCTACACATGCATTTCATTAATTATGTTTCTCTGGAGAATCCTAACTAATATAACCCTCTAATCTGTGTCCTTTCTTCACTTGACCACGGAGTTGTCAGAAACTCGGGTTAGCAAGATGGAATGGAAGCATTAGAAATGGAAGAAGGACCACTTACTTTAATCAGCTTCTCACAAATTAAAGGATCCAAATGATGAAGGAGAGACTTACTTTAAATAATTTTTGATTAATATATGGACCCGGACAGTTTTATAAAACTTTTATTGTATTAAAATATACATACAGAAAAAAAAGCCTCTAGTATGTGTAGAGCATACTCAATTTTCACAAACGGGATATACAGCACCCAGATTAAGTAATAGAATGTTAGCAATACTCAGAAATAGATTTTGTCTATCAGAATCCGTTTGAGTAAAAAATAAAAATAAAAATTCAGCGGGGCATGGTAGCTCATGCCTGTAATCCCAGCACTTTGGGAGGCTGAGGCGGGCAGATCACCTGAGGTCAGGAGTTTGAGACCAGCCTGGCCAACATGGAGAAACCCCGTCTCTACTAAAAATACAAAAATTAGTTAGGTGTGGTGGCATGTGTCTGTACTCCCAGCTACTTGGGAGGCTGAGGAAGGAGAATTGCTTGAATCCAGGAGGCGGAGGTTGCAGTGAGCCCAGATCGCTCCACTGCACTCCAGCCTGGGTGACAGAGTGAGACTCTGCCTCAAAAAAAACAAAAAAAAACAAAAAAAAAAACCACAAAAAAACAAGGACAAAAACAAAATAAATTTCTGATTATATTGCATGAATCATAAAACTGTTGAATGAAAAGGTTATACAAAGAGGTAATACTTTCTTCCAATATTTCGTAATGCAAATGCACCAAAGGGAAGTGTGTGTGTGTGTGTTCTACCATAAAAGATTACTCAATTTTATGCTTTAAGACTCTTTGTACAATATATGCCACATAGTTAAATTCATAATGTTCAAAAGGAAATTAAATATCATGGTCATAGTTTTTTACAAAATGCACACTTTCCTTTTACTAATAACTATTTTTATATCAACCAACTAGAAAAAAAAAAACTGTCAGTTCAGTGAAGCAACTAAAGTGAGTTCAATGCAGCAATTCAGTGAAACAATATTGTCTGATATTTACTGAACTGACTTAATTGTTGAAATGTCTTGCTATCATGTAGAAACAGCCTCTAAATTTGTAGCTCAAGTCATTTTATTTCTATCTAGGTAGGATTTAATAATAGTTCCTATGTTGCTTTCTATGTGTGAAATGTAATAATTAAAATAATTAAAGAAAAATCACTTTTTCAAAAGATAACACTTTATAATCCATCATAAACGAGTGGTAAGTCTATTATTTACTAATGAGTGCCTGTAATTGTTTAGTCCATACATTTTTTAAAATCTCTAACAACAAATTTAATGCCTACAAATATCTCATGTTGACTTAAACATTTTCTTATAAATTTCTGCATGTTTTAAAAATATGCAGTTCTGGATTATAATTTTTCATTAAATTTAAGCCTTTAATAGGTGGTAAAAATGGATCTGTAAATTGCCTATTAGTTAGCCTAGCTCCAGGCACATTGAGAGATTTATTAAATACTGTTTTAGTGATTTCATGCTGGAAATAAGAAGAAAATGAATAATATATAACTCAGTAATTGGTGGCTTTAATATTTCTATAGAAAATAGAGTAATAGAACAGTATTTATGTATTATCATACCAATATTTATGAGATACTTTAATATTTTCCAGTCCATTTTCTATTGTTATTATTCCACATTTTACAGATGAAGAAACAGGTCCAGTAAGGTATAAGTTTAAGATTTATGCTCTGTCCATATTACAATAAACGGGCAAGTTTTAATTTAATTAGTCATATCTACTATTTTTCCATAGCAGCAGAGGGAAGTGATAGATATCTCAACTATGAAAGCTTCAGGTTTAGAGAAAGAGGAAAAACAATCCCTAGCTTAAGGCATTTTATTAGCTCATTTCCACCTAAAATAATTACGCTGTTCACCAAATGGGAGTTGAGAATCAAATGCTAGCATTAAATTCTAGTTTATTCACAAATTTCATGATAAGGAAATTGAAAAAATGTATAAAATATCTCCATATAAAATTGTTCTTGGTTGCATTACTGTGTAATTTTTTTGTACCCAAAAGAAATAGTCTGGAGCTTTCATGGGATTAACCCAGAAATGTGAATTTGGACTATTAGAATTCTGATTTGCAGACATTGGTTTAACCTAACCTGCAAAACCACTTTCTCTCACTAGTTTTTATTTATATCTGTTCCTTGAAGAGTATAGATCATTCTGTTTCTAGTTACAGGATAACAAAGAATTTCAGTGTCCTGTGGAATTCCTTACACTGGAAATTAATCATAGCACCCTTCCTAAGGGTATTGGATATTTTGCCAAATTGTGTGCTATATTGTCAAAAAGGAAAATGGTATAATTAGAGAGAAATAATAATGGTTTGTGAAAGTGAGAATTAAAAAAGTACAAATGTTTCATGTATATACAATTTCCCTACATATGTGAAATATGTAGGGAATTTGATCACCTTTTTAAATTCACAAGAGCCACATAAATCATGGAATACTAAAGCATAAAGTGATAGATTATTCCATAAATATTTAATAACTTAAGTAAAATCTCAGGCCTTAGTAAAGAGTTTTTAAATTATAAGAAGAAACATAAAATAAAATTTGAATAATTGTAAAATCACATCCACTTTTGGAGAGGAGACACATTTTTATTTCTTACATTAGTATACAGGTTTAACTCAAAACAAATGGCAATGATTCTAAAGTCAGCCAATTAAAATTGAGAATAATCTTAATCAAGAATATTTTCAAAGTCGGCAGTCAATGGGTGACATAGGCATAAATTATTCAAGTTATTTCAAATTTTAATAACAGTAGGTAACTCAAAACTAGATGTTGGTCTATGTATGATTTTTGTGTCTGGTGAAGGAAGTATTTCACAGGAATGAGAGAAATGGCTGGGCGTGGTGGCTCATGCCTGTAATCCCAGGATTTTGGGAGGCTGAGGCTGGTGGATCACCTGAGGTCAGGAGTTCAAGACCAGCCTGGCCAACATGGTGAAACCCCATCTCTACTAAAAAAATACAAAAATTAGCCAGACGTGGTGGTACATTGCTGTAATCCCAGCTACTCGGGAGGCTGAGGCAGGAGAATCACTTGAACCCAGGAGGCAGAGGTTGCAGCAAGCTGAGACAGAGCCATTTCACACCAGGCTGGGCAACAAGAGAGAAACTCCATCTCTCTCTCTCTCTCTCTCTCTCTCTCTATATATATATATATATATATATATATATATGAGAGAAAGAAGAATAAAATAATACTAGGAGCTCTGCCAGATATTTGAGGGAAAAAATCTAATCAGAACTGTATCTGAACAATAATTCCAGGTAAATTAGATAAATACATTAAAAATGAACAAAAATTCTTTTAGAAATATGAGTGAATATATAACTGACATTTACAAGGTAGATTAAAGTATGAGACAAATGAAAAAGATTGGTATCTTTGTCTCCATAAAGTTTAGAATACTACCACTATCAAAACCCCCAGGTGCTTGGAAGATGGAGCTCAGCACATGCTATGGAATCTTACTTTTTCTCTTACTTCCTGCTAGATTGGCTAGAGATAGACCATCAAGATAACCTGAAGAAATCTCCCAAATGCATCTGTCTTTCATATTTTTGAGGGAGATTTGGATTCCTACAGAAACTCTTCTGGTGATCAAGCTGCAGAGCTGGATTTGCACACAGAAGAATGAGTGGATAACATTACAAATAATAAAAGCAATGGCAACAACAACTTATTAAATGAGAGAAAGAAGATCATGCTTGTCATCCAGAACAGATATGTCCCATTGTAACAGATTTAAGGGAAGAGAGAAGAGATGCCATAGGATAAATAAATGAAATGATATTTCTAAGGCATAAATTCTATGGAATCCAGGAAAAGGTGGAAAAGAGAGCGTAATAGCTCCCAGATCCATTATTTCCTTTGCCTTACCCCAACTTTCTAGTGTCACTTTTTAAAACACTACATTTCAGAGGTTAAAATTTTAGGTAAATAAAAATCAAAGACGTTTATCTCAGAACAAGATGAACACAATAGTGATGCACAGAATAAAGACATAAGTATAACCTTAGCAACAAACATTCTTATATTTTATATATAACATTCAACATTTTATTTAGAAATCCTCCAGAGTCCTGTGGATTTTAAGCAGAAAGGTGGTAGAAGACAGAAAACAAACAACAACAAAAAAAACAGACTCAGATTTTAAATGATTCTGGAAACTTCTGTTTATTTTTCAAACTTTAGTTCTTTTCTAATCAATGATATAGCTCAATGGTTCTCAAATTAGAATGTGCCTCAGAATCATCTGGAGAGCTAAAGAAGGTTGATAAGTACCATCCCTAGAGTTTCTGATTTCAGGTGGTCTGCAATTTGGTCAAAAAAAAAAAAATGCATTTCCAAAAAGATGCTTCTAGTCCAGGGACCACACACTCTCTCAACCATTGAAACAGAAGTTTCTTTGGGGGACAGACAATGACAGGTTGAAAACCTGATTTTATCTCTTATCAGTGCAGAAAAATACTATTCAACCCCAATTTTCTCATTTGTGAAAGGGGAAATATAATGCCTAACAAAGGGTTGTTTTGAGATTCTTTTAAGACTAACATAACATGTATAAACACACTTAACTGCATTTGCAAAACAGTATGTTATACTATAAATATTATGTCCTTTTCTTTGAAGACATGAAAATTTCAATATTTTGCATTGTATATCCTTTTTATAGCAAGTGTTAATATATGGAATGAAAAAAATTGTGATTTATTAGGATATATTTTTAATGTAAAATACTATTTATACTATAACAAAATTGTCAGCAAAATTTTTTTCAGGTATAGTAAGCAAGATTGGCACAAATTTGAAGTCAAATTCTTTCATAGTTGTTAAGCCTGGAATATGTGAAGTATAACACAATTTACAAACTATTTCCTCCACTTTCACTACCATCTATAAGACTTATAGATGACTTTTTCCATCAATATTTTATTATTTCAAAATTCATTATTTCAAAACCATAAGAGGTTTTTCAAATTATAAATGAATAGACTAATCATAGACATAGGAGATAATTTTACTTAAGGATTTACACAAAGCTATGTTTTCAAAGTGACATTTTTATTTAATAATAATATTCATTTACAAATAGAAAAGATATTTAATAGGAGACATTTTTTTCCTCTGAAGACACAGTTTATATCTTTATTGATGATTTTCTGTGGGTGCGTGTGTGTGTTGACATGATAGACGACAAAGAGACACGTTCTTGTAGGACTGAAGCAAGCTTTAAACAGGCAAATTTTTAAAAGTTAGTTTTATCAGGTAATGACAAAATACTTTATTTCGGATTAAGTTCAGATGTGCATGTTCATCAATTTGGTCACATTGTGATGTAGAGTTAATGGATATTAATGAAATTTGAGTCAACCAGGTGAAATTTTATTCTGTTTTTCCATAATCTGCACTCATAAGACATCCTTTAGAATCTCAATTTTAGGTTTTAAGATGGAGAGAAAAGTAAAAGATATTTTATAAAGCAATATTAGTGGAGAATCCTACATTCCAGGTTTTTATTATTTCTTTGAACCTTTAAAAAAGGTTCTACAATTGCTTATAATAGTTTTTAAATTTGATTTCTTGGGACTTTGTAAAATATTTGACCTAGAGCTCATAAGAATGGAAGATTTTCGCATTAATATTTTATCAGATTACATAATCATTTATTACATTTTGTCATCAAAATAACGAGTGCAGCTGGCAATATCAGTCTTGGAAGCAAACACAAATGATTGCTAATTGCCACTTATCTGGTGGGTGTGGAATGGCAGTTGTGAATAATTAGCAGGACATGAGCATCAGAAGGCAGTTCTCTTACAAAATGCTTACTAAATATTAGTTTGATTACTAAATAAGATGATATCTGTGTATATTTTTAATGTGTATATATATATGCATATATATGTATGATGTATGTATAAATATAATATATATTTACATGCAAGTTCATAAACATAGATACTGTCCCTCAATATTCAAGGGGGATTAGTTCCAGGAACTCCTGTGGATACCCAAATTGGTGGATGCTCAAGTTTCTTACATAAGGTGACACAGTGTTTGCCTATAACCTATATAATTCTCCAGTATACTTGGTTACTTTAATACCAAATACAATGTAATTGCTATGTAAATTTTTGTTTGTTTGTTTGTTTTTTTAGACAGAGTTTTACTCTTGTTGCCCAGGCTGGAGTGCAGTGGCGCGATCTCGGCTCACCGCCACCTCCAACTCCCAGGTTCAAGCGATTCTCCTGCCTCAGCCTCCCGAGTAGCTGGGATTACAGGCATAGGCTACAACATCTGGCTATTTTTTTTTGTATTTTCAGTAGAGACAGGGTTTCTCCATGTTGGTCAGGCTGGTCTTGAACTCCCAACCTCAGATGATCTGCCCGCCTTGGTCTCCCAAAGTGCTGGGATTATAGGCGTGAGCCACTGCGCCTGGCCTGCTATATAAATAGTTTTACCGTATTGTTTTTATGTATATAATTTTATTATTGTATTATTTTTATTTTGTGTGTGTTTGAGTATTTTTAACTGTAATTGGTTGCATCTGTGGTTACTTGAATCTACAGATGCAGAACTAGCAATTACAGAGGGCTGACTGTACAAACACACCTTTTTTTGCAACCTCATTGAACTATACCATTTAAAAAACCGATCGCCAATGGAGGGGGGATAAGTAAACACATCAAAAACACTTTATGGCTACTGTCAATTATTGTACTACAATTCCTCAACTTAAAAATTCTTTATTATGGCTACTGTCAATTATGTTACTACAATTTCTCAATTGAAAAATTCCTAACTTTGATGAATTTGCCTTCTTAGTGTTTCTGTGTTGTTGTATAACTTCCTGAATGTTTATACATGGTATGCTGTTCAATACCTTACATACCTGAGGATGTTTTCCTGGTGTTACTAATATATAGTTATTTGGCTCTGTTAAAGATTTATTTATAACAGTATCTTTTCTTTTTCAGTTCCATAGAAAAGGATCCATTATCTTTTAGCTCTGACTATTGCCATAGAGATGTTTCCAGATACCTATAGATATTTGTAATAGATATTCTTCCTTTTCTTTCCAGATTATCATAAATACTTGAAATATAGTTGACACCCATACCACCCAGAATGCACCTGATCCTGGAAGTTAAGCAAGGTCGGACCTTGTTAGTGCTTGATGGGAGACTGCTTAGGAATCAATACTTGGAAAATGTATATTTCTGCACACATATATTTATATGCACATATGATTTGCTTAAACCAAGTGTTATCAAATGTAGCTGTGTTTAAATTAATCTTGTCATGTTCTTAGTTATGGATGCTCATCTTTCTTGAGAGGTGATATACTAAATTGGCTAAACACCCATAATCCAGAGTCTAAATCTCAAACTGAATCCTGGCTCTGTCACATAGCAACTATAATTTGATACAGTCGACTTCAGGCAATTGCTCTGGCTTCCTATTTGTAAATGGGGATAGTAATCACAGCCTTGGGGTTGTTGTGAGAATTAACCAAACTAACAAACTAATATGTATAGAGCACTGTGATCAAGACAAGCAGTGCAAAAACAGAAGCAGGAAACAGCTGTAAGCTCTGTTTTCACTTCTGTACCTCATCAACACTTTAACACTTTTTTTGATAATATTACTTAATTCCTCTTTATACTTTATTCTTCTTCATCTGCTCTTGATATCTCTTAATTATCTTCTGAAGCTTGTAATTTTTCCTCTGATTTGAATTTTTGCATTATCCAGACTTCTGTTCAACAATGTTTTTGAAGTTCTGAATTTGCCAATTCAGTTTCAGAATGAGTTTTTCATTCTCATGCTCTCTTTTTACATTTCAGATTTCCCCTCTCCCTTAGTGCTTGCTTTCATTTAAAAGTAGCTGTATTTGCTAAAGTCTTATTCGTTACATGAATTCTACATTTTCTTCAATTTAAAAAATGTTTGCAATAAATATTTCAAGACATAACAATAGAAATTAAAGAAGAATGACACACAAAGGCCAGAAATGTCAGTGATTTTCATCAGGTGTGGTGGTTCATGCCTGTAATCGTAGCATTTTGGGAGGCCCAGGCTGGCAGATCTATTGAGGTCAGAAGTTCAAGACCAGCCTGGCCAATATGGCGAAAGCCCATCTCTACTAAAAGTACAGGTTAGCCTGACGTGGTGCCTGTAATCCCAGCTACTTGGGAGGCTGAGGCACAAGAATCGCTTGAACCGAGGAGGCGTAGGTTGTAGTGAGCCGAGATTGTGTCACTGAACTCCAGCCAGGGTAACAGAGCGAGACTCTGTTGAAAGAAAGAAAGAGAGGGAGAGAGAGAGAGGAGGAAGAGAAGAAGAACAAGAAGAAGAAGGTGGAGGAGGAGGAGGAACAGGAGGGAAGAGAGAGGGAGGGAGAAAAATCTTAAAAAAAGAAAGAAATGCCAATGGTTTTCAATCAAGATATATGCAAAGGGAACTTAAAAGATGAAGAGTCATAAAATGTAAACAGGAAAACAATGATAAGCTTGTTTGGAAAATAATTACAGGTGATCTCTACAATTCTACACTAAAACTTTGGAAGAAATCCTAGTGGAACATGAAACAATTCATGAAAATACTCCAGAAGTTCTAGATTTTGTGGTAAAATATGGAATGTCAGACCTCATTATAAAATATGGAATGTCAGACCTCATTATAAAATATGGAATGTCAGACCTCATTATAAAATATGGAATGTCAGACCTCATTTTCCTTTTTTGTGTTTTGTTTTTTGCTTTTTCCTTCTTGAAAATTACATTTATGGTAAAATATGGAATGTCAGAACTCATTTTCCTTTTTTCCTTTTTGCTTCGCTTTTTCTTCTTGAAAATTACATTTGCTTGGCCTTTGACTGACTCATGGCACATTTTTTAGTACAACTCTTATCTTTACAAGTTAGAGAGTGTTAGTTGGATTTAAGCAGATTTTCTTATACTAAATTCTTGATATAAATGCATTTTTAGAGTTGATTCTTGATGACCGATGTCTATCTGATTCCACCTGCATTATATCTAAATACTGCTGGGAATTTCTGGAATGAGGTTGGCATTTTTCTTAGATTCTGTGTGACTTTAACATTTCATTGATTAGCTTAATGAGAAATGAGTATAATAAGATATTGGATGCTTCTATTCACTTGTCATTTTCTTTGAAATTTCATCCTATTTATTCCGTCTTCTACATTCAACTGCATTTGTATTTTAGTCTATTTTCTAAGCAATTTAATTTGCCATCTTGTTTTATAAAATCATGCCTTCTTGAATTTTTTTAAGAATACAATCAAAAGTATCCTAAAATGACCTTCTTACTCCTGAGGTACTTCCCCACTTGATAGTACAATGAAAGGTTGAAGTCTATTATAATAGATTTTTTTTTTTTCTTGAGATGGAGTCTCACTCTGTCACCCAGGCTGGAGTGCAATGGCACAATCTCGGTTTACTGCAACTTCCTTGAACCTTCTGGGTTCAAGTGATTCTCCTGTCTCAGCTTCCCGAGTACCTGGGATTACAGACACATGCCACCACGCCCAGCTAATTTTTGTATTTTTAGTACAGACGGGGTTTCACCATGTTGGTCAGGCTGGTCTCGAACTTCTGACCTTGTGATCCACCTGTCTTGGCCTCCCAAAGTGCTGGGATTACAGGCCACCTAGGATTACAGGCTCCTGGGATTACAGGAGCCACTGCACCTAGCCAGAAAATATTTTTACAGGCCCACGTTTTGTTACTGTTGTAAAGATTTCTGTATTTGTTCATAGACTGAATAATAATAGAATGTCGACAACTCATTTGTGTCCATAAGCAGAGTGGACAATGTTTTTCTAGTCTCCCCCACTGTATGTTTTTTTGCTACTGGAGCTTTCCATTTTTAAGCAGTTTAGGATTAGAAGTGTGGTAAAATTAGACATCCACCACTACTAACTGTTTGATATTCTTTAGTCTTGTCTTACTGAAAAAAGAAAAAAAAATGCTGATTCTACTGTCTATTTGTGCAATTATATATGAAAAAATATAGTTCTGCATTATTACAAGAGCTCTGGGGAGGAGGTTTTTAAACTAGGATTGTGAAATACAAACAGAATGCAAGCCACAAGTGTGAGTCACACATATAACTGAATTTTTTTTGTAGTGACCACATTAAAAATTGAAACAGTTATTTAAACCAAAATACCTAAAACATATAATCAATATAAAACATATTTACACAATTTTTTAACATTTTAATATGAACTCCTCACAATCTAGTGTGTATTCGACACTTAAAACACATCTCAATTGAGTCAGATTTTAAGTGCTGACTTTCAACATATGACTAGTATCTACCATATTGGACAATGAAAAATGAATAAAAGTGTAGAAACCAAGGTACACACCTAACTTCTCTCATACATGTTTCCATTGCTTACTTTTTATTTTAGAAATAATCTATCATTACTTGCTTTCATCTGCTTTAACTAAGTTGCATTATTTGGTGTCATGGTCTCCAAATCCATGCAGTGTTTTTTCTACTGGAATGAGGGTTCCAATGACATGAAATATTAATAAAGCTAAACAAATCCCTGACTGAATAAAACAAACAAAAAATCACCTTTCAGTCAGTTAGGAATGTGTGACTTTGTCCTTCTGATAAGTTTGTATCTGACCAAGAGTGGTATAGCGAGTATGAATGAAAATGTCTTACCATGCTTTTTCTGAAAGTGCTAGTTCTGCTTCCGAGCTTAGTCCCCACTTTGATTAGTAAACAGTTCTCCTTGGTTCTGGCACATAATTCATCAATATGATCATGTCCTAATGCTATCGTATTTGTGTGTTTTAATCAATGTTTTTGTGAGTGATTTCAAGAGCTAAACGGGGGAAAACAAATTGCTGAAGAACTACCATCATAACCTAAAAGGCTCTGCTAGAATTCTTAAAAAACCAAAAAGAAATGACTTTACCAAATGGAATGGTGACTTGTTGCAATATTGATTTTATGTTCTATCAAGTTCAATAACAATGTGATAATGATCTTTGAAACCCCCTCTCCTTTACACTAAACAAACACTTAACCCCTTAACCAATTTGTAAATCATATGCCCAAACAGCATTATTTGGGTGGGCATCTAGTACTCTCTTCTAATTTCTTTTTTAAATTTAAACATCTTGTTCATTTTATATTCATTATGTTTCTCCACAGATAAGCAATCTTCAGAGATTTTTTTCCTCAATAAAATACATGAATATGCAACAAAAGAAGTAATTAATTCAATGAATTAATCAAATCATTATGTTTGGTAGTGAGGCATGTTATATCATTTCTTTGATGTGAACTACCATTGGAAACAATCTATCTTATCTGTCATTTGAAATGAATTATATTAAAAATTAAAGTTCTCCAACCTGTAATAAAGCTAAAGATCAAGGACATGTCTAATAATATCTTATTCACATTGCAGCTGTGCTTTTGCCTTTAAATATTTTACCTGCTTACTAGTGTGCCATTTTGATATCAAATCTTATTTTTAGTTCAAATCTCTATAGAGAAACAACTAAGAAATAATAGTTTATGCTTAAGTTCTTTGTTATCAAATATTTGAAAGCAAGATTTTTGTACCGACAATAATTGATATATTTAGCAAGATGATCAAAAATGGCACTCTATGAAAATATTGAGCTGCAATATTTGCTTTTAGTGGCCATAAAACAAAGTACAGAACTGTATTAGGTCTCGAATAATAGCCTAGAGAAGTCTACTCGGGTGTGATATCATGAAACAACATAAGATTAGTTTGAAACTCTGACTTGAGGAAGGAGTGTGCCCCAGAGAGCATTATCTGAGTATCATGCTTGCCTTTTCATGAGGTGATCCCCAGAGAAAACTAAAAATGCATACAATGACTACTGGCTCTGTTTCAGGTGTCTTTTCCATATAAGTTAATTTCCTGTAAGTCACAATGTTTTAAGGTACAAGATTGCTCATTAATTCAAGCAACACAATGCAATTTGCTGAGCTGTTCTCTAGAGATATATAAACAAAGCACAGTCTCTACTTCAAAGAACAGTCTAGTGGGGAAGGTAGTGAAATAACAGAACATTTTTGGTTTAATACAGTAACTACATGTAATCAAAATTTTGAATATTCACAATGAAATTTACTATTGAAACTTAGCTGTCATTTGTTTTCTTTGAGTCGGTTACTGTAAGTAGCATTCTTTATACCTCAATAAATGTTATGTGGTTGATATTATTGTTACCATTTTATAAATATGGAAGTAGTTTCAAACAGCTTAAGTAACTTACCCAGGTGATTAAGCTAGTAGAGTAAGAGTTGGGATTTCAAATTTTCTGATTCAAATGCCCATGAACTTGCTTTTTTTCCCAACATTTTCTCTCAGTGTTATACAGGGATAACAAAACAGATTACAAAAGGAGCACCTGCCTGGCTAAGAGGTCAAACAATGATTCCTGGGGAAGGAACACTACGAACTTAGTCTTAAAAGATGAACAGGAGTGACCTACTTGAAACAGTAAGAATGGATGTTACAGGCAGATAGGATTTCTAGTACAAGGCTCAGATGCATAAAGGGGCAAAGTGTAAGGTATGTGGACAGGAGTAGAAATGAGAAAGTGAGTATAAAATTGTGGGGATGCGGAACAGGCCATCTTCGGAAAATGTGTATCATCTGAAGACAAAGGGAAACTTTCAGATTAGTTTCAAAGAAAGGGATTGATATAATATATAAATTTCCATTTCAGGACTCTGTGATAGATGTATTTGTCAACTTGACTGGGTTAAAAGATACTCAGATGGCTGGTAAAACATTATTTTGAGGTATGTGTGGAGGTGTTTCTGGAAGAGACTAGCATTTCAATCAGCGGACTGTAAAAGAATATCCACCCTCGACAAAGAGAATAGGTGTTATCCAGCTCATTGAGGACCCAAGTAGAGAAAAAGGGCTGAAGTAGGCCAGGTGTGTGTCTCCTCTCTCTTCTTGAGCCAGAACAATTCCTGACTTCAGATATTGGAGCTCCTGGTTCTCACACCTTCAAAGTCAGACTGAATTTCACCATTGACTTTCCTGGTTCTCTGTCTTACAGACAGCATATCAGGTGACTTATTGACCTCTCTAATTGTGTGCGTGAATTCCCATAATAAAGCTCCATGTATATGTTTATATCCATATCTGTGTCAATAGGTAGATATAGACACAGATATGGATTCCATGCAGAATCTTGACTAATACATATTCAAACAATATGGACTGAGTTTATAGAGGAAAATTATAGGACAATTTTAAGAAAACATATTAGAAATGATGAGCATTTGATTTAAGTTAGAATAACTGAGAAGCAAGAATTTGCCAATACTTTTTCAAGAGAGAGGGGAAAAATCAAACTGAATAGAGAAATAACAAAAATATGGAACAGAGGGGTTTGCTTTGAGGTTGCTACCAGGAGGTTACATGGCAAAGTTAAAATCAAACAGGCCTGGGTTTGAATTTACCCTCTATTAGCTGGTAACCCTTAGATAAATGCTCAGATTGAAAATATGCGTGGTACATATGAGCAGAGGCAAAAGAGAAATACGGTGTGAGAGTTAACATAAGTGAAGGATTCATGATAGAAAGGAGGAAAACAATAGAAAGTGAAGTTTCCATAAAGCTAAGTTTATTTGGCTTAAAATTGCTTTTATTCTGAAAGACTATCCCTCCTATTTACTACATCTCATGGTTCATACAGTTTTCATTTTATGAAATCGTGGTCATAGCAGATAGTGGTTGAGAGTTAATTTCCTTAATTGGCAAATTAAGGAAAAAGACTTAATTGGCAAAATGAATGCTGCAGTCCTATCATAGTTCCTTAATTTTTATTTATTTTAAAACTCTATTGATCCATAAATTCTAAAGTCTGGGAATCTTGCTGTAACCTAAGTTACAGATAATTTTTAAAAATGAGAAAAACTTGCTAATATTTCAGCCTATATTACAGTTCATAAGGCTGCCTCTCCATCGTTTTTGCACAGAAGACTAGTTTAAAAAGATTATTTGATTGCAAACTGGCTATTTGTGTTCCAAGAGCACTAACGATAGCAGAGGAAGAGTATCAGCAGAAAATAAACCATGAGGGAAACATGGATTTGATTCATTTCTTTCAAAATGGGTTTTCTGTTTGTATGTTATTTCATTCTAACACTGCTATGATTTGATTGCAAATTTGAAAACAAACAAATCCCCAAACCAAAGAAGGGCATCTTCTCTAAAGGTAGCAATTTATAATAGTTGCCTGGTTACTCACCATTTCTCAGCAGGAATGGCTTTGAATCTTAAGATGGTGTATACCCCCCTGCTTTTTTTAAGGGCTTCAAACAAACCTGACCCAAATAAGTATCAGATAACTAGACTGTTAGTGTGGAGAGAACTTCAATTAAAGGTTTATGAGCAGGAAAATAGCAGGTGTTGTCTAATAACACCTGTTCAAGGAATAGTCTGGGGAAAACCTGCAGCCTTTCTGATACACCTGCTGAAAGTAGCATCTGGAAGAGCCACCTTTACATTCAGATAGATGTTGGCATCTATGACAGGTTACCATATATCTACATAATACATAAGATCAGCAACAACATTCCATTTTGTACACATTCACTCTTTTGGAGGCATGTACCACATCTCATATGCTATTTTCTGATCAAGTTTTCATATTACAATTGTCACCACTTAGGAAGACATGGCTTCATGAATAAATATAATAAGAGTAAGAACAAACATTTTAATGTATTATGTTTATCAATATGATCTGTATGCAAAAACCCACATAAGTCAGCACTCAGAATGTAAGACTTTTGCCCCAACCTCATAGTGATAACAGAGAGGTTAAAGTCTCATCTATTCTTGTTCATGGTTCTATATCTGTTCTTGTTATAGTCTTGGGGAAACTTTAGTGCTAGGGACGCCTGGTGGGAATGAAGAGCCTGGCTATTTGTGTTCCAAGAGCACTAACCGACAGCAGAGGAAGAGTATCAGCAGAAAATAAACCACGAGGGAATCATGGAGATGATTCATTTCTTTCAAAATGGGTTTTCTGTTTGTGTATTAGTTCATTCTAACAATGCTATAAAGCACTATCTGAGACTTGGTAATTTATGAAGAAAAGAGGTTTAATTGACTCACGGTTCTGCAGGCATAACAGGAACCATGACTGGGAGGCCTCAGGAAACGTACAATCATGACAGAAGGGGAAGCAAGCACGTCTTCACCAGAGCGGAGCGGGAGCGAGAGTGAAGAGGGAGGTGCCACACGCTCTCAGGCAACCAGATCGCACCAGAACTCATTCACTACTATCACGACAACAAAAGGGGGAAATCCACCCCCATGATTCAATCACCTCCCACCAGACTCCACCCCTGACACGTGGGGATCACAATTGGAGATAAGATTTGGGTGGGGACACAGAGCCAAACCATATCAGTTTGTTTCTTTAAAGAGATTGCTTTCCTTAAGAACAAAGCAAAACAAAACTGAAAATTAGTAGTGTGAGGTTCAGGTTCAGCTAGGAGCATAAGATTATTTTCTCTGCCTGAAACTCCATCGTCACGCTCCTTGTAAGCAGCATCTGCCTCACTTGCAAACACGTGAGAAATGCAAAATCAGAATCTACATTTTTAACAAGATCCTCAGGTGATTCACATAAGTATTAGCGTTTGAGAATCACTGCTCTGTCGCATTTTTTCCACCTTCTGAATCCCAGGTGATGTTCGTTTTCTTAATCCTGCATACTCTCTCATCCACTGACTCAGGAATCTCTGCATTATCAGATGTGTGTGGGCAACATATGTTTAGAAAGGTTTATCTCTTAATTTTTTCAGTCCTTTCCAAGCATTTCTTAATTAGCCCATCACAGTAGCTCCTAGTGAAGTTTGACAAGTAATATCTATTTTCCCATAGACAACACTTTATTGAGTAATTGTAAACTAAGTATACTGAGAATTTATTTTATAGTATGCTGAGAATTTAGTCCAGTCCCATGAGCGTTTTGTATCAAGTGCTATCTAGCATCTTTGCTAGGAGACGAATGTATCCTGTATCTGGGATCATGCTCTAATCATTTGGTCCTTGGCAGCAAAGTCACATGGCTAGAACTTTTTCTGGGTCAGCTTCAGGTATGATAAATTTGACTTCCCAGGAGATAACTCGTTGATTTGTTACAGCTATCTTATTTGTGACCATCTGCCACCTCAGTAGCACATTAGTAGAATTAATTTCCTGTCAGAGCTGCATGTCTTCTCTGGGAGTTTTTCTAGGAGAGAGGCTCCTGTCTTTACTCCTCTGAAGTTTTAAACATAACATATTTGAATTATGTCATATAAGCATTCACTCCCATGCTCCAGTTCTGAGTTGGATCTACCTTAAAAGCTACTTCTGTCCTGGACTGTTCCTTAAGAGCAGCCAATGCTACCTCTTTCTCTTCCTTTCCTACAAACAGGGAGAATTGAAGAAGAGAAGGTTAGATGGATTCCTGCAGACCTCCTATGCCAAATGAGGTTTTGTAGCAGGTTTTTCTCTTTCTTTCTTCCTTCCTTTTCTTTTCTTTTTCTTGACAGGGTCTCACTCTGTCACCCAGACTGGAGTGCAGTGGCACAATCTCTGTTCACTGCAACCTCCGCCTCCCAAGCTCAAGTGATCCTCCGACCTCAGCCTCCCAAGTAGCTGGGACTACAGGCCTGCACCACCATGCCCAGCTAATTTTTGTATTTTTAGTAGAGACAGGGTTTCGCTATGTTGGCCAGGCTGGTCTTGAACTCGTGACCTCAGGTGATCCACCTGCCTTGGCCTCCCAAAGTGCTGGAATTTCTAGCAAGGTTTTACTCTAAATAATCCCATTATTGTTTGGTCTTGTCAAACCCACTTTTTGCCAGAAAGTGGCAGCTCTATATATAGCTCTTTGCAAAAACCTCACATTTTTAATACCTATGATTTTTTTCTTCTGCGGGTTAAAATTTGTGTACACACTGCTGCTCTCCACACTATTGCATGCTCATTTGGTTGCTGTTCAGCAGCTAGCCCCACACCCTGAAGCATTTGCTGTTTTAGTGCTACAAATAGTATCTAAGGCCTGAGAGAGACTCCATGCTGGCCTTTTTACTGCTCTACCTCGTAGTCTGGTCAGTATTACAACACATCTGTGGTATGGCATGGTTCAGCCATTATTTTTTGGCAATGCAGTTGCTAAGATTATCCTCAATTTGAGATGCCATGTGGTTTCTCCTAATAGTCTCATGGTTGCTTCACTGGTTTAGCTACAATAGAAGTCAATCCTCCTCTAGGGGTTCTTTCTCAGATAAATAAAAACGTGTATCTCTGAACAGGCCTACTGTCCTGATCAAAGACTTTACATCCTCTTCCTGCAAACACTCTGATTTTAAGAAAAAGTTTGTGTCAATGGATAACACTTTCATATCAGGTTTCATAGTTCTTTCTTCTTCTATTTTAGGACATTTTTGGAATTAATTACAATTACTCTAAGCAACTATAAATACTAACAGGCTTTCCATCTGGAACTTCCTGTCAAGAATAGCAAAGATAAAGGCTTTAAGGAACTTCCAATCGAGAACAGCAAAGATAAGAGCTTTAAGGCCCAGCTAAGAAATCAAAAACTTTCTTTTGATATTGTGGTATTATCCAGTGGATAAGCACAATCCATACAGTGTAAATTTAGTCTTTCCTTCACCTTTGATGCCATAATTTAACAGTCATTTATGAGGATAAAATATTGAATCAAATATTAGGTAGTAATTTAGACTGAGATGCAGATGGATTTGACACTGGAGTTTAAAATAATCCTGGACAAGCCCACTTTGTGACTCACATGTTAGACGGGTTTTTTCTGCTTTTCTAGGTTCCATTTAAATGGAAACACTTATGCTTCTACTTATAATGTGTGGATAGACAAAGCAGATTATTGCCCCTACTCTACTGTTGAAACACACTAGGAAAACCTAAAAAAATTACAATTTAAAAAATTTCATTAGAGAACTGACCTTACCAAGAAACCCAATAAACTAAAATTCAGAGGTGTGGACACCCTTTGGGAAAAATTAGATGCATACTGCTTTCATCACCGGTGAAAAGGCAGGGGGACAAGTGTGCTGCTATTGTAAAGGCAAGAGGATGACAGAAGAGCTTTTTGAAAGACTGGGTGTGTGCTGGCAGGTCTGTGAACCATGCCAAACAGCAAGGAGAATCCCACAACTCTTTCCAGCGGGCCTTAACCAAGTACATGTATAAAAGATCGAAGGCAGGAAAGTCTTATGGTTGCTTCACTGGTTTAATTAGCAATATAAGTCTATCCTCCCCCAAGGGTTCTTTCTCAGATATATATAACTGATATGTGTGTGTGTGTGTGTGTGTGTATATATCTGATGTGTTAGATGGGCTTATTCTGCCTTTCAAGGTTCCATTTAAACTGAAAAACTTATGCTTCTACTTATAATGTGTGTATAGACAAAGCAGATTATTGCCCCTACTCTACTGATGAGATACACTTGGAAAACCTAAAAAATGACAATTTAAAATATTTCATTAGAGAAATTTTTACATTTCTGATATTTAAATTTTTAAATTTCTGACTCTCTACAGCACATGTGTATCAGATGGGCTGAAGTTGGAGCTGAATTGACAGAACTCCACGAGCTCCCTGGGCCTTGAGAGAGTAAAGTGGTGGTCACTCGTGGCTGACGATGTGACAGAGGAGCTGTCAGGAACTCCCCGGTGTGGCCCAGAAACACACTGCCTGTGATGTCTGAAACCGCACAGGTAAATGGAGGAGAACCTCAGAAGTCTTTCTGGATTTTACGCTGAATATGAAGCAGTGGTTATGTGCAGCTGAAGACTGGTGGGAAACCCTTTGAGACACAGGAATGTGGAACTTACTGGAATCTAAAGTCAGGCATGATCATTGAGAAAACCATAGGCACCTTGAGATTTACACTGAATATGTTGCAGCAGGACCTCTGTAACTTGGAGAAGAGCCAGAAAGCTGAATGAAGTGTAGGCACAGACGGCCTGTGGTTGGCAGAATAATGGTCTCCTAAAGACGCCCAAGTCCTAATCTTCAGAACCTATGAATATACTACCTTACACAGAAAAAGAGACTTTCCAGATGTAATTAGGTTAAGAATATTGAGACTGAGAGAGTCGTTTATTATGTTCACTCATGTCCAATGTCATCACAAGAGTCCTTACAAGTGACAGATGGAGGCAAGAAATGTCAGAGTCTGAGGAGATAAGACAAGCAGAGGTTTGTGTTGATGCAATTTTGGGGTTTGAAGATGGAAGGGGATTATGAGCTAAGGAATACAGGTGGCCCCTGGAAGCTGAAAAAAGATATAAGGTTTTCCGTCGGTGTTCCAAGAAGGAATGTAGTCCTTTTAACACCTTAATTTTAGCCCAGTCAGACCTATGACAGAGATTGACTTGTTTATGACCTTCAGAACTGTAAAATATTAAATTTGTATTATTTTAAGCCACTTAAGATTGTGGTAGTTTTTGTTGTTATTGTTTTTCTTTAGGAGCACTAGTAAACTAATAGAGGCCTGAATAAGTCAGAGGGTAGAGTAAGAGAGTTTAGAGAAATTCTCCAAGCATTCCATATCTTGTATAACATGAGGCAACAGCTGGCTATTTCTGTTGTGGTGGGGTGGGGGCAGGGGCGGCAAGTTTGCGGTGGAGCAGTCAAGATAACAGATAGAGAGCTTTCCAAGGAGTAAGCACACAGATCTGGTGAAGACTGAGAGAAAAGTAGGAGAAACCAAAAAAACTCCCTCAAGGCACCAGAACCCAATCCCTGTCACGGGAAAAGTTCTGATTCTGTCATCAAATAATTTAAAGTTTGTTGTAAACTGAACTTAACTAAAGCTATCACAAAGCTCATGACTAGCTCTATGTAAACCAGAATAAATTATCTACCCCACCTCCTTGCTCCCTGCCATACACAGATACCATTTACAGCCTAGAAAAAGAGGCACATCTGTCTCTGGGCATGAATGTTATTTACTTTAACCTCTAATGTTATGTCATATTTTTATACTCAAAAGAAATACGGGAAATCTGAAAAGGGAAGAAAATATGATGCTTAGTATAGTTTATAGTATACAAAGGTAAACCACAAACAAAATAGTACAAGATTTCAAAATACAAAACATGTGACAAGATTTCAAATGGTGGGAGAATGATATTTGGATGTGTAGTGTTACAAGTTTCTTACGTTGCTTTGAATAAGTATAATATTTTCAAAGACAAATAGTAATAATTTAAAGATATCTTTCATAGTCTGTTGAACAATCACTACAAATCCCACAAAGTGATATAACTACAAAGTTAATAGGGAATAAGGAGGAAAGGAGAAAAGGGACAAAGACAGTGATTAACATAAATTAAACTCCAAGAGGGTAGACTTAAATTTAAACATATGAATATCTATATTAAATGCAAATGGACTAAGCACCTTAAGGAAAAAGCAAAGATGATCAAACTTGATAGAAGATGAGCCCAAGTATCTGTTATTTACAAGAAATACACTTTACAGACATGACAATTTCAAAGTTAAAAATAAAAAAGATATCAAATTAAATTGACAAAAATCACAATCATATGCATAGAATTTCTCCAAATCTATCAAATAAAATCTTGAAGCATATGTCTTCCTTTATTCTCTCTGACTTCAAGTTCCTGCATCTTTGGGATTAATTAACTTAATGTGAATGACTTTATCATCTCCAGCATGCTGCCACCTTCCCCATGATGCTGTAATGCATTGGAAAAAATCTTGTTTTCTTTACTCTTCAAAAGTAGTAGCATAAAAGGCAATAGAGAGGAGTTTTTCCAAGGAAGAGTGGCTAGCACTGTTGAATGCTGTTGACAGGCAATCAATGAAGTATGCACATGAAATAGAGTAACAAGATAATTGCTAACTTTAGAGATGTTAGTGGCAGAAACCAAATGTCCTAAAGTTTCCAATTTCATTTGAAATCTTATCATCTGAAATGTTATCATCTTTAAATCTTCTTTAATTTCTCAGGCTACTGAAGTAACATTTGTCTTGGCAATACTCACAACGTAAGCTTATTTTTCACAGTAAGTCAGTATTCTTTCCTATACAGAAGATTAAAACAGTGGCTGTCAAGTCATTAAAAAGAATGAGGGGAGGGGTACACAGAGATGATGGCATCCTATGTCTGAGAAAGCAGTGATAGAGTGGGGTGAAGGATGGCTATGGGGGAGGTGACAACATGTCCTAAAAACAAGAAAATGACAGCAGAGGTGGCTGCAAGGCTGATGGAAGTGGAGGTCGGGGTAGGGTCAAGAAAGGCTGCAGAGTACTTAACAAGAAAGTAGGTGTCAGTAGGGTGGCAGGAGATAAACAAATGTATTGAGAATCATGGATGTCAGGAGTAGATTTACAAGTACAGAAATAACACTGAAGTAGTGAATTGGAATTGGAGGGAAAGGTGTGAACAGATATTTTTAGTACATATTCATGGATACAATTGAATTCATCTCTCATATATATATATAATTATGTATTATATATATAATTATGTTATATATATATATAATTTTTTCCTTACTTCTCTTTACTGATATGGCCTAGCAGTAATGGTGCTGTAGTAGGAATGAGCACACTGAGTATTAAGATCTTTGTTTCTAAATACCATCCTCCACTGAAAAAACTCAGAGCTGCTTAGAAAAGTGGTTGACTCCAGAGCTGGGTTAATGAACCTGGAGCATTTTGTGGCAAAAATAAGGAAATGTTCAAAGAAGATGAGAACATGCCAGAAGAATATAGGAGCCATTTTGAAAGAGAATCCACTGATCAAATCTGGGGAAATTTGACCATCAAAATGTGCTTTACCGTTTGCCAACCGTAATTGTGATGATATGCAGGAGTTGCTAGCAGATGCTAAGACTGGAGGATGGATATAATTAAGAACAGAATATTGACATAGTTTTACAGTATTACCTCACAAAATAATTAAAAAGGGAAACAGTCACTCTATGGTAGAGAAACCTGGCAGCGAATAACTTGACCAGATGATCAAGGTTAACATAACCAGCAAGGGAATAGTTCAATATAATTTGCCTCCTGATGTGATGTCCTGAGGACATACCACTTCTATGATGTTCCAGTCCAAGACAAGGCCTGAGCCTGGTCATAAGGCAGTATACAGACCCTGATTGATGATCATCTTACATAATTATATATCTGTACTCTTCGCAACTGTCTACATTATGAAAGACAGGAAAAGGCTGAAGATCTGTTCAGGATTGAAGGAGACTAGACTGAAGAGACATGACAACCTGATAAAATGCATGACAGTTGGTGACTTTAATTGGCTTTCATGATCTGGATGGCAGTGTGGCTACTGAAGTTGATGTGCCTATTGGTATGACTGAAGAGATAAAATGAGTAAGAGTGTCCTTGTTTATGGGAAATACATATCAGTGTGCTTGGGAATAATGGACAATATATTTACAGCTCAATAATGGGAATGAGGGGAGAGAGAGGGTAACATTAATAATTAGGGAACTTAGAAACATATGGGAAAATGTGTACAGTTCTTAAAATTATTCTGAATCTTTGAAATTATTTCAAAATAAAGTATAAAAACAAGTTAATACAATAACCTACTGCTTTATTAAAAATAACTTCCATGATATTTCATTACTTTTGTATTTTGGGGGATAAAGTATTCATAAGATAGACTGTATAAACCAGGCAATTTTTTTATGACAAATGATAAAATAAATTAGCAAATATTGCTTTCCATGGAGCAGATTGCTAGGCAGTAAAATAAAGATAAATGTGTATATGCATGAACTATCTTGTTTCAGCTTCTGGACTGTGTGATTAAAAACTATATTTTGACATAGTTGCTACCAGAATCAGAGAGTTAACGTTTAAAATGTAGAAGTCATAGCTTGAAGTTTACCTTAGACAGCTGGAAATGAAAACATGTTTCAATGATTTAGCACTGGAATAAGGTTTTGCCTTCTTATGCACTATTTTACTTGCAAATAGATTGGCCAATTCAATCCAACTAAAGAAACAGTTGTATTCTCCATATCAGCAAAAAAAAAAGGTTAAAATGAATGGACTCTGCCAAAAAATTATGTTTGCTACATGAAACTATTAATAATGTGATAGGCATTTCTCTCCACCAAAGATCAAATTTGGGGGAATGCAAAACACTGGTACCATCTTTATTTTTATTTTGTTGCTAAACTTACCAAGAATTGGGTAAAAGAGTTCCAATATGCACAATGTTAGGTAAGAGTGAGAAGGCTTGGAGAAAATATTAGAAAAATAAAATATGATAGGTCAACCTGTAAAAAGGAGAAATAGGACCTGACAGCAGTCTAGAACATAGAATAAATAAGATTAAACTGAATTCTGGGCTTGTGTGTAGGGGAAACAAGTAAACAGAGACAAGGTAAAACCTACTATTAATGACAAAAACAACCATCTAGTTTTCAAGAAAATTATATGAACTTATTAAATACTTGCTAAGAATATAAGTGAGATTTATGATTGTGAAAAATTTATAAGGTACACTGTGAATAATATTTTTAGATTTTAATTAAAGTGGAGAAAGCAGCAGTGATACAGAAATGCCAAAATGTCAAAGACCTTTTCCTTAACATGGAGAAAGAAAATATTTCTTGTTCTGAGATCAGGGAAAAATAATTGAAAAATAAACCTTAATAGTTCAGCCAATAACTGAGCATTAGTGCCCCGTGGGGTTCATTCACTAGAATGTGCAACCTTTTCTATGTGAAGATGCTACAATTGATTCATAATTATAGAGCATGTGTTCTGAGTCCTTTTTAAAATAATGGTTATTGACTGATAATTGTCTGCCACACTCTCTAGCTCAACCTTATAACCAATGACCCTCATCTGTTAAATAAAGAACAAGATTTAGAATTCCTGCTCCCCTGATGATTTTTAGAACCTGTGATGGAGCTTCATCAGACTGCTGCTTTAATTGATTGAGCTGCTTGTCACAGAACAGCCTGAAGGGCAGTGATGCAAAACATATGATCCAGTGACTAGCAGCATCATTTCTATTCCTGGAAACTTGCTAACATGTAAATTCTCAGGCTCTACCCCAGACTTCCTGAATCAGAAACTCCAGCAGTGGCCCCAGCAATCGTGATGTAATAATACGTGGTTTTTTTGTTTGTTTTTTTGTGTGTGGTTTTTTTCTTTCTTTTTTTTTTTTTTTTTTTTTTTTTTTTTTTTTTGAGACAGAGTCTTGCTCTGTTGCCCAGGCTGGAGCACAGTGGTGCGATCTCGGCTCACTGAACTCTCCACCTCCCTGGTTCAAGCAGTTCTCCTTCCTCAGCCTTCCTAGTAACTGGGATTACAGGCGCACGCCACCATGCCTGGCTAATTTTTGTATTTTTAGTAGAGACGGGGTTTCACCATGTTGACCAGGCTGGTCTTGAACTCCTGACCTCGAGTGATCCACCCGCCTCAACCTCCCAAAGTGTTGGGACTACAAGAATAAGTCGTTAATAAGTTGAGAAGCACTACTGTAAGGCAACCTGCTTCTTTTGTACTACAGGATGATAGAGAAAATAACAGTGGCTGAGTGACCATTTCTTGAAAATATTTTTTTGTACATGGGAATTCATAGGTAATTATGAACATTCCCGTCGATGAAAGGTCTCTATCGCTTAGAAAAATGTGCTTTGTGGCGGGGGGCAGAGCATGTCTATCATTCCTAGGAATTTGTATTATTTTGTTGGATAAAGTTGAAGCAAGAAGAATAATTCAATACAGCTAATACTGAGCAAACATTATAGCTCATAGATCATGCGCCCAGGCTAAAAGTCTTCGAAATCTCATTAACATTGTCTGAATCACTGTTTTCAGAATGGAGAGAAAAGAGGCAGGCTTTATTCCAGGACGCCAGAGTCCTTTTGTTATGCTCTGCTATTCCTAATACGTGGTTCTATTTTTGACAACTATGAATTGGCCCATAAAACAGATTCTCCCCAACAATGCTTCCTTGTTGCTTCCTGGCACTGTCATTCTCCACCCCAGTTGTGCTCTCACTGTTTCCTCATTGTGCTTCTTCCCTACCAACTCCTTAGCTACATCTGCCTACAATGTGTCAATTATCAAGATGCACGAAACATATTTAGTGCTCTCTAGTTGCAATTTAGAGAACTGATCCAGCAGTTACTCTTGTTACCCAATGTTTTCCTTTTCAGGCAAAAACAATTATGAAACAATAACTAATATCCTTTAGGAGCTTATTTTGTACCAGGAAGTGTCCTTGGAATTTGACTTCCAATTATGAAATTAAATAAAAGGCACGGGACTTGATGAAGAAAGAAACAAGACCAGAAAGTGAAAAATACGAAATTTATGTTTTAAAAAAGATACAGAACAGATTAACCAGATCAGGAGAAGTAAAATTGCTTACATGATTATAAATATTTTTACCTTGTGATATACTAACAGACCAAAATGTAAGATAGATTTTGGAATTCTATCAGTAGAAAAAAAAGGAAAGAAGCATGTAAATCATTTTTTCCATATCTTATAATAATACATCGATGCAATAAAGGATTATAAATATATACAACACAAAGCAAAAAATGATTAGAAATATTTTACCAAGTTTAAAATAATGTCTATATGTAAAAAATTTGCTCCCAAACACTGCACTTTCTTTTCTCTACATGCTTGCTGCATGGATGCTTTACTGAGAAATATAAATCTTATTCCATTTGCCTATTTGTTCTCCTTCTTCCTTTTTGTAATAGCATTACAGGCCACAGCATACCTTGGTTTTAGATTAAATAAACCAATTACTATATCTGTAGTGAATATTTTAAATAAGTTTTTTTTTGTTTTCGATTTTGTATTTATTTTTTAACGAAAATAGATTGTTACCATAAAACTCTGGAATTATTTGGGGGTTGGATATCCTGGCCCTGTCACTTGCTGTGTAATCTTGGTTAAGTTATTTGGCCACTTCGTGTATCGGATCTTTCATCTATAAAATGGAGGAAAATTGTAGTTTCTAATTTGTAGCTTTGTTATACAGAATAATAGAGTTAATGCATGTTAAAAGCTTAGAATGTCTAAGTGTCTGTGGCATTGAAAGTCGTCGATAAGTGTTACTTGATATTAGGATCATGATTATTATCAGAAAAGGAGGCTAAAAAGTATATAGCCTCAACCAGTAACTGCTTTTACTTATACAAAATGGAGGGTTATAAGCTATATTGTAGTTATTTTAAGAAACTTTATGTACTTGATTTTTTAAATTTTGAAATTAGAGTTGAAAGCATTCTTATATGTATTTAGAGAATGCCATATACATGTTTATGTATGTGTATATATATATGCATGTCATGTATATATGCATTGTGTGTGTGTGTGTGTGTGTATGTGTGTGTGTGTGTGTGTGTGTGAGAGAGAGAGAGAGAGAGAGAGAGAGAGATAATGCCACATCTTGGTGATGTGTAGAGTTAAAAATTTATTAATTTATAATTTACTCTAAAAGTAGCTAAATAAGTCAATACTAAATAGGCAAACCTCACTTCTTTGACCCTGGCCCTGGTTCTCCAGCACTTTGTAACTAGGATTAATTCACATTCCAGACATAGACTATTGTGCCAGCCAGTATTGAAGGCCATTGATCCTAATGCCAGCCCGCTGAGACTTGAAGTTATTTCCTCTAATCTGAGGGGTGGGTTGGGCCAGCTTCTGTAAGCTTTCTGTGTTGCCTTCTCCATACTATAAAATCTGCTTTATGCCAACCAAACCCAGAGCTTCATACCAACCAAACTGCAACTCATATTGAAACATGAATAACCGGAAACTCCTACTTTTGATAATCCCCAAAAATGTGTTTCTCCTGAGATATTTTGTCCTTAGTACTGGTCCAGTTACTCTCCTAACACAAAAACATTGAAAAATTGAAGCTTTAATCTAAATATCTCCTTCTATGATATTATACAAAAATATAGTGACATAAAATATTCTCTTGGACAAGAAGAAGGTGAGTGATAATATTCTTGTTGCACAAACCAGGCTATCCTAACTTTTATAAAATCATTTAAATGCAGATATTTTGAAACAATGTAAGAGAATACTAAGACTGTAAAAATCCTCACTTGCTGATGGAAAACCTGAAATATAATGATATTAAGAAAACTGCCTCTGGTTACTAGAGATTCAGCAGCAACAAGCTGAGCTTGTACCCAGCAGGGACTCAACAAAGGCTTGCTCAATGACAGAACGAACATTAGTCTCAGTTTAAGATCTGGTTCTCCTGCAGAACATTACCCATTGTGTCTTCTGGGCATGTTCTTAGCAAACACAGTAGCAATCCCTACATGTAATTATAGTTCAAAGGATGTGGGGAAGAAAAATTTTCACTTTTAATTTAAGAGCGTGAGTCCCTGTTAAGCATCAGCAGGATATCTGTCACTCACCCTCAGGAATTTAAATCATCGCTTATTTTAATTTAGAGGACCAACTAAAATCTCAAGGAGAGAACGGGTAACTGCATTAGGAAAATGTATTGGCAAAGGTCAGATAAAAGTATACACAGATCAAACCAAGGTTCATATGTATTCTTAGCCATTTGGGAAATGGGTAAATATGTGCCTATTTGGGAAGTCAAAATTATTAGAGTTGAATGCATATAAAATACTGGAATAGAATAACCTCTATTATTAGACTGCCATTAATGGTAAAGTACTATGTGAAAAATACTTAAATAATCAAATGAATTACTTTATAATTATTAAATTAGTAAACTCAAAAGGTTTCTGGTCCAATCTGGCATGGGCATGACTAAAAGTAAAGAATTATATATCTGCATATATATATAAAAAATATATCCACACACATATACATATGTGTATGAGAAAGAAGTATTAGTTTTGAAAATAATTATAGCACTATGAACCATAACATAAATGTCTCATTTAGCCATTCTCTTAATTCAAAGAAGAAAAACATATATGCACCCAGTTATAGTATTTTTAGCATTTTTCATTTTTGTAAAACATAGAGACAATATTAATGATTAATATTAGAAAATGACATAATGAAGGCATTGTAGAAGTATTCAAATATGTAATGTTTATATTATAATTGATTGAGATATCTAAGAACATGTAAATATGCTTATAATGTTAAGTTTAAAAAATATAATATAAAATACATCTACTATAATCATAAGAATACAAATTTTATATGGGTATAGAGAAAGCCCGAAGGAGATTATGCAAAAAATTAAGTTAGTTACTTTTGGTGCATGAATAGAAAATGATGTCCTTTTCTCTTAGGTATCTTTTATAATATTGTTAATACAAAATTGCTATAGTAAAATTTATGTGTATAAATAGATAGATTGGTACCCTATCTGTGAGATTTTTCATGAAATTTTCAAACAGTCCTCAACTATAGTAAGTCTCTATGTGAGATTTTCCCAAGAAGCCAAAGAGGAATTGCCTTTAAATCTCAAATCCAGAATTAACTTGTGATCTTATCTTAACATATATATGTGTGTGTGTGTGTGTGTGTGTGTGTGCATGTGTGTGTGTATACATATACACATGCATATATTATTTTGCCAAAAGTGTAAGTTGAGGCTACCTACTATTTCTCTTTTTTATTTCTCCATGGAAATAAGGTTTAGAAGCATTTTAGTTTACATGGGTTTCAAATATTGTTTTATTGTCAGTCTCATATTTGTGATTCCTGTTCTAATTACAGTGTGTGTTATATCAAGAGATGCTCTCTGTACCATCCCCAGAGTCTCAATTACTGTGTGCCTTGCCAGGAATCTGGGCAAGTATCAGAGTAACATCTGATATAAAAGGGACATATTTTCCTTGGACTATTTTCAGATATTATTTGATATAAACATCAGAGTGAATTAAGTCTGAAACCAAAAATGCTTGAATGAAATCAATTCACTTATAAAAATATGTTAATATGAGAAAATATTCTTTTACACTAGAAATGTGAAAACTATTCTTCATAGGTTTATAATATTTTAGGACAATGTATGATATCTCAATCCTCTCTTCCATCTGTTATATTCAAATATATTGCATAAAATGTGTTGAATCTCAAGAGGATATGGGCCCTTGATATTCCTAGAAGAGCACAATTATAGTAAACTTTGTTATTGTTTGACTTTTCTTTATTGTCCTAATTAATTTCACATGTATTTCAGACATCTTAATGAAGAATTAAATGAGAAGAATGAAAAAAGCTATCAAAAATTTTTTTGCTAAACAATATTAGGCTGAGTAATTGTTAAACTTAATTCTATTTTCAGTGGCCAGGCATAGAAGGAAACAGGATGGATTGCAGATCTCCAATTTTTGAAACAAATTCATGTGAGCAAACATTTTACTAGCCCTAATCTTATGGAAAAATTTATTTCAACTTTTATGTCATCTGATCCTTGCTTGTCTTAGTAAATAGTAATTTACTCAGGATGAAAACGTGATGTCACACTGGATCTCTCTCTCTCCCTCTCTCTCTCTCGACAAATTAAATCAGCAAATCCTAGGGTCTACTTTCAAAATATATCTACAATCTGACTATTCTAACTATGTACACACAGTTAACCCCCTGGTCCAAGACACCATTATGTTACTGGATCATTTCCATAACCTTTTAACGGGCTCTCTGCTTTTGCCCTCGCTCCCCTGTAGTTTATTTTCATCACAGCTACTAGAGCGATCTGATTAAGCATAGAACAGATCATCACACTCTTTTTCTTGCAACCCTTCCATGCTGCTAGGAGGAAAGGCTTATAAAACCCTAAATAATTAGACTTCTGCAACTTCTCTCTTTCTGTCATCCCCTTTCTGTTTTGATGGTTCTGTTTAAATCTCACTGAGTTTTGGGCAGTTCCTCAAATACACCAGGCGTTTTCATATCACAGGAGTTTCAATCCTTCTGTTCCCCCACTTTTTAAAGATTATTTTTAAAGTAAATTTGATCGATAACATTGTATGTGCTTATCTTGTACAACACGATGCTTTCAAGTATATATACATATGGACTAGCTAAATGCTGTTACCTTATATAGTTATCACTTTTGCAGTGAGAGTTCCTAACTTCCACTGTCTTTACATTTTTCAAGAATATAATACATTGTCATTATAGTCACCATGCCATATAATAGATCTCTTGAATTTATTACTCCTATGTAACTGTATTTATGTATACCTTGGCCAGTGTTTCTTCATCTCCTCCATCCTCACTAACCTCCCCAGCCTCTGGTAATCACTATTGTACTCTCTATGCCTATAAGATCAATTTTTTAGATTTCACATATAAGTGAGATCATGAGGTTATTTACTCTTCTGTGCCTGGCTTATTTCACTTAATTTAATTTCCTCCAGATTCATTCATGTTGTCCCAATGACAGTATTTCATTCTTTTTTATGGCTGTATAGTATTCTATTGTGTACAGATACACAACATTTTCTTTATCTATTCATCCATTTATTGGCACTTAGATTGATTCCGTATCTTGGCTATTGTGAATAGTGCTGCAGTGAACATGGAAGTACAAATATCTCTTTAACATACTGATTTCATGTCCTTTGAATATATAAACAATAGTGGGATTGTGGAATCATATGCTAACTCTATTTTTAATTTTTTGAGGAACCACCATACTGTTTTCCATTATGACTGTACTAATTTATATTCCCACTGACAGTGTGTAAGAATTCCTTTTTCTCCTTATCCTCACCAGCACTTATGTTTTGCCTTTAGTATAATAGCAATTCTAACAGGAGTGAGGTGATATGTCACTATGGTTTTGATTTGCAATTTCCTGATGATTAGTGATATTGAACATTTTTTTCATATACCTGTTGGCATTTGTATGTCTTCTTTCAAGAAATGTTTATTCAGGTCTTTTGCTCATTTTTTAAATCAGATTGTTGTTGGTGGTGTTGAGTTGTTTGAGTCCTTCATATATTTTATATATTAACCCCTTAAGAGGTATGTATATGAATATGTTTTCCCATTTTGTAGGCTGTCTCTTCACTCTGTTGATTATTTCTTTTGCTGTACAGAAGCTTTTGATGTAATCTCATTTGTCTAATTTGTTTGATGTAATCTCATTTGTGTAATTTTTAATTTCTGCCTGTGCTTTTTAATTCGTATCTGAATTAGCTTTGCGCAGATCCATGTCTGGGAGCTTTTCCCCTTTGTTTTTGTCTAGTAGTTTCATAGTTTTGGGTCTGATATCTAAGTCTTTAATCCATTTTGAGGTGATTTTTTATATGGTGAGAAATAAAGATCTAATTTCATTTTCCTACATGTGAATATCCAACCTTCTCAAAACCATTTGATGCAGAAGCTGTTCTTTCTCCAATGTGTATTCTTGGCACCTTTGTTGAATATTGGTTGCTTGTAGATGTGTGCATTTATTTTGGGGCTCTCTATCCTTTCTATTGGTTTGTATGTTTGTTTCTATTCCAGTACCATGCTGGTTTGGTTACTACAGCTTTGTAGTATATTTTCAAGTCAAGTAGTAGTATGCCTCAAACTTTGTTCTTTTTCCTCAGAATTGTTTTGGCAATTTGTAGTCTTTTGTGGTAACATACACATTTTTTTCTGTTTTTGTAAAAAATGTCATTGGTACTTTGATAAGAATTGCCCTGAATCTGTAGATCCCTTTGGGTAGTATGGATGTTTTAACAATATTTACTATTTTAATCCATGAACATTTTATTATTGTGTAGCTATTTTAAATGAAAAAATGCTTTTCAGATAGCTCATTATTAGTACAGAGAAATGTTACCAACCTTTGTATGCTGATTTTGGGTTTGTCCATTCTTGGTTTGCAGTGATTGGCTGAGGAAACCACATTCCAAATTGACATCCAATTGCATAACCATCCAAAGCAAATGTATTTGCTTTGTATCTGTCATCTTTACTGGATTTGTTTATCCGTTCTAACAGATTATTTTTTGCAGTCTTTAGGATTTTTTCAATATAAGATCATTTAGTCTGCAAACAGGCAATATTTAACTTCTTCCTTTTCAAACTGATGCCTTTTATTTATTTCTGCTGCTTACTTTCGCTGGCTAGGACTTCCAGTACTATGTTGAATAACAGTGTTAAAGAGGACCCCTGTATTTATTCTTTGTAATTGGCTCCTTATGTATTATAGAATATCTGATTTCACACATGTTTAAGGTATATTGTGATAACAAGATATCAATGCAATATCTCATTGCTAGGTGATTATTTTGGACAATAAGCCTCTAACAGAACTCTGGAGATTCATGGGTAGATTCTCATTATCCTTACAAATTGGATGCTTTGTTTTCCTTCCCCTCTGGCCAGTGCTCTAATCAATATACTGTGTTGTTTCTCTGTCCATTCTAGATTTGCAGTGATTGGCTAAGGGAACCACATTCCAAGTTGACATGCAATTACATACTTGACATCTTCATTTTGAGATCAAATAGAAATTTCAAAGTTAACATGACCACTCTTAGGTAATTTTTAATGTCTTTGCTTACTTCAGCCCCACTTAAATGTGTAGTATTAGAAAGTTAAAAGGCTGAATCTTAGATGTTCCATTATTCTTGGCCCAAATTATTTCACTAAGGAATTCATCTACTTCCATAGCTTTAAATACAAACTATATATCACCTATTTTTTTGTTTCCTTTATGACTGATGTCCAAAGCACAAACAAATTCCTCTACTTTCAAAAAGTATTTCAAATTCTCTCTTCATTTTATTTCCTCTGAGGCCACCCTACTGCAGGCCACTAGTATCTCTTTTGGGAAATACTGCTATGGCCTCCCAACTGGTTTCCCTGCTTCTACTTCATCTCTAATAAAGCTTATTCAATTTATTGCAAGAAATACATTTAAAAAAATCAAGAAAATCATAAGCTAGGTTATATTATCTCTTTTCTTAAAAGTCACCAATGGCTTCTCATTACATTTATAATAAAATCCAAATTCTTTATACTGACCTACAACGTCCTATATGATCTGGCCTCTCCTTATTTTACTATCATTTCTTATCCCTTTCCTCTTTGCCCTCTGAATTCAGTTATAGTGATCCTTTTTCTTTTCCTTAAATATGCCCAAGCTATTTCTGGTCTGCATTCATGGGTTTCTCTACCACAAATGCTTTGATTCTAGACACAAAAGACTCTTCTTTTTCTGGCCTTTAGGTCACGAATGAAATGATTCTTTTTGAATGAGACAATTAATGTAAAGTAAGTCACTGACCTTTACTTCCATTCACTATAGAGTGCATCATCCTGTTTTATTTTTCTTACTGTAGTCTCTGAATTACCTCATTTATTTTCTGTCAACATATCCTAAGAAGTTAATAATATAAGTTTACGTGCCTTGTTTGTCTTGTTCATATATTTATCCACAGAACCTACAACAATACCTGACATCAAGTAGATAGGTAATCAATGCTTAGTTTTCAGTAAACTAATAAAATGTATGCTTTTAAGTGTTATTGTCCTGGGTCCTCATATTCTTCAGAGATTACAAAAGATTTAGAAGATATTTTCTACTGTTTGTGTTTCTAATTGTATAACTTTGATATGTATATAACATAGGTGTCACTAATCATTGTTTCATATCAGCAGTCTCCGGTTTTTTAAGTTCAGCTTTCCAAGAAGAGGTGTTTGGATGGTTCATCACCATCTTCCAAAGTCTCCAGGCTCCCCTTTTGGGTTTATACGTTTTCACAGACATTGTGGTGCACTTGAGTATGTAAACTATCTGCAAGTGAAGTACTATTATTGATGAAGCCATGTTTGGGTGGTCAGAGAAGAGAAGGTCAATTGAGTGCAGGCAATAGAAATGTTCTCCTTTCTGCTGGAGGCCAGGTGTAGGCTCATAAAGATCTAGTTTCTACAATTTTTTTTGAAACTCATAATTTCCCTTGCCTTATTTCTTCACTAGGTTCAGATATGTGACCATTCTAAGATCATCTTTGGTCAACTTGCCCAGCATGAGCTCCTAGGCTTCAAAGTCCTCTCCATTTCATTTGAAACTCCTAACCCTACGCTAGTGATCTTGTGAGTTCCCATAGCCTCACTCACTATATTTCTGTCCATAAAGAAAAACAAAACAAAAAGCAGAAAAACTAATAAACAATCAAGACGTCCCTATTGTCCTCTTGTTTCTCTGATAATTGGCCTTGTTAACCTTGTTGTAGTGAAGTTCTAAATATAAAACGAATTATTTCTTCCATACCTGTGTTTATTAATGCAATATGAAGGACACTTTCATCCATGCCCTGGCACTGTTTAAAGTGATGGAAACATGGAAATGATCAAAACAAAAATAAATTAAACTTTGCAGTCCAGTATGGAAGACAAAGGAGAGCTTTTCAAAACTACAGTTCATTTCAGTTTTACTCATTGTTTATTTGAAATATACCAAACCTAACTTTTTGAAAAGACATCTGATATATTTCAAAGAAAAATATTTAGTTTACTCATTTTCATTCATTCAGAGTCAAATTTTAAGAATATAATGACTTGTGCTTCATATATCTTGGCCATTTACCTCGTGTTTATTGCATGGATATACACTGCATTTCTATTCCAAAGTCACTATCGAGGGGACACTTAATGACACTTCTTTTCAACAACATACTGTAGCAAAAATTATAAATATAGCATTAAAATAGAATGCTATGTTTTATCCCAAGGCTACAGGTTCAGTAGCAAAAGCTCAAACTAGGTAATACTTCAAAATTAACTTGAAGTAAACAGCTTTCCACAAATCGTATACTACATACATAGTCTACCATTTTCTTTTCATTTAATTCACCTATATGTAACAGTGCACTTTTTGGCAGTGGGAGCAATAGAAAGAAATTAATAGAAGAATTGAATAATGCAACATTTCATCTGTGACCATTTTAAATACAATCTATCTCTTCTTTTTTGGGGTTAAATATACCCTTACTTTAAATGCAGGCAGGCAGAAGAAAATAAATTGTATCTTCCTAGCAGCATTTTACTTCTGGGCTTTTCTGTCCTGTTTCAAAAGGGTCCTAGATAGGTGACTCCTGATTCCATTTTTTTCCATAATAAAATGCTAAATCTAGTTTAGTGTAATATTATGAATCTGGAGATACAACCACATTTTCTCAAGAACCTATTAAATTCAGGCAACAGCAGCTTATCATTAAATGCTTCAAAATAAAAATGTAGTCAGCCTCGGCAGGAGAATGGTGTGAACCTGGGAGGCGGAGCTTGCAGTGAGCCGAAATCAGGCCACTGCACTCCAGCCTGGGCGACAGAGTGAGACTCTGTTTAAAAAAATAAAAATAAAAAAATAAAATAAAGTAGTCAGCCTCAAAATGCATAAGCATCTTGTGTGTATAGTAAGCCTTAAATATAATATAAATCGTGATAAAAGAGTAATATAAATCAAACACTTATAGTCAGGCAACCTTTAATAAATATCCCATTTCCCATCTCTCAAACCACTACTTTTGAATATCTGCAAGCAGAGTATTCCTTCAGTATTTCCAATTTAATTTTTTCAGTTTATATAGGGGTATTTAGCTATATATATATATATATATATATATATATATATATATATCTTCCCTACATTATATTTTACTTGAATTTAAAAGTCCAATCAATATTATTAAATTCAAAATAGTGGAAAAGAGTATCTTTGAACATATACAAGTATTTCATACATGAATATATGAATATGTAATTAGATCCAAATTGTGACAAATTATGTTTTCTTATATATTGAATTTCCAATTTGAAATATCGATCATTATTCATAAAAATCAAACACAATTTTCTCAGAAAACAGAACAATTCTAAATTTGTGAATATCATAAATATCATATTTATTAGAAAACTTTCTTGTTTTTAGTTTTTACCAATAAAATACTTAAAAATTATTTTAGAAACAAAAATTTTCATATATAAAGTAGAAAATATGAATAATTCATAAAGGGGCCTGATGTTTTTTATTATATATTATATTACACTCTCATTGCCTGAATACCTTTGGAAAACAGCATTAACCTATTGTAATTTGTATATAACCTTTCATGTTTAGAATTGCTTGTTCAACAGGGAGGTCTCACTTTAAAAATTAACTTCATATTTTCTGAATAATGTATGCTGGTTATAAAACCCAGACATTGTGGACAAATTACAAACAAAGGAAAAGCTACCATGTGTTTTTCAAGTATTCACCTCTGATCTTGTTCCTGATTTGAGATTGCAAAGTTTCCAGCTTCCTACCCCTTCAGCCCTGGCATCTGGGACATCTCTCTATCCACTCTCAGTGAATTCTCTCAGATGATCTGTTTCGATTATGCCAGTCTACTCAACAGTCTGATCTGTCTCAGTGGGAAATGTTCTTCCTGGCTGCGTTTAGTCGGCCATCTTGTTTCCCTCCTGCAGTCACTAAATTGGTGATTCTTGTGTGCACAAAGTATGATGTGACCCACAGGTATCAAAACTTGAAGAAAATACTTCTGAACTACCTAAACTTTCAGGACGTAACCCCTATTTTTAAACATTAAGTTATTTCTCAACAGATTTGAGAGTGTTGGAGTATGTTAAGTGCTTTGTCTGCAGGAATTAAAATGATTATGTAGCTTTTACCTTTTATTTTATAAATATTGTACATTACATTAATTTACGTTCAAATGCTAACTACGCCTTGAATTCTTGGGATAAGTTTCACTTGGTTATTGTGTACAATTCTTATTACCTGTTGCTTAATTTGATTTGTTAGCTTTTTCTCAAGGATTTTTGCCTCTATACTCATATTGAATATTGGTTTTTAGCTTTTTTTTTGTCCTGATGTGCCTGGTTTTTATATCAGTGATACTGTTTTATGTGACCCTCATATGATGGCTTGGGAAGTATTCTTTTCTCTTTTGTTTCTTGGAAAAGTCGGTGAATAATTACAGTTAATTTTTCCTTAAGTGTTTTTCTATTCTTAAGTGATTTGCTATTTCTTCTTGAGTTAGTTTCAGTAGTTTTGTCTTTCTAGAAATTTATTTATCTCATGTAAGTTATTTAATTTGTTGACATATCATTGTTCATAGAATTGTTTTATATATTTTCCCCTTATTCACAGTTTCACTTTCCATGGTTTAAGTTACCTGTGGTCAACTGCGGTTCAAAAATATTAAATCAAAAATTTCAGAAATAAGCAGTTTGTATGTTTTTAATTACATGCTGTTTTGTGTAGCATGATAAAATTGCCTGGTGTCACACTTCTTCCTACCCTGGAAATGAATCATTCCTTTGTCCAGAATATCCACACTTTATAAGCTACCTTCTCATTAATCACTTAGTAGCCGTCTTGGTTATCAGATCAATTGTTGGTTTTCACAGTGCTTGTGTTCAAGTAACATTTAGTTTACCTAATAATAATATCAAAGCATAAGAGTGGTGATACTGGCAATTTGAATACACCAAAGATAAGCTATAATGTGCTTTCTTTAAGTGAAAAGGTGAAGGTTCTCATATTATCAAGGAAATGAAAACAATTATTTGCTGGGGTTGCTAAGACCGATGGTAAAAACAATCTTCTATTGATAGCTAAAACTGTGAAGTCTTCAGGTGTGAAAAGGAAAAAGTTATTTGAGCTAGTTTTACTACTACACTTCAAACAGCAAAAATTACAGTCACAGCACATAGTGCTTAGTTAAAGTGGAAAAGCCAATAAATTTGTGAGTGAAAGACCTAAAGAGAAATGTGTTTTGATCAATGGCAACACCTTATACCAGAAAGCATTGAGGCTGCAATAACTAATTATAAAATAGAACAATTATAATATGCCAGAAGCACTACCTTTGGAGCCATTATTAAGTAGAATAAGGGTTACCTGAACACAAGCAACTGTTGATACCATGACATTGTTTATCTGATAATGAAAACAGTTGCTAAGTGACTAGTGGGTGGATAGTGTATACAGCATCATGCAGCATAAGATATCATCATTCTACTCAAAAGAGTGTGAAATTTAAAACATAAAATGATTATTTCTGGAATTTTCAAGTAGCAATACTTAATCCCTTATTTTTAACACGTATTCATTCAGTGTTTATTAAGATTCCTTGATTCACTCCTTCATTTACTTATACAATTTCCTAGTATTTTTCTGTGACATTATTTTGTGTATGACTGGTAGAATGGCAAAATGAATGAGATACAATTATTATTTGGGCATTGATTGTTATGATAAATATGATTACTGTGACTATGTCCTAAAATGTAATGTTGCAACTGGGCTAATATTTTATATCAGTAAAATTTAATACCAAGAATGTTTTAAATTTCAGAAAGACAGAAGTTTATACCATTTATCTCAAATGTTAACAGAATGATGTTCACATACAGTTATCAACACAAAAACAATGCAGACACATATAGAATGATTTGGAAATGTTTTCCCAGAAAAATCCTTGGTCAGAGTTTAAGGTTCTCAGATTGGTTAAAAGCTACATAAGAATAGTTATTATTAGGCAAGTTGATTAAGAATAGTTAGATTCACTGAATTTACTGTAGATAGATCTGTTGTGGATGTGAGCACAATACTTTTAGTGAAAAGAATATATGGCGAAGGTGCTCATTAGTATGCCTGTTAATATAGGAAGAAGGATTATGATTTAGGTGCATTCCTTTTGTTTTTTCACAAGACTACATCAGTTATGGGAAGAATCAAATTCCTAAACTCTGGTCAGAGAGTTAAGTGTTTATAAAGAACCAGATTACTGCTGTCCTCCTGTATTCTAAGAAATCTAGGACACAGCAAGAGTTTTTATGGCTCCAATGTCATTAACTACGTACAACTCCACTTATGTCTCTGATAGTTAAACTATGCTCTGAATGTCCTCAATCGCGGCTCTTACTGTCGGTGGTATCAGGAGGCTGTCCTTCTATGTCTAAACTCTCTTTAATTAAAATTTTGGTCGCATGTTTCTTAAGCTTCTAGTGTCCTTGGGGTTCTTTGAAAATTAGCCTTTCTTTTTAGCTTCATAAAACATTTTTAAAGGTCTAATTTTCCAGAGGTTGAACATAAACTTGCAATGTTGTTCTTCTCTCTATTACACACTGCTTAAGCAAACTGACACAGTGTTTAAAAATTATGATGTGATTTTTATTTCTGTCTTACATGAACAATTGAACATTCTGTTAGACATAGTGATGCTCCTCAGTACTTCCCATTCATTTTTTTGGGAGGCACAAGAAAGGATTGCACTTCAGCATTTCTTTGAAGTATAACCATGTGACATGCTTCAGCCAATAAAATATAAGCAGCAGTATAATATGTGCTTATACTATGTAAGCTGTATAACATGTGCCACTTGTAGCTATAATGGGTATTAAGGCTGTTACACATGGAAAAGTCTGAGTCCTAGTTCAGAGATGGTTGCATGAAATAAGAACTAGACCTCTGTTATTTATTAAGCCACTGATATTTTGGAATTGTTTTGACTGCAGAAAAGTCTAGTGTAAACTGATTATAGACATGGACCCTCAAATTTTCCTTAATTCTTTATTGATTTAAATTTATAAAGACCAAGAGTATCCACAATATATGATATTGACTATAAAGTGATAAAACAGTAATGATGTAAGGTTTTCTTGTCATAAGAATATTTAATGATATACACAGGAAGTTTCATAGTGCTATGGGACAATTCATTTTCATCATAGTCTCCAACAATTTTTTAAAATATCCTGCCTATGGCATCAGAAGCAGACTTCAAAATGCTGTTTGCAGCAGAGACAACACAGCTGCCAGGATGAAAGTCACAGGCTGCATAGAGACACAGTCTAGACACATCATGCACATATTAAGCATTTCGGGAGAAATCAAAACCTCCCTGAAGATGATAAAAAACCGTACTTGGTGACTTGACAAAGAATAAGACCTCAATAATAAGGACGCTGCAGCAAATAAATTGCCTTTCTAGTGATGCTAACACAGGATAAGACAAATGCAGGTTACAAACTAGAAATTGCTCAAATTAAAAGAAGAATCAAATGACACCAGAATTTCCTCTTCATGTGGTTTGTTAAAGGTTTCACAAATTATTTAATAATGAAGCTGATTTATGATGAATTAGCCTATTCTCACACTGCTCTAAAGATATAACTGAGACTGAGTAATTTATGGAGAAAAGAGGCTTCACTGACTCATAGTTCCACAGGCTGTACAGAAAAGTATGGCTGGAAGGCTTCAGGAAACTTACAATCATGGCAGAAGGTGAAGGGGAAGCAAGCACATCTTCACATGTCAGAGCAGGAGAGAGAGACAGAGAGAGAGAGAGAAAGAATGAAAGAAAGAAGTGGGGAGTGATACACACTTTCAGACAACATCTCCTGAGAACTCTATCACAAGAACAGCAAGGGAGATGTTCACCCCCATTATTAAATTACCTCCCACCAGGCTTCTTCAACACAAGGGGCTTGCAATTCGAGATGAGATTTTGATGGGAGCACAGAGCCACATCATATTATTTTGTACCTGGCTCCTCTCAAATTTCATGTCATTCTCACATTTCAAAAAACAATCATGCCTTACCAAAAGTCCCACAAAGGCTTAACTCATTTCAGATGTCTAAGTCCAAAGGCTCATCTGAGATAAGGCAAATCTGTTTTACCTATTAGCCTCTAATATAAAAACAAGTTAGTTACTTCCAAGATATAATAGGGGTAAAGGCATTGGGTAAACACTCCCATTCCAAAAGGGAGAAATTAGCCAAAACAAAGAGGCTACAGGCCCCATGTAAGTCTGAAACTCAGCAGTGCATTCATTACATCTTGAAGCTCCAAAATAATCTACTTTAACTCCATGTCTTACATCCAGGGCACAATAATAGGAAGGGGGGATCCCAAGGCCTTGGGCAGCACTTCCGCTCTGGATTTACAGAGTATAGGCCATGTGGCTACTTTCTCAGGCTGGTGTTGACTGTCTGCGGCTTTTCTAGGTGCATGGTGCAAGCTGTCAGTGGATCTTCCATTTTAGGGTCTGGAGGAAGGTGGCCTTCTTCTCACAGCTCCACTAAGCAGTGCCCCACTGGGGACTCTGTGCGGGCACTCCGACCCCACATTTGCCCTCCACAATGCCCTAGTAGAGGTTCTCCATGAGTGTTTTTCCCCTGCAGTAGACTTCTGCCTGGACCTTCAGGCATTTCTATATGTCCTCTGAAATCTAGGTGAAGGTTCCCAAACCTCAACTCTTGCCTGCTGCGCACCCGCACGCCCAGCACCACGTGAAAACCACCAAGACTTGGGGCTTGAACCCTCTGAAGCAATGACCCAAGCTGTACCTTGACCCCTTTTAGCCAAGACTGGAACTGGAGTGGCTGGGATGCAGGGCTGCATGTCCTGAGGCTGCACAGTGCAGTGGGACCCTAGGCCTGGCCCACAAAACCATTTTTTCCTCCTAGGCCTCCAGGCCTTTGATGGGAGAAGCTGCCTTTGTGAAGGTCTCTGAAATGCCCTGGAGGCATTTTCCCTATTGTCTTGGTTATTAACATTCAGCTCCTCATTACTTATGCAAATTTCTGCAGCCTGCTTGAATTTCTCCCTAGAAAGGGAGTTTTTCTTTTCTACCATGTGGTCAAGCTGTAAATTTTCCAAACTTTTATGCACTGCTTTCCTTTTAAATATAACTTCCAGGTTCGAATAATCTCTAAGTTTATGCAAATGAGCATAGACTCTAAGAAGCACCCAGGCCACCTCAAGAATGCTTTGCTTCTCAAAAATATCTTCTGCAAGATACCATAAATCATCTTTCTCAAGTTCAAAGTTCTATAGATCTCTAGAGAAGGGACAGAATACTTCTATTTTCTTTGCTAAAGTATAGTAAAAGTGACCTTTACTCCAGTTCCCATTAAGTTTCTTATCTCCATGCAGGACCACCTCGGCCTGGACTTCATTGTCTATATTACTATCAGCATTTTGGTCACCACAATTCAATGAATCTGTAGGAAATTCCAAACTTTCCATCATCTTCCTGTCTTTTTCTGAGCCCTCCAAGCTGTGCCAACCTTTGCCTGTTACCCAGTTCCAAAGTTGCTTCCACATTTTTGGGTATCTTCATAGTAGTGTCCCACTCCAAGTACCAATTTTCTATATTAGTCCATTCTCACACTACTATAAAGAATGACCAAGACTGGGTAATTAATGAAGAAATGAGGTTTAATTGACTCACAGTTCTGCAGGAACCATGGTTGGGTGGGCTCAGGAAACATACAATCATGGGAGAAGGCAAGGGGGAAGCAAGCATGTCTTACCATGGTAGAGCAGGAGAAAGAGAAATGAAGGGAAGTACTACACACTTTCAAACAAGCAAATCGCCTGAGAATTTTATCACCAGAACAGCAAGAGGGAAGTCCACTCCCCATTATTCAGTCACCTCTCACCAGGCCCCTCTTTCAATACATGGAGATTACAATTCAACATGAGATTTGGGTGAGGACACAGCACCAAATTACATCAGTACTAAACATGTATATTTGGAGAATGTATGCATTTTTTATAAATTATGACTGTTGTATGAACACTTACAATTTATGTTAAATTTTAAGTGTACAATACAGTAATACAATAATTCACTATAGAAAATGTACAGTAGAGCTCTAGAACTTATCCATTTTGCATAACTGAAATGTTTCACCCATTGAACAATACAATGGACAAAATGCTTTTTATTAGTTCATTTTCACACTACTATAAAGAACTACCTGAGACTGTATAATTTATAAAGAAAAGAGGTTTAATTGACTCACAGTTTCATATGGCCGAGGAAGCCTCAGAAAACTTATGATCATGGCAGAAGGTGAAGGGGATGTGAGGCACGTCTTACATGATGGCAGAAGAGAGAGAAAAGGAGGAAGCATCAGATTTTTAAACCATCAGATCTGGTAAGAACTCATTTTCATGAAAACAGCATGGGGGAAATCCACCACCATGAACCAATCACCTCCTATAAGGTCCCTCCCCGTCATGTGAGGATTAGAGTTCAACGTGAGATTTGGTTGGGGACACAGAGTCAAACTATATCATGCTTGTTTTCTCCTCACATTCATATGTTGAAATCCTAACTCCAAGATAATAATGTTAAGAAGTAGAGTCTCTGGGAGGTGATTAGGTAATTAAGGCAGAGCCTTCATAAATGGGATTAGTGCCATCATCAGTTTAGCCTGAGAGAGACCCCTCATCTTTTCCACCAAATGAGGACACAGCAAGAAGGCACCATTTATGACCCAAAAAACAGGCCTTTAACAGACACTGGATCTGCTGGTGCCTTGAACTTATAAGCTCCAGCCCTCAGAACTCTGAGATAAATTTCTGTTATTTCTAATTCACCCAGTTTATGATATTATAACAGCCCAAACAAATTAAGACAAATAGCAGCTTCCCATTTTCCAATCCTACCAGTTACTGGCAATCACCATTCTACTCTCTGTTTCTGTGTTTGGCTAGTTTATATAACTCATGTAAGCATTATCAAGCAGTGTTTGTTCTTTCATGATTGGTTTATTTCACTGAGCATTATCTCCTTCACATTCATGTATGTTGTCAAAAATGGCAGAATTTTCTTCTTGTTTATGACTGAATAATATTCCATTGTGTGTGCGAGTGTGCATCACATTTTTTTTTTTTTATCCATTCATCTGTAATACATTTAGGATGTTCTTTTCCTGTAGTGTTTTCATGTAGCTTTGGTATCAGGGTAACATTCAACTCATAAAATAAATTTGCATGTCTTTCATCGTCTTCAGTTGTTTAAAAAATATAGATTAGGATTGGTTGTTGGCATTAATTATTCTTTAAGTATGTGGTAGAAATTCTTCTGGGTTACTCAATTTGTTGGCATGTTGTTCATTATAGTATGTTACAATCACTTTTTATAGTCTGTGGCATCAGTTGTAATGTCTTTTATTTCTGATTTTATTTTAGTTATTCTATTTATATTTTCTTAGTTATTTTAGCTAAAGGCTTGCTAATTTTGTTAATCTTTTCAGAAAGCTAACTCTTAGTTTCATTTATGTTTTCCTATTGCTTTTCTATTGTTTCATTTATTCCGGCTCCAATTTTTATCATTTATTTTCTTCTACTAACTTTGGGGCTTAGTTGTTTGCTTTTGTTTTGCTCATTCTTTGAGGTTTAAAGTTAGGTTTTTGAGACCTTACTTTTTAAATGAAGGTGTGATTACAACAGACTGCTCTCTTGCATTCCATACATTGCATTCCATACAATGCATTCCATACATTTTGGTATGTTGTATTTTAATTTTCCTTCATCTAAAGGCGTTTTTCACTTTTTTTCTTTTTTCTTTAACCCATTGGTTGTTCAAGAGAGTGTTGTCTAATTTGCACATATTTCTGTATTTTCTACTTTTTCTTCTTTTATTGATTTCCAGTTTTATTCCATTGTGGTTGAAAAAGTTACTATGATTTCATTCTTTCTAAATGTGTTGTCATTTTTTTGTGAATTAACATATGATTTATCATGGAGAACGTTCTGTAGACACTTGAGCAGAATGTGTACTCTGCTGCTTTGGGGTAGAATGTTCTGTATATGTCTGTTAGATCCTTCGCAGTTTAATTAAAAAGTATCACTCTATAATTATCATTACATATTTTGTTCTCATTAATTTTCAATACATTACATTGACAACTTAAAATATTTCAAAGTTAAAAAACACAAATGTAATTTTAAAACTGATATTGAAGAAAGACCTGATGTGATTATTACTATCTAGGATAGGCAAAGCCACAAATCTGCCTCTCACTATCTTTAACCTTAATAAGACATATTCCTGTTATATGTATACACACCATATGTTAGGTTCTTATTTGACACCTAGTGAATTTATCAGGTCCTGGCTTTCTCATTGTGGTTTCTATGGAAATGCTGCTCATAGGTTCATCACTGAGGTAAAACACACAATTTAAAGATGTAGTGCCAGAATAGACTGGCTGAATTATTATCAGGAAGTGCCAAACCTAGATCTAAAAATACATTATGTATATATGTAAACATAAAAAATTATGTATGTTTAAGTGATGAACGCAGTAGATATAATCAGTGTGAGTTGAAAGGAACAAAGGAACAAAATACAGTGAAAGTTATGAATTTATCATGTATTTTAAGACACAGACCAAAAATCTATTGTGAGGGTGCTCCTTTCATAGAATAACAATAACAGTGAAAACAGCTAGCATTTACTACGAGCTTATTATGTGCCAGGCCCTGTTCTGAGTGCTATCTGACTATCTAAATCATTTCTCACAACCATATTGTGAGGTAGGTACTGAGATTTTAACCATTTCAGATGTGAGGAAACTGAGTTACAGAGAGATACATGACTTGTCCAAGTTTTCGTAATTAGGAATAGACAGAGCTTACTCTAGAGTCTGTGGTCTTTTCAAATACCTAGGTTGTCTGAATAGGCCAGTAATGGTTAGGGATCTGAACCAAATTAGACAGAAGTTTCTGAATGCAGTGGTTGAATAAAACTGCCAACAGATGCTTAATGTCACTAAATCACAAAACCTATTTAGTGCCTAATAGTTCTGTCCCATTTCAACCCAGCCCTTTTTCTTATTTACAGAAACGTATGTTTGCTACATTTACAATTTCATAAAATCCAGTAAAGGGAAAAATCTGAGGTTAATATAAGTAACCATGGCAAGACCTATAGTTAGTAACTGTATAATTTTTAATTCCAGATATTACTACCACATCATGTGCCCACAGGAATTTAAATGACTCATAATGTTAATTGTGTATATTACTATTAAACATAGTTACTACATAGCCTCTGCTTTTCTTTGCTTGTCTATGGATTTTAAAGACAAGAAACTGTTGAAAACAAAAAAAAATTTCAAGAAAACATCTTCATTTTTAATCCATACTACATTAATTATTGAACTATTGCCTCTAAATGACAGACTGGTTGGACTAATTAAACAGTTATTTTGGAATCATATAAATGACACAGATTTGAGATATGTAATATTTAGAAAATCATTTGGCTTTTTCTTTGGGAAGAGTTTTCACTGTCTTCAATTTACACATGCAAGAGTGAAAATGGATACTTACAGCTCAACTGGTTTAAAATACAGCGATTCTCAAACACACAGAATTATTTATTTAATCTTTATAGAGTATAGCCCCTTTTAAATATTTAAAAAAGTAAAGAGGGGCTGGGCATAGTGGCTCACACCTGTAATCCCAGGACTTTGGGAGGCCAAGGCAGGTGGGTCATTTGAGGTCAGGAGTTCGAGAACAGCCTGGCCAACACGGTGAAACCCTGCCTCTACCAAAAATACAAAAAGTAGCCAGGCATATTGGCACAAGCCTGTAGTCCCAGCTACTCCAGAAGCTGAGGCATGAGAATTGCTTGAACCAAGGAGGCACAGGTTGCAGTGAACCAAGATCATACCACTGCACTCCAGTTTGGGGGACACAGCAAGACTCTGTCTCAAAAAAAAAAAAAAAAAAAATGTAAATAGTAATTTTGCAGTATATTCCCATGAAAATTATATGGGCATTTCTTACCAATAAATTATGTTAAAGTGAACTTTATTATAAATAAAACTACAAATTTGCTTAAATATAATTCATCTTGTGCTTATTTTCTGAAGTGAGCAATGTTTGAGTGAAGCAACAATTAATAGAGAATGCAAATGACTCATTGAATTATTAGACACATTATATATATGGATTGGATATTTCTAACAGCATACTTGGGATTTTTAAAATATGTATGAAACCCAAAGGAATCCTTGTACTTCATTAGATTTTTTTAACTTATAAATCTAAGAATGGTATGTTATTACTAAATGTTCAACACAAATGCCATATTACATAGTCCATTTGAAACCACACACTATTTAGTATTATTCTTAATCAAAGACTTACTTTGTAAAAGGTGGGAAAATAATTTCAGAATGCCTCATTGATCTGACTTTAGTGATTTCTTGGCACCAGATTCTAAGTATTTCTTTTCGCATTTTTCCAGGCTGTTTATGTTTTTCATTACCAAGGTATGTTAAATATGCTTATACTGTACAGTGATGATTTTGTGTTCTATAAGAGTGTGTTGGCCTACTTTCAATGTTATTGGTGAACTCTTCTCCTATGGACCCTTCTCCATAGGGTTGATGAAAACAAGATGACAAGATTTAGAGTCTGCTAAATTGCAAAGCTTGGTAGGATTTTCTCAATCTTATTCTTGAAAGGTAGTTACCTAAGTAAGTATATTGAATCATCTAATTCAAGAAACTAATGCAAATTGCCTTTCCTTACAATTTTAAAGATGTAATTCTATAATTAAGTCTCAAAAGATCATTTAATGAACAGCCTTCTTTAAACAATTTACTCATATCCCACAACACAATTATAATTTAAACTGTATATCTTTAAAAGGTGTAAATAAATCATTCTATGCAAATACTTTATTTCTATTTTATGCACTGTGTTCCACAGAACATTTAATTAAAGTAAAAAGTCTTACCTATGTATAAATTAGTAGTAAATTGAAGCATATTTGAAAGGCTCACATTTGCTACTAGATTTAAGACAATTTTACATTTCATTCTATCTGCCAAGAATAATAGTCTTCAACTCTCAAACTAATTTGAACATATGTTAAAAACTTAAGTTAATAGCTCTAAGGGTCTATTTCATATGCTTCTTTTCAAATGTTGTAATATATGGGAAGTAAGCATTTTGGTGTTAAAGACTTTCTAATTGAATGCTGAGATTGGATTGGAAATTGGGTTTGTGTTAGCTGTGATTCTCCTTCTACCCTATCATTCCTGAAATATTTTCTGCTTTCACACCTACCCTTTACTTCTTAAGCTTCCAATTCTCTTTATTTGGCTGCTCTAGAATGTATACTTTTCATATAATCTTGTTTATCCCTTTCTTTTGTACTGTCACCTTTCTTTTAAACTAGAAAGATGTCCATGTATAGCTTACACAAAAATCTCTCTTCAAGTTTCTTCCTCTCTGTCCCACCTCTCCAATCTAACGTTTTGAAAGTACAGTCTATACAGACTGTCTGCAATTTCCTCACCTCTAATTTAGTAATTTATTTCATTGCCTCAACTATCACAAATTAATGGGAAAAATAGAAATTTCATATTCAATCATCTAATTGGAAAATCAAAATTTCTTTATTTTTTATTTTACCTAACTCTTTCTGAGTCATCTGAGCTCCTTAATCATTCCTTCTTGAAACTTTGCACTTTGGCTTCAAATTCTCAGTTCCCTTATCTTTCCTGAAATACTGTCTTCTGCTTGATTGCTTCTTTTTCTTCAACCACACCCTAAATTGGGAGATAATAAGAGGAGTGTCCTCAGCTCCTGTGTGTTTCCTTTTCCATGTTTTTGCTCTCTGTGACCACCTATTCCATGGCTTTGGCCTCAATGCCTTCTCCATAGAGTTGATGAAAACAAGATGACAAAAGAGAAATAAATCATCTACATGTATGGCATACTTGGCCCTCCACATATTTCCTGAGTTGATAAATGTTTATTTTTGAATAAACTAAATATATGCCTTGCCAGTATACATTTCCTTCCTGGTTGTCAGGCCTATGTCTGTCCCTAAAACTTTTTTTTTTTTGAAATAAGTTCAAAGCTTAACTAATTATCACATGCCCTTCCCATGTGCATCCTCCAGTCACTGCCCTTTCAGTATCTGCTAAATTTGTACTCACGGAAGCATTGGTCAAATTAAAAACATCTTGTTTAGGCCAGAAACATGAAGTCATATTCTTGCTTTCTTGTCTCTTGCCCCATAATCAATGAGTTATCAGGTAACATAAAACCTCAATTAAAAAAATTAAATCCGTTCTCTTTGCCCTTAATTTTCACTTCTATTCCTGCTGCATTTCTATCATATAACTTCTCCTTTGGCTATAGCAAATGTCTGTCCTTGGCTCCCTGCCTTTAGCTCTTCTAACTCACTCATCCTTGGTATGTACTTCCCTATCCCACATGCACACAATGCTTCATGACTACTTGCTGAAAAACCTGTGGTAGTTCCCCATTGTGTTCCAAGCCAAAAAGGCTTTTAGTGATTTTGCACCAAACTGCTCATCATGCCTCTGACCTGCCATTCCTACAAAGGCACCTTATGCTCCATTCATAATATATTCCTGATGTTTTGTGATTTATGTATTGCTCCATTATGAGGAGTTTAGTGTCCTCTTCACAAATGCTTTGTTCCCTCATCTGATTGACAATATTTTTTATTCTCTCTGAAATCTTGTTTTGCTCAAACCACTGCCTGAGAGTCTTCAGCCTGAGATAAGCAATGAAGGCTTATCAAATAACTGCAAAAACAGAGATGAACTGCTGAGACCAGCTTGGTTGGGGAGCCCCTAACTCAGTGGCGCTAGAGGAATTAAAGACACACACAGAAATATGGAGGTGTGAAGTAGTGGGAAATCAGGGGTCCCACAGCCTTCAGAGCTGAGAGCCTCAAACAGAAATTAACCCACATATTTATTAACAGCAAGCCAGTTATTAGCATTATTTCTATAGATATTCAATTAACTAAAAGTATTCCTTATGAGAAATGAAGGGATGGGCCAAATTAAAGGAATAGGTTGGGCTAGTTAACTGCAGCAGGAGCATGTCCTTAAGGCACAGATCACTCATGCTATTGTTTGTGGTTTAAGAACGCCTTTAAGCGATTTTCTGCCCTGGGTGGGCCAAGTGTTCTTTGCCCTCATTCCACTAAACCCACAACTTTTCAGCATGGGCATTATGGCCATCATGAACATGTCACAGTGCTGCAGAGATTTGGTTTATGGCCAGTTTTGGGGCCAGTTTATGACCAGATTTTGGGGGGCCTGTTCCCAACATGTCCCCCTTGTTTGATGTGCAAATCAATAAAAAGGTGGCTTTGTCATGGTGAGCTAGTTCTCGCAGGAGTCAGGACCCGCATCTGCAGACTATCCAAAGACAAACAACACAGATTAATAACCAATCATCATTGAAATCACAGAGCTTTCAAGTGCTTTTATCCATTTTAATGGGTTACTAGCTGCTAATCTGTCTCCAACTCCTTTAAGCACTCCAGGTCCTGACATTAAAGTCGGGTGTGTCTGGGATGCTTTAAATATTTGTTCTTTAATGTTGCAATATCCAAAGACAAGTTTGTAGAGTGTCTTTCTAGATGCTTTTTTATTCTTTCCCAAATTTTGATCTCATTAAGAGCTATTAATAGCTTCCACAAATCCTTGTGTTTAGCTCCTACAGCGGGCCATATCATTTGAGGTTGAGGTACCACTATACCACCATGCTTCCAGATAATAGGAACTCTTGCCGTACTTCTTATCATTTCTACCATCTGACCATTTTGTTCAGATCAGCTGAACATAGTGTGGCAGTGGCACTCAGAATGAGAGGTGCAATTCAAGCTAAACATCCCCTTAGGGGACCAATTAATAATGATTCCATAGGAATCGTTGTGCAGCACCTCTGCCTGTTCTGCATTTTTGTTTTTGTCATCAGTTGTTTATCTGTATGAACTAGTAACTGAGCATTTTTAACTAACTGTGTGGAATGAACCAAGTATGAAGAATCAGAAATCACATTAATAGGCATATCAAAAGCAGTCAGTACCTCAATTACAGCTACAAGTTCGGCTTTTTGAGCGGAAGTATAGGGCATCTGGAAAATTTTACTTTTCAAGCCAGAATAAGAAGCTTTACTATTACTAGACCTATCTGTAAAACAACTGCAGCTTAGCAGGCTGCAGGTTGTTTACCACAGGAATTGTAAATGCAAACCATTTACAGTCTTGCTCAGCTAAGGGGATAGTAAAGAAACAGTCTTTTAAATCTATGACTATTAAAGGCCAATTTTTTGGAATTATAGCAGGAGAAGGCAATCCTGGCTGTAATGCTCCCATAGGTTGTATAACTGAATTGATGGCTCTTAAGTCAGTTAACATTCTCCATTTACTTGATTTTTTTCTTAATTATGAAAACTGGAGAATTCCAAGGGGAAAATGATGGAGCTATGTTCCCATTTTCTAATTTTTCAGTAACTAATTTCTCTAAAGCCTCCAGTTTCTCTTTACCTAGCGGCCATTGTTCTATCCAAATTGGCTTATCTGTTAACCATGTTAAAGGTACAAGTTCTGGAGGCTTAACAATGGCCGCCATCAAAAATTATTTCCTAATCTTCGGTGGAAATTTTGTCTTTTTTCTTGAAGTGGTTCCTTTAAACCTTGCAAAAATTTTTTTCTAGTCCCATACCAGGGACATACCCCATTTCATGCATTGTATGTTGACTTTGAGGTATATATAATTGTTCTGGAATTAGAACTTGTGCTCCCCATTGTTGTAATAAATCTCTTCCCACTAAATGTATAGGTACAGAAGTTATAATTGGTTGAATAGTGCCAGGTTGTCCATCGGGCCCTTCAAATGCAAAATATAATCACTTTGATATACTTCAGGGGCTTTACCAACTCCAAGTATGTTAAATTGAGCAGGTTGAATTGGCCACATGGATGGCCAGTGCTGTAGAGAAATGATTGAAGTGTCTGCTCCTATATCTACCAAACCTTTAAATTTCTTTCCCTGAATAGTTATTTCACTGATAGGAAGTTTATCAGTAATTTGATTCACCCAATAAGCTGCTTTGCCTTGTTTATTTGTGCTTCCAAATTCTCCTGTTCATTTAATTTCACTTTTCCCCATTCTCACATATGACACAATCAGGAGCTGTGCTATTGCTCTCCTGGCTCTGCTTGCCAGGGAATAGAAGTAGATATAACAATTTGAATTTCGTCATTGTAATCTGAATCAATGACTCCTGTATGTATTTGTACCCCTTTTAAACTTAAATTAGACCTTCCTAGAAGTAATCCTATTGTCCCCACTGGCAAGGGTCCACAGACCCCTGTGGGGACCTTTTGCAGAGGTTCCCCAGGCAGAAGGCTCACAGCTTTTGTGCAGCATAAATCTACTGCAGCACTACTGGCTGTGGCAGGGGACAGACATTGTACAAGGGTGAGGGAATGAGCTAGAAATTCCCTGGTTTAGAATGGGGCCCAGGGCAGGCCCCTCATGGCATTTCCCAAAATCACGTTCCCTTCTTTATCAAACTTAGAGTGACACTGATTAGCCCAATGTTTTCCTTTTTTGCATTTTGGACATATTTCAGGCTCAGCAGTTTTCTTTTCTCCCCTGTCTGGCAGCCTGACTCACTGATTATTTCTACATTCTTTTTTAGTATGAATAGCTTGTTTAAATTCTTTGAGTAATTTAAAAGGAAAAGGCTCAAATGTAGCTCTAATATTTCCCTGTTGATCTGGGGGTTGTATTCCAATAGGGAACTGCCAAGTCTCTAAATCACCCTCTCTTCTAGCTGCTGAATTATTGCCTGGTCACTCAAGGCGCTGCTTGAACAGCCACTGGGGCAACTACTTTTTACCCAGTGTCTTCCAGAAAAGAAAGATCTGGAGGGTAATTTTCTTCAAAATAATAGTGAGGGAGTGCAGAAGGGTAGGGATGAACCTCTCCCTTCTTCGCCACTTCAGCTTTAGCTGGCAAATAAACATGCTCTGTAACCTCTTCTGTTACTTCATTATACTCTCTTTCCTCATCATCAGTGTGAAAAAGTTCCAAGGTGGAATGAACCATAGCCCACACTTGTCCCATTGTTACCCTGATGCTTCTGAGCTCCCCTTCTTACTCACCATGGGGATTGCTTTAAGAGTACTCAGGTGTCCTCCAGCTTAGTTCCACATTCTCCAACCATCACTCAGGCAACCTTTTGACCTGGATTCAAGCCCCCACGATGGACACCACTTCCTGAGACCAGTTCGGTCGGGGAGACCCTAACCCAGTGGTGTTAGAGGAATTAAAGACACACACACAGAAATATAGAGGTGTGAAGTGGGAAATCAGGGGTCTGACAGCCTTCAGAGCTGAAAGTCTCGAACAGAGATTCACCCACGTATTTATTTACAGCAAGCCAGTCATTAGCATCGTTTCTATAGATATTAAATTAACCAAAAGTATCCCTTATGGGAAATGAAGGGATGGGCCAAATTAAAGGAATAGGTTGGGCTAGTTAACTGCAGCAGGAGCATGTCCTTAAGGCACAGATTGCTCATGCTATTATTTGTGGTTTAAGAACGCCTTTAAGCAGTTTTCTGCCCTAGGTGGGCCGGTTGTTCCTTGCCCTCATTTTGGTAAACCCACAACTTTCCAGCATGGGCATTATGGCCATCATGAACATGTCACAGTGCTGCAGAGATTTTGTTTATGGCCAGTTTTTAGGCCAGTTTATGGCCAGATTTTGGGAGGCCTGTTCTCAACCATGAACTAAATAGAATGGATTCAAAACTCAATTGAATATGTGTGCAGGACATTTCTAGACTTTCATGTTGCTTTAATTTATCTACTCACCAATACGAATACCACACTCTCTTGCTAAATTATAGTGTGTAGTTCATCTTGAATCAAGTAGTATAATTACCACAACTATAGTTTCTCAAAATTGGTTTGGCTATTCTAGTTCCCATGCTTTGTTTATGTACATTTGAGAATCAGCTTGTCAATGTCTAAATTGTGATTGTTTTGTACCTTTGGATCGATTTGGGGAGAATTTACATATTAACAACACTAAGTTTGCCCATCCCTGAATGTGACATTAACTCTCCATTTATTTAGGTCTTCATTTATTTCTATAGTGTTTTGTTAGTTTTCAGTATAAAAATGTTACACATATTTTGTCATATGTATACATAAATATTTGTCCTTATATTCTAATACTGTCATGTAATTAACACGCTACTTTATAACATTAAGTTGAGTTCATAGAATACATAGCATTTCTGGATTTCTAGTTTTAATATGAAAAATATTTAATATCACTTGAATTTATTACTTAATATTACTTAAAACTATTGATCATAATTTTAAATTATGATTCAAATTGCAAAATGATACTCAAGCTTTTTTATCTGTATTTCTATGATTTAGGATGCTTTATATTGCAAATAACAGAATACATAGCCTAAACTAGCATAAGCAATACAGGGAATTCAGTGACATATTTTACTTCTGGGTCTGGGAATATGCTTAATTTTACATGAAGCTGGATCCATTGTTCAATAAAGCCATTATGGACCAGATTTCTATTTTTTTGTTTTCTTTTCTTTCCTTTCTTCTTTCCTTTCTTTCCTTTTTATAAAATTTCACTTTTAATTGCTGTTTAAGCTTTTTATAGTGAATTACACAAAGCTTCAATATATAACCAAAATAAGTATTACATATGTATACACCCATGTAACAACCTAAATCAAGACTTAGAGCATTTCTGGCATCCCCAGAAGTTTTCTTTATATTTCATCCCTTAAGAATAATATAATCTTTACCATGATAGATTGGATTTTCCTGTTCTTGACCTTTATATAAATTAAATCATAGAGTATGCATTCTTCAGTGTCTACCTTTGTTGGTTTTACTGCATTTCAAAAATTCACCTTAGAAATGACCTATTATTCTAAAGTTAAATGACTTATTTCTGGTCTTATTTTCTTTGACTTTTATAGAATGGGTCATTGTTAATCATACTTCCTTCATTTCCTTATGCCACCAATTTTATACTCTTTCTATGATGCACTGTTTCTTCTATGTCTCCTTAATTGCCTTGTTTTTATACCTCTATCCCCTAGAATAAAATACTTTAAAAACATAATCTCAACCACATTCTACCTAACATTAACCCTAACCTTCTCTAACTCCTTAAATGTAGATATTCCCAAGCCATTCCATTATTCCTTTCCATACTCACTGCCAAGTAACATTCAATTTAATATCCGTAAATCAATGCAAATAATTTTGTCTAACTTTAATTGCTCACTCATTGCTGTGACACTAACTTTCACATTGCCTGCTCTACCTCATCATTGGTATATTCTTACTACTTCTCAAATGATAAACACTGGACTTATTGCCTTCTCTTTTAAACCATCTTTTGATTATTTTTTGGCTTTGCAGATAATGGTACAATTCTTTGTCCAATATAAAAGGATTAGATATTAATACTTAAGATTTATATTTTTTGATTCCCACACATTTAGTCAGTTGTAAAGACTCAAACTTTTTAATGTATTTCACCCAATTGTTTACATTTTAATTCCTACAGCCATTGGCTTAATTTGTGACACATGCCTGAACTGCTTGTAGCAGCCTTCTACTGATTTCATTGCTGTTTATTCAATTCTAATGTATCATACACAGGCATATACTAATTTTTATACATCACAGTGACTACCCTATTATTCAGAACTTTTCAAAGCATTAACTTAAAATGGAACTAACTACCATCAGAGAATATTATAAACACCTCTATGCAAATAAACTAGAAAATCTAGAAGAAATCGACAATTTCCTGGACACTTACACTCTTCCAAGACTAAACCAGGAAGAAGCTGAATCCCTGAATAGACCAATAGCAGGCTCTGAAATTGAGGCAATAATTAACAGCCTATGAACCAAAAAAAGTCCAGGACCAGATGGATTCACAGCTGAATTCTACGAGAGGTACAAGGAGGAGCTGGTACCATTCCTTCTGAAACTATTCCAACCAATAGAAAAAGAGGGAATCCTCCCTAACTCATTTTATGAGGCCAACATCATCCTGATACCAAAGCCTGGCAGAGACACAAC
>NW_012108053.1:0-277 GCF_000951045.1 Mandrillus leucophaeus | reverse complement strand
ATGAGGCCAACATCATCCTGATACCAAAGCCTGGCAGAGACACAACAAAAAAAGAGAATTTTAGACCAATATCCCTGATGAACATCGATGGAAAATCCTCAATAAAATACTGGCAAACCAGAGGGGGGCGGAGCAAGATGGCCGAATAGGAACAGCTCCAGTGTCCAACTCCCAGTGGGAGCCACACAGAAGATTGGTGATTTCTGCATTTTCAACTGAGGTACTGGGTTCGCCTCACTAGGGAGTGCTGGACAATCGGTGCTGGTAAGCTGCTGCA
>NW_012108052.1:0-6568 GCF_000951045.1 Mandrillus leucophaeus | reverse complement strand
TGGCCCCTACTGGGAGGTGTCTCCCAGTTAGGCTACTCAGGGGTCAGGGACCCACTTGAGGAGGCAGTCTGTCCGTTCTCAGATCTCAAACTCCATGCTGGGAGAACCACTACTCTTTTCAAAGCTGTCAGACAGGGATGTTTAAATCTGCAGAAGTTTCTGCTGCCTTTTGTTCAGCTATGCCCTGACCCCAGAGGTGGAGTCTACAGAGGCAGGCAGGACTCCTTGAGCTGCGGTGGGCTCCACCCAGTTTGAGCTTAGCAGCGGCTTTGCTTACCTCCTCAAGCCTCAGCAATGGCAGATGCCCCTCCCCCAGCCTCGCTGCTGTCTTGCAGTTTGATCTTAGACTGCTGTGCTAGCAGGGAGCAAGGCTCTGTGGGCGTGGGACCCTCCAAACCAGGTGTGGGATATAATCTCCTGATGTGCTGTTTGCTAAGACCGTTGGAAAAGCACAGTATTAGGGTGGGAGTGTCCCGATTTTCCAGGTACGTCCGTCTGTCGCGGCTTCCCTTGGCTAGGAAAGGGAATTCTCCAACCCCTTGTGCCTCTGGGGTGAGGCGATGCCCCGCCCTGCTCCGTGGGCTGCACCCACTGACTGACAGGCCCCAGTGGGATGAACCCAGTACCTCAGTTGGAAATGCAGAAATCACCCGTCTTCTGCTTGCTCATACTGGGAGCTGTAGACTAGAGCTGTTCCTATTTGGCCATCTTGGAACCTCTGTAACATTTTTTTCTATCAGATCTAAAACTTAGTTTTTATGAAACTTTAAGTCTCTTGGACTTTTGTGTGGGAATAGGTGAGTGTGGAGTAAGGGAATTGGTGAGAGTCAGCAAAAACCAGGTGTTAGGGAAGATAGGAGACTCTCTTTTCAGCATTTTTAGGCAAAAGGGTCAGGAAGAAAGCTGGTCTTTCCTATTATCCTTGTAAATTCTTCATGGTTTTTAAAAAGAGGAGACTTAATTAGTTTATTTTTATTAACTATGATCCACTTGAAGATATTTATTTTGAGAAATCTATTTCATGTTCACTGACAAAAGAACTTTCAAGGTTGTTATAAATGCATGTCCATGGAATTTAGTATTTTCGAAAAGGTCAGATAGAAATGCTTTTTATCCATGAATGCCTCTAGATCTGCGCTAACCACAAGAGAAAAAAACGCCTTTAAGTTGACCCTTCTTAGCATTCAGAAAACCACTCATTTTTTACTTTTAGCAGGATAACTAAGGAAGACCTTTCTATTTTTAGTTTTACAAGGACAAGTAGGAATTGCAACTTAGTTTCTATCAATACAAGAGTAGTACTTTACCCTCTTGTATAAAAGAAACAATTTATTAATGGTTATGCAATATAGCTTTATTTAAACCAAAAATACCTATAAGCCAATTAGTATTGCAGTCATTTAAAAATCATCTAATTGGTAAGCTGATTTTTTTCTCCCATACCTTGTCTACCATTAAGATTCCACCATGAGGTTGGAGTCTGGAAGGAGAGGATGTGACTTAGATGAAGTGGAAAGCATGAAAGTTGCCCCTTCTGGTTCCAGGGTATTGTAGGGGAGAAGGGAAACAGATTGAAGAGAGATGAAGGGTGAGGATCAAGTGGCCTAGCCCCCGCTGTCTGAGCTTTGACCAGAATGGGAGCATCCATGTTGAGGGGCATTGCCTTGTTTCATATTTGGGGCTCCAGAGGGAACTTCTATACTAACTGGGAGCGGCCACAGCAGAGATCTCTGTGGCACAGCCTGCTTGCACAGACTATGGGCCTGAGTTAAGTTTTCCTGAGTTGTCCTTGGTTTCTAGGTGGCAAAGATGGAAAGTCCCTGTATATTGCTGAAGGGGCATGAGGAAGGTGGGCCTGCTATGGGGTCTGCTATGGTGAAAGTGGCACAGCTTAGGTAGGCCTTATAGGTCAGGGCTGGATAGGGAAAAGGCAGTGTCTTAGAGGAGTCTTCAGCATCAGTTGAAAGCCAAGGCAAGGCTGAGCTGTCTGAAAGAGCATAACCTGGTTCTGATGAAGCTGAGAGATGAAACCACCATGACGTACCCCACTGCACTTCAGCAGCACTGGCCAGGAGAAGGCACAGGGATGGGACCAGTCACCCTTGAACACTCACCAGGGAGCACTGTGGAATAGCCACTCAATGGCAAAAAAAAGCTGTGGTCCAGGTTCCATCACAAGGATTTGAGGACTTCATGTCACCTCTGCTGTCACTGAACACCCAGCTATTGTCCTTGTTCTATGAACCCAGATGACAAAAAACAGAGGCTCTGGAGGAAGGTGGTGAAAATTTGAGAGATTGAACTACTAAAAGAGATTTATGCTTATCTAAAGAGGGTATTTAAATTATTTCAGTAGATTAAGTTTATTGGAGTGGCCTAACAGTTAGTGGTTCCCCTTCCCCACAATGCCTGACAAATGGGAGCACATGAAAGAAATCTGATTCATTATATACCAAAAAAAATTTACTGTACATGTTCTCTACACATCTAAGTGTAGTATAAGTATTTCTGAATCCTTATTTATGCAACTTCTGTAAATAAATACAAGTATTTTATGTATAGAAACTAAAGACTTTTAAAAAATCAGAACCTGTATCATGAAAAGATTAATGAAAACTCCTTTAGTGGTTTCTTCATAGTTTAAGTTTATGATTGATACTGCCTCTACTTCAGATAAGAAGTAGACATAGTTAACAACAGAATAAGAGTAGCTAATGCTGACTGAGTGGTTCTTCTTTCTGCTAGGCACTGTTTTAGATGTTCTAAAGTATATTGTTGAATCTACAAGGCAGCAGCATTGTATTATACCTATGTGACAGATGACAGAAATTAGGCTCAGAAGGGTGGAGCTGGCCCAAGTCTTCATAGCTAGGAACTGGGAGAGATGGGCTACAAACCTACTTAGCTTTCAAAGCTTGTGTTTTTAACTACTATGCTATCAAAATAAAAACTTAAGTATCTTAGGGAAAGAGGCAACAATTATATCCAAAGAAGGCTAGCGTAGTCTTCATAACCAAACATTAAATTTAGTTTACCAAACATCCAGAGCAACTAAAACTTATCTTTGTTTATCAGATGACCAGGAACTGAACTCAAAAGAAAATTATGAAAAGTAACATTGGACATTCTGATGCCAGATCCTTCACATGAATTATCTTCTCTAATGCTCACAATAAAGGCTCTGAAGGTAGGACTTTATTGTTCTTATTTTACAGATAAGGAAACTGAGGCTTAGGCAAAGCTTCTTGAGGCCCTGCAGTTAGTAAACGGTAGAGCTGGGATTTGATCTTGCATGCTTTACCATATCACATCATACTGCCTCCTGCTACTACAGAACACCACGATGTTCATCAGATGATCACTGCCAGGACCAAGATGCTGCTAATGTATACTGGAACAGCCCCACAGTTTACCTGTGATTGGCATCCATCCTGACTGGTCTGTGCCTATGTTCTTACTTGTTATACATTTTAAATATCATCTCTGTCAACTTCCAGTGAAAAAGTTAGGGAGTCAAGATATGTCCTCAACCAGTGAGAGCAATTCCTGCTTTGAAAGCACTTTTGCACAAATAAAATGGAAATATATAAATAAATAAATTCCAAAAATGTAAAGCCATTATTTCAAATGATTTTAAATGGCCAAACTGAAAGTTTTGGCAGCTGGGTGACTTTATGGGAAAAAGAAATTGCTGATGAATCAGCAATTTGGTTAAAGTCCTTTGTCTGGGGAGTGAGAATCAATAAAATGGGAGGATCAGAAAAGAGCAATTTATAATCATTAGGTTTGCTGTAGGTCACATTTTGTTTCTGATGTATGGTATCAAGGGATGTTGGTGGTGAATTTAAGTGCTAGGCATAACCCTGGGTCCAAGCAAATGGTGGGCAAGTATAGGAAATAGGAGTTTGGCTCAGGCAGAATGAGTGAGAACTGAGGGGAGCCACTCTAGTAAGCATGAGTTCAATGAGGATGTCAAAGCAGGTCCAAGTATGGCCTGACTATCATAAGGCAAAGAAAACGAAAACAATTGAAGACATAGTAAATGCCTGCTGGAGTTTTAACAGAAACACAAGTTTTTCCCTTGGCCCTTTAACTCATGGGAGAGTCTTTTAGAAACAGCACAAGTGTGCTCTTTGTTTCTTCTTGTTTCTTCCTCCATCTTATTCTTCAGAATGTGGATACTGAACATGGTCCATCTTGGACCATGAAGTCAAATCTCTACAGAATGGACCAAGAAGATTGAGAGAACTTGATCTCTGCACCAAACCATGATGCACCACACTACCTTTAGATCTCTGATATGGCCTTTGATTTGGGGGGAATAAATTTCTGTGCTACCTGAACCATTATTGTGTTGGTTGTTGATCACCTGCATCTGAACTTAATCATAACTAATAAATACCACTTACCATAGGTGAGGCTTACCAGGAAGCAGACTGCAATGAAGATTGGTATGAGGAACTATATTAGGGGGTGCCCTTGGAATCCACAATTGTGGAAGGGAAGGAGGCAGAATTGAACAGACGGAGAAGATGAGCTGTGATATAATCACAACAAAGGCCCCAGCTGACTACATGAAAAACTCTCATGCTGGCATGGTCATTGAGAGTTGTCCTGAGTAGGGGATAGGTAGCCAAGCCTTTATGTGCTCATGCTGACCAGTCATTCTGTGTGGGCTGCATCCAGGGAAGGGAGTGTGACTTTGGTTGAGGTAGATCTTTATATTCAAAGAACTTCCCAAAGAAGGATAACAGCTGAGGTCTTACAACAGGTTGGGGAACCTGTTCCTGGTAGTTGAACATGATGGCATGGCACAGCCCCCAGTCTACCACTTGTCCTTATTTTAAGATGATGTATTTTTGAGTTATTGATGGTTTAAAAGTGGTACTCAATCAGTTTTAATGCTTTCAGTTGCAAGTAACAGAACATCCAACTTAAAGGAAAGGGGCAAGCTTGCAGGAAAGGATCTTTAAGTCATCTACATTTGGGTATAAATGACAGCCACAGAATATTTACCCTCTTTTAGAAGTAATTTTATCAGTAGACCAAAGCTTTTAGCTAAAAACATAAATTTCAAACAATAGGACAGTCATTTTATAGGAACAAAATAAATAATTTCAAAGAGACTATTACTTTCTCAAAGACTAGACTGCAATTGTGAGCCCCTGAAGTATCCACAGATCCTGAGGAGTGCCCAACTGTCTTGACAAGGAAACAGAGAGTCAAGAAGTTTAGTGAGGTCAACAAGAATCCTGCAGCATCTCATCTTCCAGATCTGCAGCAGCTTTTGTTGCAGTCCTACTAAGCTGAAGGCTTAACCATGTCTGCCAGTTCAGGGTATAGAACACTGGTTACTATTTATTTTCCTTCTTTCTTCCTGTAGTGGATATTCTCCTTCAGTGGCCACACAATGTCAAAGATTCTCCTTCATTTTAGTAATTTTCTACATTCTGTGTATTACCTTCTCAATGTAGAAGCCAGAAAACTTACACATGCTCAGATTCCTGTATAGAGTGCAATCATGTGACCTATATTCTATGAATCATATGTATCCACATGAGACCCGGATTTCTTCAAGTGCAGTGTGACCAGACAGTCACAGACAGCGGGACTGATCTTCTGGTACTTTATCCTGAGCATTATAGATGTTTAATGACAATGACAGTGATATACCCCCAAAAGCACCCCCACTCCCACCTCATCCAAAGTGTGGTCTGGGCACTGGGTTTGGCTATGTGGCCTCAGAGTCTGGCCTCTGATCCTCCCAGAGAATCTGTGAGCTATCAGTTATTGCTTAACGAAACTCTCCACCTTATTTTTTTCTTAGACTAGCTATACCGGATTCTACTGTTTGCAGCTAACCATATACTCCTGAAAGGCAAATACAGTCAGTAAGGGCCCATATCAGCCAAATCCCACCTTACATGTAGTAATATATTCTGAATTTTTCACGTGTTAATATCCTGATTTCTGCTTTAAATCTATAGCCTTAACCTTGTATCACGTCTTACGTTCACTTTCTCTTTCCTATAAGAAATTGGTGCTAACTGAATGACATGGGTGTCAGCAGAACATGCTGCAGCTTTACAACAATGCCTTGTAATATTATGAGATAGCTTTGTTCCTTTTCCTTTTTGTTTCTGATCTGTTTTTGTTTTTCAGGCAGATAAAATTGCTAAGGTAATCTTCAAAAGCAAGGCATCAAAATGGTCTTTTTTTTTTTTTTTTGAGATAAGTTCTTGCTCTGTCACCCAGGTTGGAGTGCAGTGATGTAATCATAGCATAATGCAGCCTCAGACTCTTGGGCTCAAGTGCTCCTCCCAGCTCAGCCTCCCAAGAGCTAGGACTACAGGTGTGTGCCAATTTTTTAATTTTAATTTTTGTAGAGTTAGGGGGTCTCGTTATGTTGTCCAGGCTCATATAAAATCTTGGCCACTAGAAATACCATTTATGGCCAAAGCCACATTATGAAGGACTTGACTGCCCTTTCCCTACATGGGTATTTCCCTGAACTGGTTTTTTTTTTTTTTTTTTTTTGAGACAGAGTCTCTGTTGCCCAGGCTGGAGT
>NW_012108051.1:0-1605 GCF_000951045.1 Mandrillus leucophaeus | reverse complement strand
TATTGTAAATGGTATTACTTCTCGATTTCTTTCTCAGATTGTTCACTGTTGGCATATGAAAATGCTACTAATTTTTGTATGCTGATTTTGTATCCTGCTGCAGCCTTACTGAATTTGTTTATCAGCAGCTTTACTGTTAGTTTTCTTGTGGAGTCCTTAGGTTTTTCTAAATATAATATCACAACATCTACAAACAAGGATAATTTGACTTCTTACATTCCAGTTTGGATGCCCTTTATATATTTCTCTTATTTAATGGCTCTAGCTAGGACTTCCAGTACTTTTTTGAGTAAGTGGTGAAAGTGGGCACCTTGTTGTATTCCAGTTCTTAGAAGAAAGACTTTCACTTTTCCCCATTCAGTATGATACTAGCTGCTGGTCTGTCTTATATGGCTTTTATTATGTTGAGGTATGTTCCTTCTATCTTCGTTTTTTTGGGGGTTTTCATCATTAAGGGATGTTGAATTTCATCAAATGCTTTTGCAGCATCAATTGACATGATCATATGGTCTTTATCCTTCTTTCTGTTGATGTGATGTATCACATTGATGGATTTGCATATGTTGAACCATCCTTGCATCCCAGGGATAAATTCCATGTGATCATGCTGAATGATCTTTCTAAGGTATTGTTGAATTCAGTTTGCTAATATTTTGTTGAGGATTTTTGCCTCAGTATTTATCAGGGATATTGGCTTGTAATTTTCTTTTTATTGATGTGACTTTGTCTGGTTTTGGTATCAAGGTAATACTGGCCTCATAGGATGAGTTTGGAAGTATTCCCTCCTGTATTTTTTGGAATAGTTTGAGTAGTATTAGTTCTTCTTTAAATGTTTGGTAGAATTACAGTAGTGGAGCCATCAAGTCCCAGGCTTTTCTTTCCTGGGAGACTTTTTATTACAACTTTGATCTCATTACTTGTTATTGGTCTGTTGAGGTTTTGGATTTCTTCATGGTTCAGTCTTGGTAGATTGTATATATGTGTCCAGGAATTTATCTTTTTCTTATAAATTTTCCAATTGATTGACATATAGGTGCTCGTACTAGCCACTAATGATCCTTTGAATTTTTACAGTATCAGTTGTAACATCTTATTTATTTATTTATGTGTTTTTTGCTTTGTTTTGTTTTGTTTGTTGCCTTGAGACGGAGTCTCGCTCTTTCACCCAGGCTGGAGTGCAGTGGCATGATCTCGGCTCACTGCAAGCTCTGCCTCCTGGGTTCAAGCCATTCTCCTGCCTCAGCCTCCCTAGTAGCTGGGACTACAGGCGCCTGCCACCATGCCTGGCTAATTTTTTGTATTTTTAGTAGGGACAGGGTTTCACCATGTTAACTCGATCTCCTGACCTCGTGATCCACCCGCCTCAGCCTCCCAAAGCGCTGGGATTACAGGCGTGAGCCACCGTGCCCGGCCCTTTTTTCTCTTTTATTTTATTTATTTGGGTATTCTCTTTTTTATAGTTAGTCTGGCTAAAGGTTTGCAAATTTTGTTTAACTTTTCAAAAACCCATCTTTGTGTTTTATTGATATTTTGTATTTTTTTATTTCAATTTCATTTTTTTCTCCTCTGATCTTTATTATTTATTTTCTTCTACTAATTTTGGGT
>NW_012108050.1:0-1544 GCF_000951045.1 Mandrillus leucophaeus | reverse complement strand
TGGGAGGCCGAGACAGGCGGATCACGAGGTCAGGAGATCGAGACCATCCTGGCTAACACGGTGAAACCCCGTCTCTACTCAAAAATACAAAAAACTAGCCGGGCGAGGTGGCGGGTGCCTGTAGTCCCAGCTACTCGGGAGGCTGAGCCAGGAGAATGGTGTAAACCTGGGAGGCGGAAGTTGCAGTGAGCTGAGATCGTGCCACTGCACTCCAGCCTGGGTGACAGAGTGAGACTCTGGCTCAAAAATAAATAAATAAATAAATAAAAATTGCTGGCTTGGGGTGGTGGGTCACACCTGCAATCCCAGCACTTTGGGAGGCCGAGGTGGGCAGATCACTTGAGGTCACGAGTTTGAGACCAGCCTGGCCAACATGGTGAAACACCATTTCTACTAAAAATACCAAAAAAAAAAAAAGAAAGAAAGAAAACAAAAATTACCTGGACGTGTGGCATGTGCCTGTAATCCCAGTTACTTGGGAGACTGAGGCAGGAGAACTGCTTGAACGCAGAGGCAGAGGTTGCAGTGAACTGAGATCATGCCACCGCACTCCAGCCTGGGCTACAGAGCGAGACTCCGCCTCAAAAAAAAGAAAGGAGGAGAGGAGAGGAGAGGAGAGGAGAGGAGAGGAGAGGGAAAGAAAATTGCTAAAAGAATCCCCAACGTGGCCAATACCAGCCTGCCATCGTCCAGGTCCTAAAGCCTCCTTAGGTCCCTGAATTTGCATCTAACAGGAAGCAGGATGCTAAAGTGGTACAGCATCCCAGGGGAAGCATCTCCAAGGTTTATATCAGCTGTATCCATGGAAGACAGGGAGATGATGGCCGGGCTCAGTGGCTCATGCCTGTAATCCCAGCACTTTGGGAGGCCAACGTGGGTGGATCTCCTGAAGTCAGGAATTCAAGACCAGCCTGGTCAACGTGGCGAAACCCCATCTCTACTAAAAATACCAAAATTAGCTGGGCATGGTGGTGCACACCTCTAATTCCAGCTACTCTGGAGGCTGAGGCAGGAGAATCGCCAGGAGGCAGAGGTTGCAGTGAGCTGAGATCGCACCACTGCACTCCAGCCTGGGAGACAGAGTCTTAAAAAAATAAAAATTAAAAAAGAAGAAGACAGGGAAATGGACAGGCAGGCTGAGGTACAGGCAGGAAGATGGATGAATCTTAAAGAAGATTTTTCAGAGTTGATGAAAGCCCTGTGTCACAGTGAACGAGATCTTCTCTCTGACATCCTGGGTGTAGCCAAGCTTTTGTCCTACTTATTAGGGATGGCTTCTTCTTCTTTTTTTAAAAATTATTTATTTATTTATTTATTTTTTGAGGCAGAGTCTTGCTCTGTCGCCAGGCTGGAGTGCAGTGGCGCGATCTCGGCTCACTGCAAGCTCCGCCTCCTGGGTTCATGCTATTCTGCCTCAGCCTCCTAGTAGCTGGGACTACAGGCACCCGCCACCATGCCCAGCTAATTTTTTGTATTTTTAGTAAAGACGGGGTTTCACCGTGTTAGCCAGGATGGTCTCGATCTCCTGACCTTGTGATCCGCCC
>NW_012108049.1:0-1290 GCF_000951045.1 Mandrillus leucophaeus | reverse complement strand
AAAAAAAAAAAAAAAAAAGAAATAGAAAATGCATTGAATAGATGATAATATATTTAGGAAACATATCCATGATTTTAGGATGAGTAATGATAAAAAAAGAAGAAGCCTACCATTTATATAGGTTATAATGTTAAACGACAGAAAGAGAAAGAGTAAAAAAGCCAAAGGCAAATAAAAATTCTTATAGAAATATTAACTCTCACACATAGAACTTGGTATTTGGGAGAAAATAACAGAAAAGAGTGTGACATTTTGAGAGATTTGAGTTTCTTGAAACTGTCTTGAACACATTTAGTTATTCACATTTTTGGGAGGCACATACCTATATTTCTATTTTTCTAAAATATGTTTAATTATAAAGACGCTATAAGTATTAGCATACTGATACTGATAATATTTTCTAAATGTTTAAATGCACTCTATATTTCTGACTGTAGTAATTTTTCCTTTCTAATGTCAATTCTTATGATTTCTTAGTTTTCTTTGATCATTCTTGTTGAAATTTTTCCCATTAAAATATTTAAAAATATTATTTCCCTAGATTTTAAAATCTGTTTTTCTCTTTTGAGTTTTTAATTTGTCCCTTTTTATTTGTATTATCTCTTTCTTTCTATAGAACTAATATTTATTTATTATGTTTTAGCTTTACTATTTCAGTGCTTATTGTTTTTAACATTTTATTTAAAAATATATAAATTTCCTCTAAGTACTGCTTTGCTATCTTTCTGTTTGCTTTTTGGATATATAAGCCCTTGATTAATGCAGTAATTATTTTGGATATTGCCTTTATCTTTACATGATTGCATTTTTTTTAAGGAGATGATGTTAACATTTTATTATTAATAAAGTCATATTTCAAGATGAACAGATAATGCAGTCATAATACTGATACTTGTTGAACTAAATACAAAATAATTTTTACATGCCAAATGCCATATGTATATATGTATACAGTTCATGTGTAAATATATAACTAGATATGTACACAAAACCAATGTTTTAAACTATATTAGTTAAATTTTATCATGTTCTCTGTTATTCAATGGACCTAATAAAGACAGAGTCTGTTTGTTATATTTGTTTATTCCAAGAATTTATAATATGTTTGTTGAAAAATTTTTGGTTCATCTGTTCAAATTTATAAAAAATCAGAACACATAAATTCATTACAAATTATGCCCTTTACTGTAAACCTCATTATTCCATTTAAATTCCCTTCCCTAATATATCTTTCTGTTCAAAATAACATTGATATTGTTTTGTGTTCTTGATTTTTTTTTTTTTTTTTTT
>NW_012108048.1:0-1222 GCF_000951045.1 Mandrillus leucophaeus | reverse complement strand
GCCCGTGGCCGGAAGGATCCGGCAAAAGCGCGCCAAAGGTCTCGCGCCCAGGCCTTTGCCGGCGCGCTCGCTCCCACTGGCTTTTGGAGCGACTGGAGACACGCCCGGAGAGGTTGACAGATGAGGAAACTGAGGCTCAGAGAGTGTCCCTTCCCACACGACTGGCCTGGAGTGAGAAAGTTCCGACCACCTTCAAGACAGGCCGACTGGCAGCTGAGAACGAGTTTTCCAGGGGTCTTAGGGTTTCCCCTCCCGTATCCCTAAAACCAGCTGCTCTGGAACGTCTCTGGAGCTCAAGACACACGAGATGAAGTATCACCCTGACTGGAAGTTTTTAACCATGACTCCTCAAATGCAAATGTCATAAGCCAGTGAGATCCTTTCAGATGGATTAGATCTCCATTTTACACATGAGAAAGTCCAGGCTGAGAGAGACAAGGTAAATCAACCCCAATTCCTCAGTTTGCAAGGATCCAAGTCGGAGCAGGAACCCGTGTTTCCCCTGACCCCAAATCTGCCCCATAGAGTAAGATTTCTGAATATTATGCTATTGACATTTGGGGCGGGATAATTCTGTGTTTCTGAGCTGTGGATTGTAGAATGTTTAGCAACATCCTGGCCTCTACCCATTAGATGCCAGTTACAAGGCCCCCGCGCCCCCCAACCTCCAGTTGTGTCTCAAAATATTGCCAAATGTCCCCTGGGGCATTACAAGACCCCTGCCCCCCCAACCTCCAGTTGTATCTCAAAATATTGCCAAATGTCCCCTGGGAGGTCCCATCATCCCAAGTTGAGAACCACTGCCGTAGAGCATGATGGCAACTTACTGTGTTATGGCTTCAATCATAATTTAGGGAGAGGGATAAGCCCAACCCTTGGTCTGCTGTTGCACAGTTCTCAGCCACTTTCTAGACGGGGACCTGTGTTATCCGACCTGTGGCCATAGCAACCTGGAGAATATGTCTTTAGATAACAAAAAGCTTCAGGGCACGATGGCTTACGCCTGTAATCCCAGCACTTTGGGAGGCTGAGGTGGGTGGATCACTTGAGGCCAGGAGTTCCAGACCAGCCTGGCCAACGTGGTGAAACCCCATCTGTACTAAAAATACAAAAACTACCCGGGCATAGTGGTGCGCACCTGTAATCCCACCTACTTGGGAGGCTGAGGCAGAAGAATCACTTGAACCCAGGAAGTAGAACTTGCAGTGACACTGCACTGCAG
>NW_012108047.1:0-919 GCF_000951045.1 Mandrillus leucophaeus | reverse complement strand
TAGAGTGTATAGCAAAAATGAAAGCATGCTTTATCATTTATTAATGTAATTCATTATTTTATTAAGGAAGGAAAATACGTGAGAAGTTAGAACTTTATCCTAAAAGACAGTACAACCTGGAGAAGAAAACCTCGAAGTGTAGAATCCGATAATAGAAGTTTAGAACTTGACTTTAAAACATCCTTTCTATGTCACCCAGGCCACATTTTCTAACTTCTCTGTACCTATTTCCTTTTCCGTGAAATTGAAATAGCAATATTGCCTCAGAGAGTTGTTTAGAAGACAAAATGTTCTTAAAAATTTACAGCATTTTATTGAGTATCTGACCCATGATAAATCCTCAATACACATTAAATAGTATTAATGTTATATTACTTAATGTATGCATGTATGTATTTTCTTTCTACTTCAGCGTCAAGCTCCTCTGGGTCCTTCCTTACTCACTTTCCTACTACTATCGTGGACAACTTCATTCATTCCCAAAAGATTGCTTTTCAGATTTGAACGGCAAATCTTTGTTACAGCCTAGATCTCTACAAAGTTTCAGTCTCATCTGTGTTCTCAACTACTTATTAGTATAACAGCTAGGTTGTCTTTCCAAAAATCAATATATCAAATCTAAGATAACTATCTTAGACTTAAGCTGTCTGCCCTTCCTATATTTTAACACCATTTCAGCTTGTTACTTAGGCATTCTCTACCTTGGTTAAAGCAATCATAGTCCTGTCTCTCAAATTAAAAATCTCAGAAATACTTTTTTTTTCTGCCTTACCAAAACAATACTGCTGTTGTTCATATAAAATAGGCAGAATGGATAAACAATAACCTAGGACAGTCTTTGGCACTTTCCCGGGAACCAAGAGCAAGCATTGGTTCCTTATTAATGACTGAAGGAGTATAACAAGAAGTCACCAATGAA
>NW_012108046.1:0-1736 GCF_000951045.1 Mandrillus leucophaeus | reverse complement strand
TGCAGCCTCTGCCTCCCAGGTTCAAGTGGTCCTCCCTCCTCAGCCCCCAGAGTAGCTGGAACTACAGGCACACACCACCACACTCAGCTAATTTTAAAGTTTTTTAGTAGAGGTGGGGTTTCACTATGGTGTCCAGCTGGTCTCCAGCTCCTGGGCTCAAGTGATCCTCTCACCTCAGCCTCCCAAGTGCTGGGATTGCAGGCGTGAATTACTGTGCCTGGCCAGGTGCAAACTCCAAGGGATTCTCTTTGTAGATGGAGAGGCAGCTTTTCATACGCTCTCTGTAGAACAGCAATTCTGTAGAGAGGCAATTAAGTCATGTGTTCTGCTTATGAACCTTAACAGGCCTGGGTGGGTGAGGTGCAGAAGCAGGTGGCCACTTGCCGTAAGGACACATAGCACTGGAATGTTGGACTCCGCTCCCCTGAGTGAAGCCAGCTGGTTAATGCAGCCTTGCCCTAGGGAAAAGGAAACAGAACATCATACCAAGGAGTCCACTTACTCTGGGCCACTGAAGGAACCATGGAAACAGGTCCCTATAAATGTGTCCCGGTTCTCTGTGTCTCTCTGCATGTGTCCATATTGAGAGTTCTGCTTGAAGCTGAGGATCACAAAATAAACCGAAAATTGTGCCGACCAACTTCTTAGCTGGGCTTGGCCATGGTGGGGATGTCCCAGGCCCTACATGTTTGCCTCTTCTTCATTCATCCCCCACCCACCACCACCACCAAGGGACTCTTGAGTTGATTGCTTTGCTGTGGGCATAGCATAGCAGTCTATGTGCGGAATGTGTGGAAGTGTGTCAGGCTTTGATGGGTAAAAAACTTTGATGGGTATGTGAGTGCATATATCATGAGGAAAGAATTGCGTGACTTTCTTTGAATGTTACAGAACTCTCCAGCAACCATTAGTCTTGGGGAATTCTTTTTAAAATGTCAAGGGTCATTCTGTCCATTCTCTGTGTGATGGTCACTTCTCATGGAGTGATGGAGCCTTCTCCCTTAAGACAGACACACTGATCAGGAATAGACAGGAGTGACAGTGCCTCTCTTCTGTCCCAGATGGAAGACACTGCCTATTTCTACGAAGTGGGGGATACCTAGCCACCCCAATGGGCAGTCATGATAGCTGAGCATATTTGCTCCTCATGTGTCCACTTCTGCAAGTGTTTGTGGCTGTCTCTTATACACATCTAGATGTGTATAAGAGACAGGAGTGACAGTGCCTCTCTTCTGTCCCAGATGGAAGACACTGCCTATTTCTACGAAGTGGGGAATACCTAGCCACCCCAATGGGCAGTCATGATAGTTGAGCATATTTGCTCCTCATGTGTCCACTTCTGCAAGTGTTTGTGGTGCCACCATGACTGGGGAAGGGCTCTGTGCCAGCAGAAGAGGGTTGTTGCTACACCTGAGGTATGACCTGTAAAGGTGACACGATGTGCCAGCAGTTACCCAAATGTCAGAATCCTAGGAAATTATCCTGGACTGCTTGGGGATCTCTCAGTGTGAGACCTGTTTTCTTTCTTTGGGTCTTAGGCGGAGTCGGATTGATTATTTGAAGACTTGGGCATTCTTTCTCTTAAGCTGATTTTCTGATTGTGGGAAGTAGATTATTATAATTTTGGCTTAGTTCAAAGTGTTAGGGAAGCTGTATAGAATTTCTTTCATCTCTTTTTCAGGGTGGGGTGAGGAGAGAAGGGATGTGACAACAGGCTTTTTTTTTTTTTTTTTTTT
>NW_012108045.1:0-1798 GCF_000951045.1 Mandrillus leucophaeus | reverse complement strand
AGCATCTGTCTCCTGCCCATCCCTGGGCAATGGAACATCTCGGTGTAAAACTGGATTGTATGTTCTGTTTACTGAGAAAGGAGAAAACCGCCTTAAGGCGAAAGGTGGGACTTGCTAGCGCAATGCTGCTCTTTATGCACTAAAAAGGTTTATGGAGATATTTGCAAATGCATGTCAAGGCACAGCACTTTCCCTTAAACTTATTCTATAAATACTAAGGGAACTCAGAGACCGGTGACGGCACGGGTCCTCTGTATGCTGAGTGCCAGTCCCCTGGGCCCACTTTTTCTTTCTCTATACTTTGTCTCTGTGTCTCATTTCTTTTCTCAAGTCTCTCGTTCCACCTAACGAGAAACGCCCACAGGTGTGGAGGGGCAGGCCACCCCTTCATGTTAGGATTGCTATCACGGAAAAAAAACAAAAGACAACAAGTGTCAGCAAGAATGTGGAGAAACCGGAACCCTTGTGCCCTGTTGGGAAGAATGCAAAATGGTGCAGGCACTATGGAAAATAGTACAAAAGTTCTTTTAAAAATTAAAAATATAACTACCATGTGATCTAGCAATCCCACTTCTGGGTACTTATCTAAAATGAAATCAAGATCTTGAAGAGACATTAGCATTCCTATGTTCACTGCAGCATTATTCACAGTAGCCAAGATATAGAAACCACCTAAATGTCTGTCAACAATTGAATGGATAAAGAAAATGTGATAAAGAAATGTACATATATACATACATATACACACATACAACAGAACAGTATTTCCCAAAAACAAAGGAAATCTTGTCATTGCAATAACATAGATGAAACTTGAGTCTACAATACCATGCTATGTGAAATAAGGCAGCCACAAAGTATATAATACTATGTGATTTCACTTATATTAGCTATCTAAAATAGTCAAGTTCATAGAAGCACTGAACAGAATAGTGGTTGCTAGGGGCTTGTGGAACGGAAAATGGGGAGCTGCTGATCAACAGATATAAAGTTTCAGTTACACACAATGAAAAAGTTCTAGAGGCCGGGCGCAGTAGCTCAAGCCTGTAATCCCAGCACTTTGGGAGGCCGAGACGGGCGGATCACGAGGTCAGGAGATCGAGACCATCGTGGCTAACACGGTGAAACCCCGTCTCTACTAAAAAATTAGCCAAGCATGGTGATGAGCGCCTGGAATCCCAGCTCCTCAGGAAGCTGAGGCACAAGAATCGCTAGAACCCAGGAGGTGGAGGTTGCAATGAACCAAGATTGTGCCACTACACTCCAGCCTGGACAACACAGTGAGACTCTGTCAAAAAAAAAAAAAAAACCTCAAATAAACAATCTAACTTTACAAACCAAGAAACTTGAAAAGCAACAGAAAATTTAAACTCAAAATTATCATAAGGAAAATAATGAACTTCAGATCAGAAATAAAACTGAGACTAGAAAAAAGAATTGAAAAATCAGCAAAACCAAGAGTTAGTATTTTTCAAAAGATAAGCAATATTGACCAACCTTAGCTAAGAAAAAGAAAGAGAAGACTCAAAATCAGAAATAAGAAAGGAGACATTTCAACTGATGCCATAAATAAAAAACTACAGGCCAATGTGCCAAATAAATACAGATGCAAAATCTTCAACAAAATACTAGCAAACCAAATTCAGCTGCACATTGAAAGTAAAATACACCTAACCTAGTAGAATTTATCCTTGGGTATAAACTGGGATGGCTTGATATACAAAAATCAATTAATGAGACCAGGTGCAGTGGTGCACACCTGTAATCCTAGCACTCTGGGTGTCTTAGGCAGCCAGAC
>NW_012108044.1:0-1084 GCF_000951045.1 Mandrillus leucophaeus | reverse complement strand
CCATGCCTATGTCCTGAATGGTATTGCCTAAGTTTTTTTCTAGGGTTTTTATGGTTTTAGGTCTAACATATAAGTCTCTAATCCATCTTGAATTAATTTTTGTATAAGGTTTAAGGAAGGGATCCAGCTTCAGCTTTCTCCATATGGCTAGCCAGTTTTCCCAGCACCATTTATTAAATAGAGAATCCTTTTCCCATTTCTTGTTTTTGTCAGGTTTGTCAAAGATCTGATGGTTGTAGATGTGTGCTATTATTTCTGAGGGCTCTGTTCTGTTCCATTGGTCTATATCTCTGTTTTGGTACCAGTCTCATGCTGTTTTGGCTACTGTAGCCTTGTAGTATAGTTTGAAGTCAGGTAGTGTGATGCTTCTAGCTACTTATCTGACAAAGCGCTAATATCTGGAATGTACAAAGAACTCAAACAAATTTACAAGAAAAAAACAAACAACTCCATCAAAAAGTGGGCAAAGGATATGAACAGACACTTCCCAAAAGAAGACATTTATGCAGCCAATAGACACATGAAAAAATGCTCATCATCATTAGTCATCAAAGAAATGCAAATCAAAACCACAATGAGATAGCATCACACACCAGTTAGAATGGCAATCATTGAAAAGTCAGGAAACAACAGGTGATGGAGAGGATGTGGAGAAATGGAAACACTTTTACACCATTGGTGGGCATGTAAACTAGTTCAACCATTGTGGAAAACAGTATGGTGATTCCTCAAGGATCTACAACTAGAAATACCATTTGACCCAGCCATCCCATTTCTGGGTATATTCCCAAAGGCTTATAAATCATGCTGCTATAAAGACACATGCACATGTACGTTTATTGTGGCACTATTCACAATAGCAAAGACTTGGAACCAACCCAAATGTCCATCAACGACAGACTGGATTAAGAAAATGAGGCACATATACCCCATGGAATACTATGCAGCCATAAAAAAGGATGAATTCATGTCCTTTGTAGGGATATGGATGCAGCCGGAAACCATCATTCTCAGCAAATTATTGCAAGAACAGAAAACCAAACACCGTATATTCTCACTCATAGGTGGGAATTGAACAATGAGA
>NW_012108043.1:0-1176 GCF_000951045.1 Mandrillus leucophaeus | reverse complement strand
ATCTTGCCAATGAATTTCTTCTTCTGATAAAAAAATTATATATTCTTTATTGTTTATGGGTAAGCACAATATTCCTTTTTTTTTTTTTTTTTTTTTTTGAGATGGAGTCTCACTCCATCACCCAGGCTGGAGTGCAGTGGTGCAATCTTGGCTCACTGCAAGCTCCCGCCTCCCGGGTTCACGCCATTCTCCTGCCTTAGCCTCCCAAGTAGCTGGGACTACAGGTGCCTGCCACCACACCTGGCTGATTTTTATATTTTTAATAGGGAACAGGGTTTCACCGCGTTAGCCAGGATAGTCTCGATCCCCTGACCTCGTGATCTGCCCGCCTTGGCCTCCCAAAGTGCTGGGATTACAGGTGTGAGCCACCATGCCCGGCCCAATTTTTTAGTTTTTAAATGATCTCTTTTGAACTTCAAAAAAATGCTGTCCTGACCGGGCACGGTGGCTCACACCTGTAATCCCAGCACTTTGGGAGGCTGAAGCAGGCAGATCACGAGGTCAGGAGATCGAGACCATCCTGGCTAATATGGTGAAACCCCGTCCCTACTAAAAATACAAAAAAATTAGCCAGGCGTGGTGGTGGGAGCCTGTAGTCCCAGCTACTTGGGAGGCTGAGGCAGGAGAATGGCATGAACCTGGGAGTTGGAGCTTGCAGTGAGCTGAGATCACACCACTGCACTTGAGCCTGGCAACAGAGCAACACTCTGTCTCAAAAAAAGAAAAAAAAATGCTATCCTAATTGCACCAAATCATTTGAATGCTCTCTCTCTGTTTGAAAATACTGGTACATCCACGTAATACTGTTCCATCTGGAGGTTTGCTAAGCATAGTCAGTGTATTCATCTGGGTTATGAATAATGATGAAATGGTAGCTGCAAGACCTGAAGGCTGGTCTTAGGGCTTCAGTATTTGATTTAAAAGGTGACAGTTGGCCGGTCGCAGTGGCTCATGGCTATAATCCCAGCACTTTGGGAGGCTGAGGCGGGTGGGTTGCCTGAGGTCGGGAGTTCGAGACCAGCCTGGCCAAATGGTGAGACCCTGTCTCTACTAAAAATACAAAATTAGTTGGGTGCAGTGGCATGTGCCTGTAATCCCAGCTACTCAGGAGGCTGAGGCAGGATAATCGTTTGAACCTAGGAGGCCAAGCTTGCAGTGAGCTGAGATCGCGCCACT
>NW_012108042.1:428301-429607 GCF_000951045.1 Mandrillus leucophaeus | reverse complement strand
TGGGGCATTTCAGGAGCCTCCCTGCAAACCCTAAGCCATGTGCTTGCTATTAAAATGAATCAATATTTTTAAATAAATCTGCATCGAAGTGTCAGGATCCTTTTCCACGCTACCCATTGGGAATTTTAATATCTTCCCTTAAAAAATGCAAAGGTGTGGCAATTCCTCAAGAATCTAGAACCAGAAATACCATTTCACCCAGTAATCCCATGACTGGGTAAATATCCAAAGGATTATAAATCATCCTGCTATAAAGACACATGCACACGTGTGTTCACTGCAGCACTATTCACAATAGCAAAGACTTGGAACCATCCCAAATGCCCATCAGCGATAGACCGGATGAAGAAAATGTGGCACAGAGACACCATGGAATACTACGCAGCCAGGAAAAAGGATGAGTTCATGTCCTTTGCAGGGACATGGGTGAAGCTGGAAACTGTCATTCTCAGGAAACTCACACAGGAACAGAAAACCAAACACCGCATGTTCTCACTCATAAGTGGGAGTTGAACAAGGAGAACACATGGACACAGGGAGGGGAACGTCACACACCAGGGCCTGTCGGAGGGTGAGGGGTAGGGGAGGGAGAGCATTAAGACACATACCTAACGCATATGGGGCTTAAAACCTAGACTTGGAACCAACCCAAATGCCCATCAATGATAGACTGGATAAAGAAAATGTGGCACAGACACCATGGAATACTATGCAGCCATGAAAAAGGATGAGTTCATGTCCTCTGCAGGGACATGGGTGAAGCTGGAAACCATCATTCTCAGCAAACTCACACAGGAAGAGAAAACCAAACACCACATGGAGTGCTCATAAGTGGGAGTTGAACAAGGAGAACACATGGACACAGGGAGGGGAACGTCACACACCAGGGCCTGTCGGGGGGTGGGGGCTAGGGGAGGGAGAACATGAGGACATATACCTAATGCATGCAGGACTTAAAACCTAGATAATGGGTTGATGGGTGCAGCATGCGGAGGGTGCGTGTCTCACTAGACGGACGTACACCCACTGGTCAGGTGCACGCTTTGCAGATGAAGGTTTGTGTGCTTTTCATTTCCTACGTGGAGAAATGAGCAGGTTTTGAAAGCCTCCCCTTGGGTTTCACATCCACAAAAGGGAAACATTTTAATAGCAAGCACGTGGCTTAGGGTTTGCAGGGAGGCTCCTGAAATGCCCCAATGAAATATCCTTAGAGGCTTGTCAGCAGCCTGGGCTTCCTAAGATAATTGTGTGTATATATATGTACATACATACTGCGTGGATGTGTGTATATATAATTATATCTAAT
>NW_012108042.1:424919-425631 GCF_000951045.1 Mandrillus leucophaeus | reverse complement strand
GGCCTCCCAAAGTGCTGAGATTACAGGCGTGAGCCACCACAATACATATACAGAGACCATAACCGGGCCAAACATAGTAATCCCAGCATAGTATATATAGTAATATATACTATATAGTAATATGTATATACTATATAGTTATATATATGTATATATGGTAATACATATATACTATATATATATATATGTATTGGGAGGCTGAGGTAAGAGGATCATTTAAGACCAGGAGTTTAAGACCAGCCTGGGCAACACAGAGTCCCCATCTCTACAAAAAACCAAACATGAGCCGGGTGGGGTGGTGCACGCCTGAGGTCCCAGCTACTAGGGAGGCTGAGGCAGGAAGATCGCATGAGCCCGGAAATTGGAGGCTGCCATGAGCTATGATTGCACCACTGCACTGCAGCCTGGGCAACAGAGCCAGACCCTGTCTCTAAAACCATAAACATTTAAAAGCAGTAATAAAAAGAGAATCCGCTCACGAGACGCAGAAACGAGGGCTGCAAAGTGGGCCTTGTCTCCTGTTGGAAAACCTCACTTCGCCTCCCACCTACCTGTACTGCAAACCTCCAAACCCATCCTGTTTAGAGCGATCTATTTTTGTTTGCATATGGAATTCGGTTAAAAAAAAAAAAAAATACCAGGGGCAGACAATGTGGGCTCCTCTGGTGGTAGCTGGTGAATGACAACAGAAGGAACACGAGTTCGTGAAAGT
>NW_012108042.1:422089-422839 GCF_000951045.1 Mandrillus leucophaeus | reverse complement strand
CACTGTGAGTCCTACACACAGGAACTCCTTTGCGCCAAAACCAGCCATAAAACTCAAAAATAAGACTAATTTTCCCTCTAGTGTGTCTGTATACAAACTGGTCGTAAGGAAATTCCCTGACCTATGTTGTTTGACTGAAGGTCCGAAGATCCCCATTTCAGAGAAGACCCTGCCCCCCACCTAGAAGAAAAGAACGCTGCTCAGACAGGCCAAGAAGATTCTAGACACACATGCCTGGCTGGGTTTCCCTACTCAGTCCACGAGCCTTGGGTCAGGTGCTTTTTGTGCTGTCCTATTTCTACGGGGTGTTGTTGAACCGAAGCACAAAAATGGGCAGTTTCCCTTGTATCTTTGGGTCTTCGTTCTGAAGGCTCCTGTGTATACACATTAAATAAATGCGTGTTTTCTCCTATTCTTTTTTTTTTTAATTGGAGCGTTGTTCTGTGGTGCAATCTCAGCTCACTGCAACCTCCGCCTCCCGGGTTCAAGCCATTCTCCTGCCTCAGCCTCCAAAGTAACTGGGATGACAGGCACCTGCCACCACGTCAGGCTAATGTTTGTATTTTTAGTAGAGACAGGGTTTCACCATGTTGGCCAGGCTGGTCTCGAACTCCCGACCTCAGGTGATCCTCCCATCTCGGCCTCCCAAAGTGCTGGGATTACAGGCTTGAGCCACCGCGCCCGGCCCTTTTTTTTTTTTTAATAGGAGTGTTGCTCTGTCGCCCAGGCTGGAGTGCAGTGGTGCGATCT
>NW_012108042.1:417314-418644 GCF_000951045.1 Mandrillus leucophaeus | reverse complement strand
CCCCCCAGCCTCCCACCGAGTCCCTGAGCAGGAATAAGCGCCCCCAGTCCGGGCACCATGGGGGACCCCTGGGATCGTGGCCTCGCGGGCTGGTCCAGGAGCGCCCGGGAGCCCGGGACTGGGGTGTGTGGGGAGGTTCCAGGACCGTCACGTGGGGGCCTCAGAGCCCCCGCGCTCACCCGCGGGGTCCAGCTGTGTCTGCAGAAGCTGCGTGCGCTTGGTGAGGACTTGGGCCTGGTCCCTGCGGAAGTTCGGTTCCAGGGCAGTCCCCGGAGGCAGGAGAACGGGGAGGAGGCGGCCAGGTCCGCTGCACAAATTAGCCAATTAATTCCTGCCTGCTCCTAGAGAAGAAGGCAAAGTTTCTGTGCTGGAATATTTTTTTCCAAAGACACGGCTTCTGGAGGTGGAAGGGAAGGGATGGACAGACGGCGCGGTGCTTATTCCACCCGACAGGCAATGCTGCGTTCCTTGGAGTTCGGCGGGGTGGCGGGGGGACGGTGAGGGGGGGCGATGGAAAACCTTTGGGGGATCGGGACAGGTGCACACGCGCGCCCTCTGAGCCGTCCAAGGCCTGGTCTCCCCGGCGCTGGCCCTACCCAAGGGTCAGGTCCTTACCTCAGGGAATACTAGGGCTCCTTGCAGTTGGGCGTTGGTGAGGGCGATAGGAAACCTCTGGGGCCTAGGGGCAGGTGCACACGCGCGCGCTCTGAGCCGTCCAAGGCCTGGTTTCCCCAGCGCTTGCCCTATCCAAGGGTCAGGTCCTCACCTCAGGGAATAGTCGAGCTCCTTGCAGTTGGGAGGGGGTGAGGGCGATAGGAAACCTCTGGGGCCTAGGGGCAGGTGCACACGCGCGCTCGGAGCCGTCCAAGGCCTGGTCTCCCCGGCGCTGGCCCTACCCAAGGGTCAGGTCCTTACCTCAGGGAATACTAGGGCTCCTTGCAGTTGGGCGTTGGTGAGGGCGATAGGAAACCTCTGGGGCCTAGGGGCAGGTGCACACGCGCGCTCGGAACCGTCCAAGGCCTGGTCTCCCGGGCGCTGGCCCTACCCAACGGTCAGGTCCTCACGTGAGGCCTCAGCCGGGGAGGAAGGAGGTGAACCAGGCAGGACGCCCAGTGCCTGTGCGCGCTCCTCGCCCCCCATCCCCGGAGGCAGGCTCGGGGCCCCAGTGTCCCCGCGCGCCCCTGGATACCATTCGCTTACGCCTCTTCCTGGCTCTGCCCAGTAGACGTCTTCGTTCCTTCCACCTGCGTTTTGACATTGGGGCGACGTGGCCAAAGATTGGGGGGCCTGTTTGTGTGGGGGGGTGTCCTGCCAATTTCTTAAGCCGGTG
>NW_012108042.1:415506-416307 GCF_000951045.1 Mandrillus leucophaeus | reverse complement strand
TATATATAAAAATAACGTTTTTTCTTAAACAAATAAGAGTTTTCTGAAATCAAGCATAAAGTAGAGGCCCTGTGATTAAATCCGAAAGGAAAGGGGTTTAATGCCCTCCATATGTTGCAAAGTACATATTGAGGTTTAGGACAGAGAGAGAGAGGAGAGAGAGACAAGAAAATTCCACAGAAGCTCCCGGAGAAAAAACAACCCAGCAACATTTTCTGCTAGGAAGTGGTAGTTTTAAAATTGCAAGTTTGCATGGTGGGGGTGTTTTAGGGACACCCCCTCCCTATGTCCTAGGACTTGTCAAAATCCTGGGACGTGTAGAAAAAGTGAGGTAAAGTGAAACAAACGAACACCACCACCAAAAAAAGAAAACCCTCCATGAAAACAAAGCTACATTCCCCAAAGCAGGCTCTTACACACGTATGGTCAGCCAGGCCTCTGGAGAGAACACAAAGGCAACCAGGGCCTACGTGCCCTTTTTAAATATTATAGAGGGTCGCATTTGCCCGCTGGATCAATCTGAGCCATTCACGAGCCGGACTGACAAAGCTCAGTTTAATGAAAATCTATTAGTTTGACGCGGACAACGTGGATATGTGCGTCAATCAATAAACAGCGTCGGAGGGAGTTAGGAATCCGGGTTTCTAAATGTAAAAGGGGAGGAGGGGGAGAGAAAACGCACGAGTTGGTGGAGGAAATGTGTTAAGACCTCTGGAAAATCCCGAATCCCTGATCGATCCTTATACATATTTAATGGGCGGGGAGGGGTTGGAGGTTGTGGGAGAGGCTGAACCTTGGGCA
>NW_012108042.1:411826-413666 GCF_000951045.1 Mandrillus leucophaeus | reverse complement strand
CTCCTTTCCCTCCTCCTCCCTCTGCCATTTCTCGCTTTCCCCCTTTGCACTATGATCCGCAGTCATTGCTTTTGTCTCTCCACTAACTTTTCTGAAACCTGATTCCTTCGGGGACACTTGGCGACACGCATTTCCTACAGGGAGGCAGCCGCGTTCGAACAAGATCTGCTGAGATGTGAGAAGTCGCTTCTCCTCTGCCTGGTGTGCTGGTCTCTTCTCTGTCTCTCTCTCTCTGTCTGTCTCTGTGTCCCCTGTCTCTCTGTCTCTCTGTGTATCTCTGTCTGTCTCTCTCCCTGTCTGTCTGTCTGTGTGTCCCCTGTCTCTGTCTCTCTGTCTATCTCTGTCTGTCTCTCTCTGTCTCTGTGTCCCCTGTCTCTGTCTCTCTGTCTATCTCTGTCTCTCTGTGTATCTCTGTCTGTCTCTCTCTCTCTGTCTGTCTCTGTGTCCCCTGTCTCTCTGTCTCTCTGTCTATGTCTGTGTGTCTGTCTCTCTCCCTGTCTGTCTCTGTGTCCCCTGTCTCTCTGTCTCTCTGTCTATCTCTGTCTGTCTCTCTCTCTCTCTGTGTCCCCTGTCTCTGTCTCTCTGTCTGTCCCCTGTCTCTCTGTCTCTCTGTCTATGTCTGTGTGTCTGTCTCTCTCCCTGTCTGTCTCTGTGTCCCCTGTCTCTCTGTCTCTCTGTCTATCTCTGTCTGTCTCTCTCTCTCTCTGTGTCCCCTGTCTCTGTCTCTCTGTCTATCTCTGTCTCTCTGTCTCTCTCTCTCCCTGTCTGTCTCTGTGTCCCCTGTCTCTCTGTCTCTCTGTCTATCTCTGTCTGTCTGTCTCCCTGTCTCAGGGAAGCATCAATAAAATCTCAAACAAGCACCCCCTTGTGCACAGCTCCGGCCAAGGGAGGCGCAGCCCCTCTCCGTTCTCTGCTGTAAAACGTCAGCGCCGTATTTCACCACGTCCGCCCAGGCTGCAGACCGGAGCTGCTTTGGCCTTCGACGGGCGTCTCGAATCCGCCACGAAACACGTGTGTGGTCGAAAAAGCTCCTGTCTATAGATTTTTCTTACACACGATCATTCACGGAAATAGTAGGTGCTTCGTGCCTCTGCCTTTAAAGGGAAGCAGAGGGAAAAAGAAGTGAAGCTGTGGGGAAGAGAAGGGAAAAGGGCTTCAGGTGAGAGGGGCAAGGTCAGCACTTGGAGGTGAAGTTGGAGTTTTACAGGCACGGGAGGCAGGGACGTGTCTCGTGACTTCAACGTGCTGGATTTCAAAGCCGTTCCTCAGCCATGTGGCCCATTACAATTCAGGCTTCGGTTGAACAAGGGCCTTTGAGTCATTTCTCTGAGGCTGAGGGGCCTTGAATGACCCCCGCTCCTGACTCTGCTGTCCCCATGCTCCTTCCTGGAGGCTGCAGACCCTGGTACAGCGGAGCTTCCTACGGGCCAAGGGGTGCAGGTGGCAGCCAAAGGCAGCCGGGCTGGGTGCTGTGGTTCTTACCGTCCTCCCCTGCCAAGGAGCCGCGGGTCTGGGACGGCCTGGGCCCCACGGGACCCCCAGGAAGGCCTGGTGCTTGGACTGGGAGAAGGCAGCTGGGCCGGGACGAGGGAGGGTGTGTCGTAGCGAGACAGAGAACAGCTGTGACGGGTTTACCGCGCGGTCCCTGGGGACCCGGTCTCCTAGCAGAGGAAGGGACGGGGAGGCCGTCAGAACAGTGACCCGGCCGCGGGGGACCCCCCAGAAAGTTGTTCTAACCCCGAGATTCGTCTGCGAATCTCTCTGTCCCTGTCTCTGTCTCTCTCCCTCTTTCTCTCCCCCTCCCTGTCCCCCTCTCTGTGTCTCTGTCCCCGTCGTCTCT
>NW_012108042.1:408074-409866 GCF_000951045.1 Mandrillus leucophaeus | reverse complement strand
AGGGAGGAAGGGAGGGATGGAGGGAAGGAAGGAGAGGAGAGAAGGGAGAGAAGGAAGGAAGGAAGAAGCCGAGCGAGGGAAGGAGACAGGCAGGGAACAGGACGGCGGTTTCTCCAGCTCCTCAGCGCCTCCCCCTTCCCCTCAGCCCGTGAACCCCCAACGTGAACCTGACCGGGGCTGCTGGGGGCCCCTTCCCTGCTCCCCGGTGTCCGGGAAAACGACTCACTTTGTTTCCGCGGAACGAGCCCAGGGCCCGGCTCCCGAGCGCCAACCCTGGGCGCCCTCGAGGCTGGGCGGTCCCCGGAATCTCCCTCAAAAATCGGCTAACGGAACCTGTCCCGAAAATCACACCTTCCTCAGGAGATTCCCCAACTCCAAACGTGATGGGAGAAGGAAAGTGAGGGCATGTTACAGAAAGAGAAAGAAAAGAAAGAAAGAAGGAAAGAAGGAAAGAAGGAAAGAAAGAAAGAAAGAGAAAGAAAGAAAAGAAAGAGAAAGAAAGGAAAGAAAGGAAAGAAAGAAAGAAAGAAAGAAAGAGAAAGAAAGAAAGAAAAGGAAAGGAAAGAAGGAAGGAAAGAAGGAAGGAAGGAAGGAAGGAAAGAAAGAGAAAAGAAAAGAGGGAAAGGGAGAAAAAAGTGCACTTTATTTGTGGAAGGTCCTGGGCAGGAACCGTGGCGCGTTTGGTTTCCAGGACTTGGAAAACGAATTTCAGATCGCGACGGCGAACACCGGCTTCCCCTAAAGCGCATTCAATAGCCACAGCAGGAGCACATCCCGCAATGAAAACCACAATCACAAGTATTTTTCCCCCCCAACCCCAAGTAAATACCCCAGACGCCAGGGTGACAGCGCGGCGCGAAGGGTGGAGGCCTCTCTCCGGGGTCTCCGGGGTCTGGCGCGCGCGGAAAGAATTGATGTTTTACGAACCGGATCTCCCGGGGACCTGGGCTTCTTTCTGCGAGCGCTGGAGACCCGGGAGGGGGCCCCCGGGGGAATCCTCGGCCTCCGCCACCGCCTCCCAGGCGCCCGCGTCCAGCTTTGGGGACACCCGGCCCGTGTTCGTCTCACTTTAGGGGATCCCCCAGCTGCGTGCCATCTCACCATCCCTCCATCCAAGCGCGCGCCGCCACCAACTTGGAGCTCATCCTCTCCCAAGATCGCGCGTCCCCGGCTCGCCCGGGTCCCCTCCGCGTCTCGCCATCTCCGCCCCGGTGCGCCCCGGGCGCCTCCTGGAACGATCCAGGCTCCGGGGCTCGGCTGTCCTCCAGGGACCGACGGGGGCCGGACGGCTGTGAGGGACTCTCCTCTCTCCAGTCGTGAACTCCACGTCTCTGTGTGTCTCTCTCTGTGGGAGGGAAAAGCTGGAGTTTGCTTTTCTTGCAGCCACGGAAAGCACGCGGGGGTAACCTGTGTGTGTGTGTGTGGGGAGGGGGGGACTCGGGCGCCTCTGCGCCCCCCTCCTGCGCGCGCGCGCGGTCTCCCTTCCCAAAATGGGATCTTTGCCTCTTCGCACCAAGGTGTACGGACGCCAAACAGTGATGAAATGAGAAGAAAAGCCAATTGCGGGCGTTGAGGGGGGGTGGGGTGGGGTGGGGGAGAGACAGCGTCTCTGCGTGTGCGTCCTCCGCGGAGCCCGGAGACCCGTAATTGCACCAGACAGGCAGCGCACGGGGCGGGGGGGGCTGGGCGAGGTCGACGCGTATAAATAGTGAGATTTCCAATGGAAAGGCGTAAATAACCGCGGTGGTGAGATCCACCCGCGCGCACCGGGCCGTCCTCTCCGCGCGCGGGG
>NW_012108042.1:397523-400339 GCF_000951045.1 Mandrillus leucophaeus | reverse complement strand
AATAACAGGCGCCTGCCACGACGCCCGGCTCGTTTTTGTGTTTTTAGCAGAGACGGGGTTTCACCGTGTTGGCCAGGCTGGTCTCGAACTCCTGATCTCAGGTGATCCGCCCGCCTCGGCCTCCCCAAGTGCTGGGATGACAGGCGTGAGCCACCGCGCCCGGCCTGGGGCCCTGATTGCTTAGGATGTGGATTTGTGTCTCTGCCTCTGCCTGGCTTGTATTTACGGTCCCCCAGACGCAGAGAGGAGCTGTCTCCACGCGCCTTCCCAGCGCTCAGCGCCTGCCCGGCTCCCCCAGATCGCGGGAAGACTGGAGGCTGCGCGGTAGGAGACGGGAAGGCCCCGGTCAGCTCGCTTCTGTGTCCTTTAAGGAACACTTTCTACATATATATATATTTTTTTCCTTTGAACCTCGAGACTTGTTTTTGGTGAAAACTGTTTGGATCCATCAAATCCACTCCGATGCCCGCAGGTGGCCGGGATCTGGATGGGGCGCGAGGGGCCCGGGGAAGCTGGTGGCTTCGTGGCGCGTCCTCACTCAAGGCTGTCAGAGCGCAGCCGGTTGTGCGGGGGGCGCAGACCGGGCCCCGGGGCTCCCCTCTGGCCGTTCTTCCTGAAACCTCAGGGGCGCATCGTCCCGTGTTGCAAATCAAGGAGTAAGAGGCTCAGGCAGAGGGTCTGGACCTGTGGATCGCTGTACAAAGAGGGGACGACTGGGCGCCGTACATCTTAAGAATAAAATGGGCTGTAGCTGTGTCAGAGGCGCAGCTGGAGACGGCTATGGGAGTGTCTATCCCGTTTCCAGTACAAAGCGGCAGAAAATCGAGTCTGGGCTTTGGCTGATATACCCAGAGTTAAGGTGCGAGGGTGCATCCCCCAAAGGTAATTCTTCCTGAGACTCTGGGGGGCTACCTGCTCTCCCGGACCCTACATCTTGGGTGTCGAGTGGCACCGTTCTAGGGGAAACAGCCTTGTTCTCGTAGCATTGACCAGATCCTGCTTCCCGAGGTCCTGACTTCGTCAAAGCTGTAAATAACAGCGCTGGTGATCCACGCGGAAAGCTGGCTACGGTTTACAAAGCAGTTCCCGGTTTCCCACCGTCTACGAGGCAGGAGCCCGGCCTGCCTTATCTTAAGGGGTCGTCCCTGCACACTGCTATGGGGGGCACCCAGCGCTGTAATTCATATAGAGAGAGTTGGCCTTCCTGGGCCCAAGGCTGGGAGCGACTGGAGGGCCTGCATTTAATTTAAGAGGCTGTGCAGTGCGCAGCAGGCCGGTTCTGTGGCGTTGCTTTGTGCCTGTCCTTCCCAGACACTGATTTCCTCCTCTCGCCTCCTCTCTCTTCTCCCCCTGGCCGGCCATGCACCGGGGAGAGCAAAGTATCCTCCAGGTCTTTCAAAAGTGAGAGGGAAAGAAAGACCAGGCCAAGGCCCCAGGGCCCCAGGAGAGGAGACACAGAGAGTCCCCGCTACCCTTTGCCCTTGGCTGGGTGCGGGAACACCCCGGGGGGCAGGACTGCAACCCGTCCTGGTATTTCTTCATCAGATCCACGTTAAGTGGAGGTCGGAGGGCAGGGGAGATGCTCCCGGTGGGAACGTAGAGTTTTTGGGAACAGCGCGTCCCCGCTGACCCTGGGAGTCCCTGGGTTTTGCAAAGCCTGCGGGGGCTTCAGGACTTTGAAGGCCGGTGTGTCAGCCGGGCTCCATTCCTGGCGTTTTCAGACTGAGAGAAACGAAGCAGGGAGAGCCGGGGCCGTCTCCAGGAAACGATTCACTTGGGGGAAGGAACGGACTGTTCTTGCAGGCACGTGCCTTTCAGGAGGTGAAAGAAAATGTGAATTCCGTGTTGGGATAAGTGTCTAGGACTGAATCCAGCTGGGGGTTGGGGGGGAGGGGGCCCTGGTGTGGGTGGTGGAAGGAAGGAAGACAGAACAGGGTACTTGCATTTACCCTGTTCCCTTGTAGACACGTTGGATTTGTCAGCTTTGCAAGTTTCTTGGTTGCAATTGCTTCTTGGAGACTGTTTCCAGGCTGAACTGCCAAATGTCAGCTCCTTACCCTTGGCACCAGGGGACATGGAATTAGGGCGTGGGGTGCTTTTAATCTGTGCCCTGCAGGCCCGAGATAGGAATAGAGGGCCGTTGGAGATGCCACTTCCACCAGCCCTGGGTTGCAGGGGAGCGAGGGAGACACGTTTTATTTAAACCGCGGAACTTGGTCAGGGGCGGAATGTCTAAAAAATTGGGAAGGAAACGCTTTTCGCCTGGAAACGCTTGAGTGCTGACTTTTCAGCCCTCCTGACCACCCCCCCTCCCCCCGCAAATACAGACAGGTCACCATTATTGGAGACGAGAAAGTGCCATTTTTGGCACCCTCGTGGGGTGGGTGCCCAACCGCGCGCGTGTAAGTAACTTCGGGGACTCGGATACGGTTCTGCTGTGCTGGGTCAGAAATAGGCTCTGGGTAGGGGCTCCCAGCTCCGGCAAATCCCAGAGGGACCCCCAGCCCCGCTGCGCTACAGTGGTGGCGATAGCGTCTCTCCGTGGGTCTAGAATCTGCCACTCGCCCCGGGCCCTCCCCGTGTCCTTCTCGGGCGCCCCGCGCGGGGACCCCACTGTTGGCAGTTCTTCCTCAAATTCTTTCCCTTAAAAATAGGATTTGACACCCCACTTTCCAAAAAAAAAAAAAAAAGGTTAGGTTATGTCAACAGCGGCGAAGTGGATAATTGAGGAAACGATTCGGAGATGAGGCCAAGCAACCAACGTTCCTGCAAAGCCCAGGTTGTTGGGAAAGAAGCGAGTCGTTTCCTCGGCTTTT
>NW_012108042.1:392463-395473 GCF_000951045.1 Mandrillus leucophaeus | reverse complement strand
ACACACACACACACACGTTTTGGTCCCTGATTCCCTTCGCTTCCCGTGGCATTGGTTATCCGGCCACCCCATTCAGACACAAAACTTGAGCGGACGAAGATACACGTGTGTTTGATGCACGGTGCGTTGTACAAGCTCTTTCATTGAAAAAATATAGTTTGGCTCCTGATTCTCCTCCGTCTTCCCATGTGGCTGCCTTTAAAAGGCCTCCCTGGGATCCTGAGGATTAAATAAACACTCCCCAGGCCTCTTGACTGAGAACCGTAGTCCCCCCACTGCCAAAAAAAAAAAGATACTGCCCAAGACAGGGAGATGCTTTGGTGATTTGGAAGGGACTGTGTCCCTTCTCAGGGTGTCTGTGGCCTCAGTGAGGGAAGGAAGCTGTATCAATACAGGGGTTTCCTCGCTGTCCACCCCCCTCTCTCAGAAGATGTATTGGACGGCCCAGTCTAAATTAATGAAAAGATTAAAGTTTTGCTAAAGGGGACACATCAAGTTTATGTCATCTCCTGGTGTGTGTTGTGCTTGGGATCCGTCAGTGTATCCCCGGCCCTTGATGTACTGTTTCTATAAAAATAAATTACTTGTAATTGAATTCCACACTATTTCTTTCCGTAGTCTATTACCGACTCGCACCTCAGTTCAGTTGCAGAGAATTGGTGGGTGGGGCGTGTGTACAGACCCCGAGAAGGCCCTAAAATAAAGAGAGATGGGGCAGAAGCCGGGGGTTATCTGGACTCAGGGGTCGCATGAAAATTTAACGACGGTAAATAATAATAAAAACAAACATGGGAATAGGATAAAAGACATCATTTTCTCTCTCTCGCCACAGGGAAAAATCATCGTAGGGTAAAGGCGGGCAGGCCTTTGAGTCGTCATAAAAATCAATTAGTTCAAACACGGACGTCCCGTGGAAGTCGTGATGGTGGAGGGGACGGGGACGGGGGAGAGGGAGAGACAATGAACTAGATTTTAATCCCGTCTCTTTGTGAATTGTTGGATCATCTCTTTCAGGACAGCCCGTCCCGTGCTGTGCGCGGATAGAGTTTCCATTTAGGGTGGAAATTTGCTGTAAATAAATTGAGCATCCGATGGAAGCTGTTCCCGATTAACCTTTTATTTTTAGCGTCGCCCCTGCAAAGTCACATCACCCAGCTGTCAGGGTTCTAATGGAAACTTATGAGACCACGGCGAGGGGCGGGTGGTAATTTAATTACAACAAATATCTGTGGGTTTATGGCGCAGAGCTAAATTAAATGTCATTATTCACTGTCTGTAATGGAAATCAAAAGGACATCGCGTTGCGGGCGTGGGTGAAGGAAAAATCAGCGAGCGGTCCTTAATGAAGAAATAACTGTCTAAACCAGTGTCACACACTTCACTTACCATATTCAGGCCTAATTGGAATTGATCGTGAATCACTCCAAGACTGATTTATTAGCACTTAACGCGGCAGCTAATTCATCACTTTTATTCTTCATCATCTTTTTTTTTTTTTTTTTCCCCTCCCCGTGTTGAACGAGCCTTTCCAGGTTTCAGTAGGATTTTGTTTTTGTTTGTTTGTTTCAGTAGGATTTTGTTTTTGTTTGTTTGTTTGTTTGTCTCAGTAGGATTCTGTTTTTGTTTGTTTGTTTGTTTTTGTTTGTTTTTTAAATGCCCTGCCAGAGGCTTTAGGGGGGCCGGCTGGCTTCCCGGACCGTGTAGGAGACAGGTGGAGGGTACTGGGAGCATTGACGGACACACTGGCAGTCACTTGGAGGTGGGGGTCTGAAGTGACTCTGGACACAGGCTTTGGAAAGGGGGAGAGACCAATTCTTTGTGAATTTCCGTCTCAGCCCCAGGCCGGGACCTTTTTTTGGGGGGAGGCGATGAGGGAGGATGTGACTTTGCTGGGACACAGGATAAAGTTTTCTAGGAGCGCTGCAGCCCCCGGGAGGGCCCACATTGGAAGGTGGGCGGGAAGCTCTGTCTTGGGTTCCAGACCAAATGCATGTGGCCGTTGTGTAGACTCCCGGGTGCAGGTGCACCGGCTCCCCCCGGGGCCCTGCACACTGTGGGTGTGGTGGCTGTGGACCCAGCACGTGTTTTGCTCACAACACTGTCTGTGTGAATTATTTGTCTTGGGCAGTGACTGCCGTGTCCGTCAGGGTGCAGGTGGGGCTGCCACAGAAAACCTGTTAGGAGGAACGAAGCCACTCAGACTGTCAGGAAGGTGGCCGTGGGGGAGGGGACGGGGAGGCGTCCAGATTACCAGGCCTAGGCTAAACTCCTTGCATTCCCCAGCTGGTCTGTCTGTGGAGAAGGGGACTGTCAATACTGGGAGAGCGGAGGGGGCTTGTAGGAGGTGACAGGGGGCGGAATTCGCCCCCAAATATTAACATGAGACCTGTGAGAATTTCTCCAGCCTCCGGAGGGTCCCCGGCTCTGTTGCACTCAATGTCTTCATAGCTTCCCCCAAGACTCAGAAGTCCTCAAAGTGACAGAACGCCCCTATATGGCAAAGCCTGCTATCCTTGGGGTTCCTCTCTGGGATGTTCGTAACCCTTGGCCATATGAGTGGGACCCCTTCAGCTCCCCAGGGCTTCCGGGGAGGCCGAGGAAAGCAAGATACTTTCTGGGCTTGGTGTGTCCAGAGTTAGATTGGAGAAGGGGCTGGATTTGGAGCCCTTTGGCCATCTGGTGGCCCCTCGACCTTGGTGGCTGAATTCTGAAGGTGGCAAGTCGCGTTCTCCTACTGGGTGTACAGGAGCTGGGGGATGGGTGTCCACACAGAATGCTGGAAAGTTCCAGAGTCCACTTCCACTGTCTCAGAACTCACTTGTTCAACTTCAATTCATCAGTGATAATGGACAGGTCTCACTTAGGCAGGGCAGGGAGAGCTTAACATTTTCCAGTTCTAGGCCGGGTGCGGGTGGCTCACGCCTGTCATCCCAGCACTTTGGGAGGCTGAGGCGGGTGGATCGCCTGAGGTCAGGAGTTCGAGACCAGCCTGGCCAACATGGTGAAACCC
>NW_012108042.1:389755-392207 GCF_000951045.1 Mandrillus leucophaeus | reverse complement strand
TGGTGGTGGATGCCTGTAGTCCCAGCCATTTGGGAGGCTGAGGCTGGAGAATTGCTTGAACCTGGGAGGAGGAGGTTGCAGTGAGCCGAGATAATGCCACTGCACTCCAGCCTGGATGAGAGAGCAAGAGTCTATCTCAAAAACAAAACCGAATTTCCGGTTCTAGGCCGGGATTCAGGCTCACACCTGTAATCCCAGCACTTTGGGAGGCTGAGGTGGGTGAATCACCTGAGGTTAGGAGTTCGAGACCAGCCTGGCCAACGTGGTAAAACCCTGTCTCTACTAAATATACAAAAATTAGCCAGGCGTGGTGGTGGATGCCTGTAGTCCCAGCTATTTGGGAGGCTGAGACTGGAGAATTGCTTGAACCGGGGAGGTGGAGGTTGCAGTGAGCCGAGATCACACCACTGCACTCCAGCCTGGGTGAGAAAGCAAGACTCTGTCTCAAAAACAAAAAACAAAAATCAAAATACAAAAAAAACAAAACAAAACCCAGTTTCCAGTTCTAGGTAGCCAGTTATACAGGGTTGGAGACAGAGGGGCGATGAGGGACTGGGGACCCCCACCGGTCACTTCTGGATTCCCACAGATGCAAAGTGCTTGGTTCATCCTCACAGGAAAGTCCTCCCTGGCGAGGCTGGGCTGGATTCACAGGGTCCCACATCTCTTTCTGCTTCCCCCACAAGGTTTGGTTCCAGAACCGGAGAGCGAAGTGCCGCAAACAGGAGAATCAGATGCATAAAGGTGGGTGTTGGGACTGGGGGGACCTGAAGCTGGGGGCGCCTGCTTGAGGATGGATGGGGGGTAACGAGGTGCTGGCTGCACCCAGGACCACCACACTGACACCTCCTCCCTTTCACCACAGGCGTCATCTTAGGCACAGCCAACCACCTGGACGCCTGCCGGGTGGCACCCTACGTGAACATGGGAGCCTTAAGGATGCCTTTTCAACAGGTAGCCTGGTTTTTCTTCCTCTGAAGATCCCCAGGGACCCGCCACCCCCTCCCCTTTCCCCTACTTGCTCGCCCCTCCCTGCCCCTGCGGACTTCTCAGTTGGCCCCCAGAAAAAAAAATCAGTGGCTTTTCCAAGGAGGTATTTACAGGCACCTTGACACGTATTAAATCAGGCTGGGCCAGGCGCGGTGGCTCAGGCCTGTCATCCCAGCACTTTGGGAGGCCGAGGCGGGTGGATCACCTGAGGTCAGGAGTTCGAGACCAGCCTTGGCCAGCGTGGTGAAACCGCGTCTCTACTAAAAATACAAAACGTAGCCGGGCGTGGTGGTGTGCACCTGTCATCCCAGGTACTTGGGAGGCTGAGGCACGAGAATCACTTGAACCCGGGAGGCGGAGGTTGCAGTGAGCGGAGATGGCGCCTCTGCCCTCCAGCCTGGGGGACAGAGTGAGACCCCAGGACTCCAACTCAAAAAAAAAAAAAAAATCAGGCTGTTAAAACTCAGAGACCTTTTGGGAAGGTGAACACAAACAGAAATCTTAACAAAAACCAGAGGGGTGACAAGTCCCACCCAGTCAGGCCCCCTCTACCTGGCTTGCTGTCTGGTTAAGAACGGTGGGATGCCTGCGCCTGGATACCAGAGATGGGATATGCATCCACTCCCTTTTCACCACCACCCCCGAGTGTCCGAGGGTCTGGGGCGTCCGCCTGGACCCTGGACCCTCGACCCTCAGCTCCCCGCTGACTTTGGAGTGAGCAGCAGTTTGAGTTCCCATCGTGGATTTGCGGCTTTCAGGAGGTGTCGGGGGGGTCAGTCGCGGAACCCAAGCGTCCCAAGGGGGCCCCCTGCTCTGGTTTAGTGTTGGGGGTGGGATGGAGGGAAGCGGGAAACTGTGTGGAAAGAGGGTGCACGGTCCCAGGACGAGAGAGCGCAGCGCCCACGTGCGCCCTGCCTGAACGCAGCCCAGCGCCTCTGCGCGCCCCTTCGGTCCCTAATCTGGGGATCGGGACCATGCGCGGGCGGAACGGAGTTGGGGGGCTCTGGCAGGGCGGACGCGTGGCCTCTGTTCTGGACCGTTTGATTCCAAGGGGACAGCTGGGGTTTGTATTTGGGCGCGTGTTTGGCGAAGGGCTGCAGGCTGAGGGTGCAAAGGCTTGGAGGGGGGGTGGCGGTGGGGAGTGGAAAGTATAAAAGTCTAAATCATAAATGAACGACTCAGAAATGGACCCCGAGCGCTGGTCGCCACGAGCTCTCCAGCTCTCCATGGCGCAGGCCCGAAGGAGACCGGTCCGCATCCCTCTGCCGTTCTCCTCTCCTGGGACTTGGCCTCGAGGTGGGGGAAGGGGCCCACTTCTTCTACCGTCTCTTGCTCACGGCAGGACCCAGTGAAATTAGGCCGTTGGAGGCCTCAGGCCTGCCTGGCTTTGCGCACTGGAGCCTTGGGGACCTAGTGTCCCGGGAGAGACTTGGAGACCTGGTGTCTTGGGAGAGGCTTGGGG
>NW_012108042.1:382859-384230 GCF_000951045.1 Mandrillus leucophaeus | reverse complement strand
GGCTGATTATTTTGTGTTTTTAGCAGAGACGGGATTTCACCGTATTGGCCAGGCCGGTCTCGAACTCCTGACCTCAGGCTATTCTCCTGCCTCAGCCCCCCCAAGTAGCTGGGATTACAGGCACCCGCCACCCACACCCGGCTAATTTTTTGTATTTTTAGTACAGACGGAGTTTCACCATGTTGGCCAGGCTGGTCTCGAACTCCTGACCTCAGGGGATCTGCCCGCCTGGGCCCTCCAAGTAGTTGGGATGACAGGTGCACACCACCGACGCCTGGCTAATTTTTTGTATTTTTAGCAGAGACAGGGTTTCACCGTGTTGGCCAGGCCGGTCTCGAACTCCTGACCTCAGGCTATTCTCCTGCCTCAGCCCCCTCCAAGTAGTTGGGATGACAGGTGCACACCACCGACGCCTGGCTAATTTTTTGTATTTTTAGCAGAGACGGGGTTTCACCGTGTTGGCCAGGCTGGTCTCGAACTCCTGACCTCAGGTGATCCGCCCGCCTCGGCCTCCCACCGTGCCCCCTATAGTTTTATAAACAGCAGATAGCAACTTGTCCTCACCGCCGGCATGGACTGGACCGTTGCTTGAAATGATTCCACCAAGAACATTCAGAATGTTCTCATTGGTTTTCTGGGAACATAGCAAAGGGGTTTGCTGACCTCCCAGGAGTTTCATCTGCCTGATTTGCCTCCGACACCCGGGCCTGCCCGAGAGAAACGATATCTTCTCTCGACCTTTACTAACGTTCCGTGGCCACAAGTCTCTTATTTCCAAACCACCTTTTGCCTCTTTCCGGATTCGACCTTGGCCGTTTTTTCTTTCCTAACGTCTGATTGAGATACTTCTCCCTGAGGTGGGGCTAAAAGAAAAAACTAAAAACCAAAAACAAAACTTCTTTTTTTTTGTTTTTTTTCTTCCGCATAACACTTTCTATCTCGTCACGAAATGTAGACACATTTGGACCCATTTCATTTCTATCTTCGGATACTCCTTACACACAAACCAAAAGGCCCCTTCAACGTTTTTTATTTCGAAATGTTAGAACTGCTGTAAAATGAGAGAGAGAGAGAGGGGGAGAAAAAAGAATGCAAATTAAATATTTTTCAATCAGTTGCAACTTCTTTTTTTCCCAGACGTTAGTGGCATTAGAAAGTTTGTCTCCTTTACGCATTTTTTTTTTTAAAGCTGGAAATTTAAAAGAAAGCGAGGGAGATGATTTTATCGTTCAGATGAAATTTGTATCTAAAAGCAGAATTGCATTTTGAATATTTGGGAAGCAGATTTTCATTCATCAGAGTGTGTAACCCTTGGGAAAAGGGGGTTGGGAAGAGGTGTACGGCCCTAGATATTTTTTTGTTTTTTTTTTT
>NW_012108042.1:379942-381746 GCF_000951045.1 Mandrillus leucophaeus | reverse complement strand
TGGGGAGGAGACTCCCGGGACCGTCCACGCGCGACCCTCACGGAGACGGTGCAGAAGGCGGAGCGCGTGAGCGGCCGTGCGCCCTGCTCGGACCTCTCCAAGGCTGCCCGTGCGTCCTGGGAGACCCTGGAGAAGGGTCCACCCTGCCTGGCTGCGTCTTCCTCTGCTCTACCCTATGCATGCGGTGAACGACCCAAAACGTGTGGAAGATCCTAGAGTCTGTGAACCTGCAAAGATCCCGGGGCTGGTCTCCGATGAAAAGGCCGTGTCTTCGTTGCCAACGGTTTTCTTTACCTCCATATACTCCTTCCTTCGTCCCAAGAGCTGTGTGTGGATTTGAATGTGGACTTTGGGATCCCAGGAGGCAGAGGGGGTCGGGCTGTCCTCCCACGGCTCCCCCCCCACCCCCAGCATCCCAGAGGCAGCAATAAGGGAATAGTTTTGTGGCTGTTGTGGCTGAGGACGTGAACCGGGGGGACTTGGAAGGGGAGGGGAGGGAGATTCGAACCTCCCACGTTGTGACTCCCACGTTCCGAGGACCACGATGCTGATGCTGGTGACCACGTCTGGGCTCACCTCACTGGAAAGAGTGGGGAGGCCTCTGGTGCCCTCGAACAGGCCACTTGACACCTTTTTCCAGTATTTGCTTCCCTCACTTGACTGCGTTTTGTTTTTTGTTTGTTTGTTTGTTTTTGTTTTGGGATTTGGTTTTCTGCTGTTTTACAGAATTCACACGCGTCATGACTCGCCCGAGAGACGGACGCGCGGTTGGAATCCTGAAGCGGCATTAACTTTAATAACATGGAATGACGTGCAATACTATATAAAGATAATAGATTAAAAAATAATAATAATAATAAGAACCGTAAGGCGTTGCCTCTTCTCGCACCGAGGGGTCCCGTTGCACAAATCATGAGTGTGGACATCGCCCTGGGCCCGGTGCAAGTGTGGGTTTGTGTGTCTAAAGGGGATGAAAGGCAGCAGAGGATATAGTGCCTGAGTATCAGTTTGGTACCTGAGCTGTTGTGTCTGGTTGGGAAGCGTCAAAGTTAGGGAGAGATCCAGAGACTTTCAAGGTTTTTGCAGACGTAGGTGGTTCCAGGTTTGCCTTTCGCCTCTACTCCATCTTCTGCATTTGGCCAGTTTCTTCTTTTGTTTCTTCTGTTTTCTTTTTTTTTTTGTTTTTTGTTTGTTTGTTTTTGAGACAGAGATTTGCTTCGTAGCCCAGGCTGCAGTGCACTGGCTCCATCTCAGCTCACTGCAACCTCCGCCTCCAGGGTTCAGGCGATTCTCCTGCCTCAGTCTCCCGAGCGGTAGCTGGGACTATGGCCATAGGCCACCCACGCCTGGCTGATTATTTTGTGTTTTTAGCAGAGACGGGATTTCACCGTATTGGCCAGGCCGGTCTCGAACTCCTGACCTCAGGCTATTCTCCTGCCTCAGCCCCCCCAAGTAGTTGGGATGACAGGTGCACCCGCCACCCACGCCCGGCTAATTTTTTGTATTTTTAGCAGAGATGGGGTTTCACCATGTTGGCCAGGACGGTCTCGAACACCTGACCTCAGGGGATCTGCCCGCCTGGGCCCTCCAAGTAGTTGGGATGACAGGTGCACACCACCGACGCCCGGCTAATTTTTTGTATTTTTAGCAGAGACAGGGTTTCACCGTGTTGGCCAGGCCGGTCTCGAACTCCTGACCTCAGGCTATTCTCCTGCCTCAGCCCCCCCAAGTAGCTGGGATGACAGGTGCACCCGCCACCTACACCCGACTAATTTTTTGTATTTTTAGCAGAGACAGGGTTTCA
>NW_012108042.1:375111-378447 GCF_000951045.1 Mandrillus leucophaeus | reverse complement strand
TTTTTTTTTTTGTTTTGTTTTTCCCCCCGAAAAAGAGCTGAGTAATTTTGAAAAATCGAAACATAACCATCTGTCATCATTTCCTCCCGACAAAGACTCACTCCCCGTGAGGGTGACGACACACGTCTGGTCCCTGTAAAATCTGAACTTTTCTTTTTAAGAGACGGAGTCTCACTCTGTGGCCCAGGCTGGAGAGCAGTGGTGTGATCTCAGCTCAGCACAACCTCCGCCTCCCGGGTTCGAACAAGATTCTCCTGCCTCAGCCTCGCTGGGATTACAGGCACCTGCCACCAGGCCCAGCTAATTTTTTTTTTTTTTTTTTGTATTTTTTGTAGGGTTTCGCCGTGTGGGCCAGGCTGGTCTCAAACTCCTGACCTCAGGGGATGCACCTGCCTCGGCCTCCCACAGTGCTGGGATGACAGGCGTGAGCCACCGCACCTGGCCTGTATCTGAACTTTTAAAAGGCACCGTCCACCCTGCTGGGACGCTTGGGCCTCCGGGCCTGCCAGGACGAGGCCTCCGTGTTTTGGTTTGATTTAACACGGAAGGAGAGCCGAGCTTCCCCCTCACGAAAGGGCCCCCAAAGCACAGCAAACCCACAGAACTGTGCGGGGAGGACACTAATGTATGTCCAGACCGGCTGTGTTTGGCTTGTCTCCTGCGAGAGAAGCTGGGTGACTTTCTGTGGGCTGGATCAGTGGCTCCTGGATAAGGGGGACGCGTGTGCTGGGTTCTTCTTTCTCCCTGAAACTCCAGGATGGAAGGAAATCAGAAATTCAGCTTGGACTGTGACCAGTCCTCACCACCGACGCCCTCTCCTCTCGCTCCCTCCCTTCCTCCCTCCCTCCCTCCCTCCCTTTCTTTCTTTCTTTCTTTCTCTTTCTTTCTTTCTTTCTTTCTTTCTTTCTTTCTTTCTTTCTTTCTTTCTTTCTTTCTTTCTTTCTTTCTTTCTTTCTTCTTTTTCTTCCTTGTTTCTCTTTCTTTCTTTCTTTGACGAAGTCTCGCTCTGTCGCCCAGGCTGGAGTGCAGTGGTGCAGTCGCAGTTCACTGCAACCTCCACCTTCCAGGTTCAAGTGACTCTCCCTGCCTCAGCCTCCGGAGGAGCTGGGATGACAGGCGCCCATCACCACTCCCAGCTACTTTTTGTATTTTTAGTAGAGACAGGATTTCGCCATGTTGGCCGGGCTGGTCTCGAACTCCTGACCTCAGACGATCCACCCGCCTCGGCCCCTCCCCAGGTGCTGGGATGACAGACGTGAGCCGCCGCGCCCGGCCTCTTTTCTCTTTTTCTGGGATGTTTAGGAGGGACTGGGGTGATGAGGACCCGTCCTCCAGGGACACGTTTGCCTGAACCCTCAGTGTGGAAATGGCACGTGTGTCTCCCCACAGGATGTGAGACGTTGAATTTATGGGGTGGGCCTACGTTGGCGGTTCCCGGTGCTTTTTGCTCGTAACAAGGTTCTATTCAAAGTCAACGTTGGTTTCCCAGTGGCTTTCGGCTGAGCCCGTTGGCAAAGCCAGGAATATCACCGGGATAGCGAAGGGGGCTGAATTTCCTCGTAATGTGATTTCAGAGAGAGAGAGAGGGTTTGGTGTGTGAGATCCACAGGATCCGCGGCCCGTCGAGAGGAACACGTTGCTGTGGCCGAACTGAGCCATGTGGGGTTGAGCCCTGATACCTGTTTTCCTTCCCTCCAACCCCCACCCCCGAAAACTTGGCCAAAGCGTCCGTGGAGGGTGTCAGTCTCACCTCCTTCTTCGTGTGACCGTCCTGGTGACGTCTGTCTCTGACACATCCACGTTTCTCTCTCTTTTTTTTTTCTCTCTCTCTCTCTGACGACGAAGCACCCAGAGGAGAAGGGATTGGATTTATGGGATGTGGGGACTGGATTTTCTTTCTCCGGTCGCCTCTCTGACGGGTGCCTACTTTGCAAAGGTCTGTTCCTGGGAACTGCCAGGAGTTACAAAAATGCACCTTGTCTGGTGGGGGTGGGCTGGGGGTAGACGTGTGATTTAACACTCAGGGGCGACGGAGGGCCCGTGGCTGTGGCCTTGTTCTCCAGCACCGGAAACAAAGAGGTGGGACAGAGTCTGTGTGTCTGTGCGACTGACGGGGAAACGGACCACATCCAACACCCGTAAGGAAAGGAGGCCTTTTGGCTCGTCCAGGGACGCTCTGTCGTAGGAATGGTCTGTCCACCCTGCCGAAGTCCAGCCAGGCTCCCACATGGGCCTTGCAAGCCCGAGTGTCTGTTTTGTGTGGCCTTGCTGCTGTTCTTGGCCACGTGAGCACTCGGGAGCGTGTGTGGATTGTGTCCAGCCCGGGCACAGTTGTGGGTGTTTCACCCGGACGAAGCTGACACGGGTTTCAGGTTGGTGCCAAGCTCCGGTGAGGATGGAAGGAAAACCTCTAGCTTTCAGGCTGACCTTTCTAACGTTTTTTTTTTTTCCTCTAAGAACAATGAGAATCCTCCAGTTCCCTTTAACAGCACAGTTTTCCTAGGGAGAGACGGAGGAGGACGCGCGGCGGCCACTCCAACGGCACGAAGTTTAGAATTGCTTTTGCTGCTTCCAGCTTTGGGAGGTCTGGGGAGGAGAGAGGGTTTCGGTGGACATGTTTGACATTAAAAAAAAAACAAAACAAAACAGAAAAAAAATAAAACTGGTGCCTAATTTATGAAAGAGAATTCGCTTAGTGAGCGTACGCACGTGGATGACGGGATGCCATGTACACGTGTTTTATGGAAATTTGATATTTAATGAGAAACCGGTGCAGGTCCGGTGGGAAGGAGGCAAAAACCGTCCCCTGCTTCTTGCTTTGAGATGTATGTGGATTTCTTATTTATTTTCTTTTTTTTCCCCTGCGTTGGAAATTCGTAAATATGTACTATTTTAATTCTGTGGAGTGTAAATTTGACATTGCCTGGCATTTATTTTTATATTTCTGAAACCTGTTCCTCTTTATTCCCACCCCCCCCCCGCAATTTACGAGGAGCCCGTTACGATTTACGACATAGCGGGCGCGTCCGGGTTACGTAGACATCGACAGATAGTTTCAGGGATTGCCTCACATGAAAAGAAAAATCACACGCCGTTTCCCAAACCAACAGTCTTGACCTTTGTCAGCCTCTGATGTTGTCGGTGGGCGGTGATGGGGATGGAAAAAAAATAAATAAATAAAACACCCTGAGGTTTTTCGGCGACACCGTCACGCTCCTAAGGTTCCATTGTAGCAACAGACTGTATTTTGTCAGGCCCCGTGGTATGAATGTACATCTTGTAAAACTGAGATATAAATAAACTTATAAATATTTGTATTCCAGTGTTAAAAAAAAA
>NW_012108042.1:368068-372136 GCF_000951045.1 Mandrillus leucophaeus | reverse complement strand
ATATACACACACATATATACACACATATACACACACACATATACACACACACATATATACACACACATACACACACATATATACACACATATACACACACACATATACACACACACATATATACACACATACACACACATATATACACACATATACACACACATACACACACACATATACACACACACACATATACACACACATATACACACACATACACACACACATATATACACACACACACATATAGTGTTTTTTTCCTTCCGGGAAGTAAAATGTTCATATGCTGAAGATGTCCAAGGAAGCCGTGTTGAATGAGAAACAAGTGAGTTTTCCTATAAAATGACAACACCCCACACTCAGTCTGTTCGTGTCTAAAGAGCTGCAGGTGCGTGCTGGGTTTCCTGAAACGGCGCTTCCAAAACACCTACTGAGGAAGGAGACCAGGGTCTGTGATTCAGATGTTGGAAAGCAAGTTAGGCTGGATGTGGTGGCTCCTACGTGTGATCTCGGTATTCCGGGAGGCTGAGGCAGAAGGGTCACTTGAGCCCAGGAGTTCAAGACCGGCCCGTGTAACCTGCTGAAACCCCCGTCTCTATCCAAAATGCAGAGATTAGCCAGGCGTGGTGGCTCACGCCTGTGATCCCGGTCCTCTGGGAGCCTGAAGCAGGATTGCCCAGGAGTTTGAGATCAGCCTTGTCAACAAAGTGAGACCCTGTCTCTCCAAAAAAAATGGATAAAATAAAATAAAATTAAATTAAATTAAAACAAAATTAACCAGGGGTGGTGGCTCACGCCTGTGATCCCGGTCATCTGGGAGCCTGAAGGAGGATTGCCCAGGAGTTTGAGACCAGCCTTATCAACAAAGTGAGACCCTGTCTCTCCAAAAAAATAGATAAAATAAAATAAAATTAAATTAAATTAAAACAAAATTAACCAGGGGTGGTGGCTCACGCCTGTGATCCCGGTCCTCTGGGAGCCTGAAGCAGGATTGCCCAGGAGTTTGAGACCAGCCTTATCAACAAAGTGAGACCCTGTATCTCCAAAAAAATACATAAAATAAAATAAAATTAAAACAAAATTAGCCAGGCGTGGTGGCTCACACCTGTAATCCCGATACTCTGGGAGCCTGAAGCGGAATTGCCCAGGAGTTTGAGACCAGACTTATTGACAAAGTGAGACCCTGTCTCTCCAAAATAAAATAAAATAAAATAAAATAAAAAATAAAAACAAAATTAGCCAGGCGTGGTGGCTCACACCTGTAATCCCAGTACTCTGGGAGCCTGAAGCAGGATTGCCCAGGAGTTTGAGACCAGCCTTATCAACAAAGTGAGACCTTGTCTCAAAAAAATTAATTAATCAATTAATTAAGTTAATGAAATCATACTGAACCCGGGAGACCACGGGGGTGGCTGGGGCTGGGGTTGGAAGGGAACATAAAATATGGTTCAATGGACTTCGGTCCGGTCTCCTCCCCATCTGAGCCTCTGGAGGAAGCACAGGGAAAACGCTTTAGGAATCTGTTAACGTCTTGTAAACAGAACAACTACAACTAATGGTTAATGCTGAGACGTTATAGACTCTCAAAGTCTTTCTCCAGGTGACGGACAAGTGTGACGAGTGACTCAATGTGACAGAAAGAATGACAGGGACATGTTTGTGACTCCCATCTTGAGGAACCATTAGGGGCCACAGTCTTGTACTCTGAGTGTCGATGGTCTATTGGCCACACCTGTGCCGACGCCACCCAACTTTAGTGTTTGTGTTCCATCTTTCTTCTCTTGTTCCGACGTCAATCCAAGTGACACTGTAAACCATGCTGCGGCAAGAGATCAACGGACTATTAGTGATACCCTGCAGTGCACCTGCCGCAGCTCCCCTGGAGCTCACCTGTAGCTCACAGCAGGGGACCTGTACCTCACCTGAAGCAGCTCACTGGTAGCTCACCTGCAGCACCTCACCCATAACTCACGTGTAGCTCACCTGCTTACCCAGAGCTCACCCATACTCGCCTGCAGCAGCTCACCAGTAGCTCACCTGAACCTCACCTGCAGCCGCTAACCCGTAGCTCACCTGACACAGCTCACCCATAGCTCACGTGTAGCTCACCTGCGGCAGTTCACCAGCAGGTCACCTGTACCTCGCCTGCAGCAGCTCACTCATAGCTCACCGGTAGCCCACCTGCACCCTGGTTCCCACTGGGGCACAATGGGAGTGTCTTGGGACCACCATAACAAATGACTAAAAAAAAGCTGAAATAAAAAAGGGCTTATGTCCAAATCAGGTCCCATTCACAGGTTCTGGGAATTAGAATGTGGACAGAGCTTTCTGCAAACCACTATTCAATCCATTCTAATTGTACCCAGTTCCCTCTGGAAGCTCTAGGGGAGGATCCTTCCTGCCTCTCCCAGCTCCTGGGGGCTCCAGGTGTCCCTGGGCTTGTGGCCGCATCACTCCAGTCTCTGTGTCCATCTCCACGTGGCCTCCTCCTGTGTGTCTGTGTCTCCTCTTCTGTCTCTTAGGACACCTGTCATTCTATTTAGATCTCTACCTACTCCAGGGTGATCTCCTCTCAAGATACTCAACTGAATGACACCCGCAGAGACCTTCTTTCTAAATGAGATTCTATTCACAAGTCTACGGGTTAGGACATGGACAGATCTTTTGAGGTCACCATCCCAACCCACTGCAATTGTGTTTGGTTCTTTCTGGAGCCTCTAGGGGAGGATTCTTCCTGCCTCTCCCAGCTCCTGGGGGCTCCAGGCATCCCTGGGCTTGTGGCCGCATCACTCCAGTCTCTGTGTCCGTCTCCACATGGCCTCCTCCTCTGTGTCTGTGTCTCCTCTTCTGTCTCTTACAAGGACACATGTCACTGGACTTAGGGTCCACCCAGATAATCTAGGATCATCTCCTCATCTCAAGGTCTTTCATCTCACCAGCAAAGCCTTTTGGCAAGAAGGAGGACTGTTTCAAGGGTCCCAGGTACCTCTGACGTCTGCTATTCAGATAACAGTGGCAGACCTCTGGGCTGGGGTGGGTGGTCCTACAAGCTGGGATTTACACACGGGTCCTCTTCATTCAGAGCTGGGCTGAGCTTCCGGAAGGTTGGGGATGGTGTTGAGTGAGTGAGGTCATGCTTGAGATTTTCTCTTCTTGCCTAAGCCGTGTGTTGTTGGGGTCCACGTGTTTCCCAAACAAAGGAATGAACACACCAGGCAACACAAGACAAGACAAACATGGCGGCTGCCCCGAATGGTGCGCTCTGCTTTGGTGCGCTCTGCTTTATTTGATACAGTCGTTTGTGGAATGTTGCCAAGTCACAAGACACATTGTTGCTTTTCTGACCTTTCCCTGACTTTCTGGATTTTCAAGAGGTTTACACATAAACAAGCCCCCAGGGTCTGCTGTTTGCAGCTGGCTCCTTTGTCCTCCCTGTTTGCAGGGAAGGAACGCCCTTGCTTCGTTTGCAAGAGCGGGACTTATCGGGAACGTCTCGTTTGCGAGCACGTAGTCCTCTATAATGTGTGGGGCGAGGCTGAGTACGGTGACTAAAGACGCAGAGTTGGAGTTTCAGGAAAGCAGGTCGTTTTCTGGACCGTCGCCTTAATGAGTAGGACCCTCACGGGATTCTCACTGGTTTATTTGAGACTCATAAAGAGAAGCAACAAACAGGCTCACCCGATGGTCTCAGCCAGGAGTATGACATCTCCATATATAGCCAAACTGCTGATTGCTGCCTAGTAAGTATTTCAGATAATGCTATAGAAAAGAGAGTCAAATGGGTGCGGTGGCTCATGCCGGTCACCCCAGCACTCTGGGAGGAGGCCAAGGCAGGCAGATCACCTGAGGTTGGCAGTTCAAGACCAGCCTGACCAACACGGTGAAACCCGATCTCTGTTAAAAATAGAAAATTAGCCAGGAGTGGTGGCAGGTGCCTGTAATCCCAGCTGCTTGGGAGGCTGAGTCAGGAGAATGGCTTGAACCCAGGAGGCGGAGGTTGTGGTGAGCTGAGATCGCACCACTGCACTCCAGCCTGGGCAAAAAGAGTGAAATTCTGTGTAAGAAAGA
>NW_012108042.1:367668-368018 GCF_000951045.1 Mandrillus leucophaeus | reverse complement strand
GACTGCTTCCCAGCTGTGATATAAAACACATGTGAGCTGGGAGGGAAGTGGGGGGAGGGACAGAGCCTCGCACACACTCAAACAGTTCTCTCTTCACCCGGCCTGTCTGGGTCTTGCCGGACAGAAGGAAAGTGGTGCTTTGCGTGTGCACCAGACATGCTTTCGTGGCTGTGACCACAACACGTCAACCTCCAGCCCTGACTAAGGCAGACGCGGGCAAGTTCGGTCTTTGCAGGCTACTCGTGTGGCCTCACTGAAAAGGTGAATCCACACGGTTATTTCATGGTTAAAACGTTCAGCTTTGGCCGGGCACGGTGGCTCACGCCGGTCATCCCAGCATTTTGGGAGGC
>NW_012108042.1:366729-367618 GCF_000951045.1 Mandrillus leucophaeus | reverse complement strand
TGGCGGGAACCCGGGAGGCGGAGCTTGCAGTGAGCTGAGATCGCACCACTGCACTCCAGCCTGGGCCACAGAGCGAGACTCCGTCTGAAAAAAAAATAAAATAATAAAATAAAATAAAATAGTCTCAGAAATGCAATGGGATATTGGATTTCTCTCATACCTTTTGTATGACACTTTGAGCGTCTGGGGCTCCACGCCTATTTTCTGGGGCTCCTAGAAGCTGCCGTCCTGGACATGGCACAGGCAGGGATTTGTGTTTTAAACGCCAGGCGTTCGGACGTTGAGGGACGTGAGGCTGAAGGTCACCTTTGGGACCCCCTGACTTTAGGGTCCAGCCTTTCAAATCTTCCCAACAGTCTGTGTTGACTCCAGCGTCCCATGGACTTGGGTGGGCGAGAACCGTCTGCATCTGTCTGGAACCTTCACAGCTTCGCAGAATATCCTGTTTCTCCACACGGACGGAGAAATACGAGAGGCGTGTTCTGGGTTATTTGAGTCGTCACGGACAACCCCAGACTGATGTGTGCTAATGACCTCATTCATTATCCTCTGGGGCAGGTGCCCGGGCTGCTCTGAAAACCATTCTGTGAATTTCGTTTTTTTGGGTGGTGGTTGTGGTGGTGGCAACAGGATTCGTATCATGTAGGAAACCAGGATCGGTGGCTTTCAGGGTGTTGGCACCACGGGGCAGCCGCCGTTACACTCCAGAGTGTTTTTGTCAGGCTAGAAAGAAATAGCCGTGACCACTGAGCCGTCAGTCTCAAGTTTCCCCGCTTAGCCTGGGGGGCCCTTAGTCTGCTTCCCGTTTCTCTACACATCTCCCTGCTCTGAGTATGTGTATGTATGTGTGTGTCTGTATATATGTTTCCTTCCTTCCTTCCTTCCTTCC
>NW_012108042.1:360463-361754 GCF_000951045.1 Mandrillus leucophaeus | reverse complement strand
TTCTTTCTTTCTCCCTTTTTTCTTTCTTTCCTTCTTTCTTTCTCCCTTTTTTCTTTCTTTCCTTCTTTCTTTCTCTCTTTCTTTCTTTCTCTTTCTCCTTCCTTCCTTCTTCTTTCTTTGTTTTTCCTTCCTTCATCTTTCTTTCTTTCTTTCTTTCCTTCTTTCTCCTTCCTTCCTTCCTTCCTTCCTTCCTTCCTTTTGGCAGAGTCTGGCTCTGTCCCCCAGGCTGGAGTGCGGTGGTGCGATCTCGGCTGACTGCAAGCTCTGCCTCCCGGGTTCACACCATTCTTGTGCCTCAGCCTCAAAAAAAATCACTTGACCTCGGACTCCCGGTCTCCAGGGCTGGGAGAGGCAGGGAGGACCTGGACTCCACTGGAGTCTCCGGAGGGACACGGCCCTGAGACACCTGGATCTGGGACTCCTGGTCTGCAGGACTTGACGGCGATGAATTCCGAATTCCTGTGTCATTCAGGGCACCGGAGCTCCTGGTCTGAGTCAGGAATCTGAGACACTGACCTCCGGGTTTGAGCCCATCAGGACGGCGGCTTCTCCGGCTGCGGATTTGTTGCCTTTTTCCATCTTCTCTGCGGCTGACACTCTTACGGGGACTAACGGTGCAGAGCTTTTCGGTCAACGACCAACCAAAACATGCACATCGTGGTTGTCTCCAGGGAAGGGTCCTGCTGTGGAAGCGTTTTCATCCCGTAAGAAGAGCGTCTTTGACACAGCAGAACCATGGAAAAGTGTCTTTCGGCCGCCCCTGGAATGACCGGCCGGCCACAGTGTGGACACGTCTCATGCTTTTTACTGTTTTCAAATGTTTTTGGCCGGAATGGAATTCCAAGCTCTTTTTTTTTTTTTTCTTCTCTCTGTCTCTCTCTTTCTTTCCCTAGTACTTTGTGTTCCTGAGTCTTACCATCCTATGAATTAAAGGGAAGTGGAATCCAGACCTTTTTGACACATGGACACTCCTCAGGCCACCAAGACCGTCCGTGTCTTTAAGGGGAAGTTGGGAACTGGGCCCTGAAGTCAGAGCCCAGAGTTCTCCGTGGGTTTTTAACCCTGGCCCCGAGAAGATCTTTGGCTTTGCTTGTTTTCCTGAAGAAACAGGAAGGTTTGCTTTGCCCAGAACGGGTGGAATCGGAAAGCAGAACGTGGGATGTGCACGAGGGAGAGTACGCCGGATTTCCTTTGTGTGCAAAGGGCACGTGGGGGCCGCACACCCTGTTTCTTCTGTCCTCACGGAGATGCCACCAAACGGGTTCTGGTCCCTGTGGCTACGACATCGACA
>NW_012108042.1:358786-359483 GCF_000951045.1 Mandrillus leucophaeus | reverse complement strand
CACCTACTATGTGCTGGTCAGCAACGCAGGTGCGAAGTTATGTCACTTATTCCTTCTCTCTGAATTCAGGGGACTTTTATTGATCACCTACTAAGTGCTGGTCAGCAACGCAGGTGCAGGATTATTTCATTCATTCATTCCCTCGTGCATTCAATGAACTTTTATTGATCACCTACTATGTGCTGGTCAGCAACGCAGGTGCGAGGTTATGTCACTTATTCCTTCTCTCATGCATTCAGGGGACTTTTATTGATCACCTACTAAGTGCCGATCAGCAACGCAGGTGCAGGGTTATTTCATTCATTCATTCACTTGTGCATTCAATGAACCTTTATTAATCACCTACTATGTGCTGGTCAGCAACAGAGGTGTGAGCTTAAGTTATTATACTTCCTCCATTCATTGTCTCGTGCATTCAGTGAACCTTTATTGATCACCTACTATGTGCTGGTCAGCAACGCAGGTGTGAGATTAAGCTATCATATTTCCTCCATTCATTGTCTCATGCATTCAATGAACGTCTCTTGATCACCTACTAAGTGTCAGTCAACAACGCAGGTGTGAGGTTATTTCACTAATTCATTCTCTCATGCATTCTGGCGACTTTTATTGATCACCTACTAAGTGCTGGTCAGCAACGCAGGTGCAGGGTTATTTCATTCATTCATTCATTCCCTCGTGCATTCAATGAACTTTT
>NW_012108042.1:356038-357506 GCF_000951045.1 Mandrillus leucophaeus | reverse complement strand
CCGTGTTAGCCAGGATGGTCTCGATCTCCTGACCTCGTGATCCGCCCGTCTCGGCCTCCCAAAGTGCTGGGATGACAGGTGTGAGCCACCGCGCCCGGCCAGTTTTTTTTTTATTTTTTGTAGAGATGGGAACTCACTATGTTGCCCAGGCTGGTCTCAAACTCCTGGCCTCAAGCGATCCTCCCTCCCTCAGCCTCCCAAAGCACTGGGATTACGGACACGGGCCACTGTGCACGGCCTCAGTCTGTAGCCTTAATCAACTACCGTGACACTTGGAGGCTCAAGTGTCTCCAGCTCAGGCAAACTCCCAAGGAACATCACACACTGACTAAGGTCCCTGCACCTGGGAGGTGGGGGCTGTGTGTGCGTCTTGAGGAGAATTTGCATACACCTGCTTCTCCGGTCTGCGTTGCTCCCATCTGGAAGGGTTTAGACCGTGAGATCCTCAGTTCTGCAGGGTTTTTTAAAAAAAATGATTTATTTTCATGTCCCTGGCAAAGTGAGCCACTCTCCCCGCCTTAATCTAAACAATTTAAACCATCATTGCAAGTGCATTGTGTTGCAAATTGGCAAACACGCTGTGCCCTGGGAAGGGGTGAAAGACAGTCAGGAACTGGGCGTGGTGGCTCACACCTATAATCCCAGCACTTTGGGAGGCCCAAGGCAGGTGAAATCTTGGAGACCAGAGGCTGAGATCAAGGTCTTTCAGGGCCAGGTTCCCTCCAGAGGCTCCAGAGGAGGCTCCTTCCTGCCTCTCCCAGCTCCTGGGGGCTCCAGGCGTCCCTGGGCTTGTGGCCGCGTCACTCCAGTCTCTGCCTCTGTCTCCACGTGGCCTCCTCCTCTGTGTCTGTGTCTCCTCTTCTGTCTCTTAGGACACCTGTCATTCTGTTTAGAGCTCATCCTACTCCAAGGGTGATCTCCTCTCAAGATACTCAACTGAATGACACCCACAGAGACCTTCTTTCTAAATGAGATTCTATTCACAAGTCTACGGGTTAGGTCATGGACAGATCTTTTGAGGTCACCATCCCAACCCATTGCAATTGTGTTTGGTTCTTTCTGGAGGCTCTAGGGGAGGATCCTTCCTGCCTCTCCCAGCTCCCGGGGGCTCCAGGCGTCCCTGGGCTTGTGGCCGCATCATTCCAGTCTCTGCCTCCATCTCCACGTGGCCTCCTCCTCTGTGTCTGTGTCTCCTCTTCTGTCTCTTAGAAGGACTCTGAGTATCATGTCTGCTTCCTACAAAGACACCAGTCATACGGGACGGGGGCCAACTCATCTTCACTTACTTCCTCGGCAAAGAAAGACTTTTTTTTCCCCCAAATAAAGCCCCATTGCGAGGTACTGGACTTTAGGACTTTCATGTATGCATTTGGCGTGGCAGTGGTATCGGGGGAGAGGGGTGAAGTATCTGGCCGGGCGCGGTGGTTCACGCCTGTCATCCCAGCGCTTTGGGAGGCTGAGGCAGGTG
>NW_012108042.1:350399-351553 GCF_000951045.1 Mandrillus leucophaeus | reverse complement strand
CCACCACGTCTGGCTAATTTTTGTATTTTTAGTAGAGACGGGGTTTCGCCATGTTGGCCAGGCTGGTCTCCAACTCCTGACCTCGGGTGATCCACACGCCTCAGCCTCCCAAAGTGCTGTTTCTGTTTTTCTTTCTCCACCTTTCTTAGGAAACTGTTGGAAGAAATAAAAGGCTTTCCCCGAAGTTGCTGCAAAATTGTTTCTGCTTTTCTTTTTTGAGAGAGCGTCTCGCTCTGTCACCAGGCTGGAGTGCAATGGCACGATCTCTGCTCACTGCAACCTATACATCCCGGGTTCAAGCCATTCTCCTGCCTCAGCCTCCCGAGTAGCTGGGATTACAGGCACCTGCCACCACTCCTGGCTGATTTTTGTAGTTTCATTAGAGACGGGGTTTCGCCATGTTGGCCAGGCTGATCTCGAACTCCTGACCGCTGGTGATGCACCTGCCTCGGCCTCCCAAAGTGCTGTTTCTGTTTTTCTTTTCCCCCTTTCTTAGGAGGCCATTGGGAAGAATAAAATGCTTGCCCTGAAGTCACTGCAAAATTGTTTCTGTTTTTCTTTTTTTTTTTTTGTCTTGGTCTGTCACCCAGGCTGGAGTGCAGTGGCATGATCTCGGCTCACTGCAACCTCCGCCTCCCGAGTTCCAGCGATTCTCCTGCCTCAGCCTCCCGAGTAGCTGGAATGACAGGCACTCGCCACCACGCCTGGCTAATTTTTTTATTTTTAGTAGAGACGGGGTTTCACCCTGTTGGCCAGGCTGGTCTCGAACTCCTGACCTCAGGTGATCTGCCCGCCTCAGCCTCCCAAAGTGCTGGGATGACAGGTGTGAGCCGCCGCGCCCGGCCCTGTCACTCTTTATAACACATAAAGTCTCCTTCCCCTTTGTAAATGTGTATATCGTGTTTTTCAACGTTAACAACAGGGATCTCACCTCATTCCCCACTCTCTCCGCCAACACCTGTCTTGCACGTTGCACACAGCAGGTGTGCCCCAGACGTACCGCAAACCCAGGCTGAGAGAAAGAGGGACTCGCTACACCTGTGACATCTGCGGTCCTTTAAAAATACAAAAAACTAGCCGGGTGAGGTGGCGGCACCTGTAGTCCCAGCTACTCGGGAGGCTGAGGCAGGAGAATGGCGGGAACCCGGGAGGCG
>NW_012108042.1:341693-342754 GCF_000951045.1 Mandrillus leucophaeus | reverse complement strand
CTGTCGTTCAAGCCGAAGATACACAGACAGCTCCAAGGGACAGGGTGTCACTGAAAATCAATACCCTAATAACAGCGCACAGCGCCGTCCTCTTCTGCCCCCAGATACGCAATCACGAGCCATTTGCTAACGCCGACGACTTGGTGGCAAAAGAGGTCGTGTTGATACCGTGGCCTCGTGAGGACGCATCTGTCTTCTGGGGTCTGGCTTGGAACAGAGATCGGAGTTCAGGGTGGTTATAATGGAATCACCACTCACCTGGGGACACATAGACAATACGAGGGTTCCCACCAGTTACGTGCACACACAGCCGAACGGCCGGCTCCTCTGGAAGGCAGCGCGGTGTGAAAAGCTTTTACGGCGCGCCTGGATCTGGACCTGCCACACCTGAGGCGCCGTGTCCCAAAACACTGCGGGTGTTTCAGACGCTTTCCTGAGAAATGTGGTTAACACCGGAAGTTTGCAGGACACAGTCCGAAATATGCTCTTGTGTATGGAGATGTCTGTAGACGCCCTGCAGGTGTGTGAGTGTCTGTAGACGCCCGGAAGGTGTGGAGATGTCTGCAGACGTCCTCTATGTGTGTAGATGCCTGTAGATGCCCTGCAGGTGTGTGGATGTCTGTAAACGACCTGTAAGTATGTAGATGTCTGTAGACACCCGAAAGGTGTGTGGATGTCTGTAGATGTCCTGCAGGTGTGTAGACGCCTTCCAGGTGTAGATTGTAGACACCTGGAAGGTGTGTACATGTCCGTAGACGCCCTGAAGGTGTGTAGATGTCTGTAGACACCCTCTATGTATGTAGATGCCTGTAGATGTCCTGCAGTTGTGTATGTGTCTGTAGACGCCCTGCAGGTGTATAGACTGCAGACACCCGGAAGGTGTGTAGACATCTATGGACACCTTCTATGTGTGTAGACGTCTGTAGATGTCCTGCAGGTGTGTAGATGTCTGTAGACGCCCTGTGGATGTGTACGTGTCTGTAGATGCCCTGCAGGTGTGTAGACTGTAGACATTCCGAAGGTGTGCAGATGTCTGTAGACACCCTCTATGTGTGTAGATG
>NW_012108042.1:337955-340763 GCF_000951045.1 Mandrillus leucophaeus | reverse complement strand
GCCCTGCAGGTGTGTAGATGTCTGTAGACGCCCTGAAGGTGTATAGACTGCAGACACCCAGAAGGTGTGTAGACATCTATGGACACCCTCTATGTGTGTAGATGTCTGTGGACACCCTCTATGTGTGTAGATGTCTGTAGATGTCCTACAGGTGTGTAGATTTCTGTAGACACCCTCTATGTGTGTATATGCCTGTAGATGTCCTGCATATGTGTAGATGTCTACAGATGCCCTGCAGGTGTGTAGACTGTAGACACCCAGAAGGTGTGTAAGTGTCTGTAGACACCCTCTGTGTGTGTAGATGTCTGTAGATGCCCAGCGGATGTGTACGTGTCTGTAGATGCCCTGCAGGTGTGTAGACTGTAGACATTCTGAAGGTGTGCAGATGTCTGTAGACACCCTCAATGTGTGTAGATGTCTGTAGATGCCCTGCAGGTGTGTAGATTGTAGATACCTTGCAGGTGTGTGGATGTCCATAGATGCCCTTCAGGTGTGTAGGTGTCTGCGGACGTCCTGCCGGCGTGTAGCGTTGTATAGATATTCCGCAGGTGTGTTGGGGTGTCTGTAGACAGCCTGCATGTGTGTGGAAGCATGTAGCTGTGTTATGTACTGTGTACACATCTGTGGATGCACTGCAGGTGTGTCTGTGGATTTTTTTTTTGCATGCATGAAGAAATGTGTCGCAGTCCTGTGCTTGTACATACCTGGGGACGCAGTAGAGCTGTGTAGATATATCTAGGTGGTCTGCACGTGTGTGATTCATCCTAAAAAGACATTTGTGGTGGACACTAGGTGATTATTTAGGGCTGTGACATGGGAAAGAAAGAGTAATCAGCAGTGTAAGGCCTGTAGTGGTTGGTGGGGGTGACGTTAGCATTGCAGATACTTTGTGACGCTGTTTGATTTCACCGCGCTCAGCCTGGAGGCGTGGACAGTCCAGGACAGTGAGGAGTCTGCCAAGGAGGAGATTGGAGGAGCTGCTATAGCCTTAGAGTCTTAGAGATGCTATAGGAGAGCGGTATAAACAGCACTGCCAGCCGGACGCGGTGGCTCACGCCTGTAATCCCAGCCCTTCGGGAGGCCAAGGTGGGCGGACCACGAGGTCAGTCTTGGCCAACATGGTGAAACCCCATGTCTACTAAAAATACAGAAAATGAGCTGGACGTGGTGGCAGGCAGCTGTCATCCCAGCTACTCGGGAGGCTGAGGCAGGAGAATCACTCGAACCCAGGAGGCGGAGGTTGCTGTGAGTTGAGATTGCACCACTGCGCTCCAGCCTGGGTGACAGAGCGAGACTCCGTCTCAAAAAAAAGAAAAAAGAAAAAAATAGGACTGGCCAGACCCCACTGCTGGTCAGGGAGGCACAGACAGGGTAGAGATCACAGGGTTGGAACCTAGAGGGCTCCTTGTTGCAAAGTTGTACTAAAGGTAAAAAAAGTCAGATCCCTGTGAATTAAGGAACGAACTGGGGAACGATTGGAAGTCACCGTCATTGAATTACGACCCACCTTCCGCCAGTAACACGTCATCTCAACCTCATTACATCTGCAAACGCCCCATTTCTCGATAATACCCCATTCACAGGTAGTGAGCGTCCGCAGACATATCTGTTGGGGGCGGGGATTAAAAAATAAACCCACTACCTGCTGTTAGACTATACGACAGAGGAGAACATCTCTCTCCCAAGAACAGAGCACGGGGCAGATCCGGTTATAAGTGGCACGTCTTTCCCTTTTCGCCATGGCTGCCGGGAAGCCCGGAGCTGAAGTCGCCACTCCCTGAAAGTTATCCTCTGAATGGACCCGCCTCAGTCTTGACCTCTGCTCCTATGTGAGTTAAAGATGTATTTTGTGTGTGTGTTTTTGTTTTGTCTTGTTTCGTGTTTGAGATGGACTTTAGCTCTGCTGCCCCCGCTGGAGTGCAATGATGCGATCTCACCCGGGTCGCCCAGACTGGAGTGTCGTGGTGTGATCTTGGCTCACGACAACCTCCGCCTCCTGCGTTCCAGTGATTCTCCCGCCTCAGTCTCCCGAGTAGCTGGGATTACAGGTGCCCGTCACGATGCCTGGCTCATTTTTTTTTTTTAATTTTTTCTTTTTAGTAGAAACGGGATTTTGCCCTGTTGGCCAGGCTTGTCTCAAACCCCGGACCTCAGGTGATCTCCCTGCCTCGGCCTCCCAAAGGGCTGGGATGACAGGCGTGAGCCACTGGGCCCGGCCACTGCATGTGTTTTGTTGTAAGTATTCTCAGGATTTTGGGAAGATGATGAATGAATGAATGAATTAATTGATTAATGAAAGTTTAAAAGGTAGAAGCAAAAGGAAAGTAAAGGCCAAGCACACTGGCTCACGCCTGTCCTCCCAGCACTTTGGGAGGCTGAGGCAGGAAGATCGTTGGGGGCCAGGAGTTCAAGACCAGTCTGGGCAACGTCACGAGACCCCATCTTTAGAAGGGGCAGAAAAATATTAGGCACGGCCCAGGCATCTGTGGTCCCAGCTACTCAGAAGTCTGAGGTGGGAGGATAGCGTGAGCCAGGGAGGTAGAGGCTGCTGGGAGCTATGATTGCACCTCTGCACTCCAGCCGGAGTGACAGAGCAAGACCCTAGTTCTTTAAAAAGAAAGAAAAAAAGAAAGAGAAGGAAGAAAGAAAGAAAGAAGAAAGAGAGAGAAAGAGAGAAAGAAAGAAAAAAGGAAAGAGAAAGAAGAAAGAAGAAAGAGAGAAAGAGAAAGAAAGAAAAAAGGGAAAGAGAAAGAGGAAGAAGTAAGAAGAAAAAAGAAGAATGAAAGAAACAAGAAAGAAAGAGAGAGA
>NW_012108042.1:333520-337540 GCF_000951045.1 Mandrillus leucophaeus | reverse complement strand
AAACACAGGCTCCCCTGCGTCCCCCTCCCTCCTGGACCATTTCTGAGGGGCCCCCGCGCCTGGCTGTGGATTCCTCCAGGGGATGTGCTGGGCCCACGTCTCAGCCCCTGCAACAGAGCAGCAGCTACAGGTTGCAACACTCACAGCCCTTTTTTTTCTTTCTCTTTCTCTTTCTTTTTTTTTTTTTTTTGAGAGAGAGCGAGAGCCCTGTTTCCTGAGGGCCCGTGACCCATGTGGCGGGCTAATCTCCCTCCTGAAAGGAGACCTGTGTTGCTACAAGCCCGCCTTCCGAGGGATGCCTGGGGAAAGCCAGTTTTTATGGTCGGCCCGGTTAGATGATACCTTCCAAGGGTGGATTTAGGAGGAGAATATGGTGCCACGGTCCCCCCTCCCCTTTTCACAGGCTGCTTTGTTCTGGTGGAGAGAGCAGGTGGGTGACCCCCGAGTGGGGCCCATCCAGTGTCTGGAAGGGTTTTGTCCCTTTGTGACGATGCGTCCGGTCAGGGGCTGGCTCTGGCTGTTTGTTGGAGGAACAGCCTGTGTTTCATGACTGAGCCCCCCCAATAAGAAAAAAAAAACAACCATCCAAAGAGTGAGGAATTAGATCCAGTGGTACCTGAGGCCCCAGAGGTGTGACGGCGGCCACCGGAGGGCCAGGACCCACTTCCTCGCTGGGAGACTGAACAGAGAGGCAGATTTCAAGGTGCAACGTGGTTTTCATAAAAATACCAGGTGCGGTGGCTCACGTCTGACATCCCAGCCCTTTGGGAGGCCGAGGCGGGCGGATCACGAGGTCAGGAGTTCAAGACCATCCTGGCCAACATGGTGAAACCCCGTCTCTACCAAAAATACAAAATATTAGCCAGACATGGTGGCAGGTGCCTATAGTCCCAGCTACTCAGGAGGCTGAGGCAGGAGAATCGCTTGAACTCGGGAGGCAGAGGTTGTAGTGAGCCGAGATCGGGCCATTGCACTCCAGCCTGGGTGACAGACTGAGACTCCATCTCAAAATAAAATAATAAAATAAAATAAAACAAAACAAAAACTAAACTAAACTAAACTAACATAAACTAAACTAAACTAAACTAAACTAAACTAAACTAAAATAAAATAAAATAAAATAAAATGAAATGCCAGTGAGATGACAATAGGCTGAAGCCCGCGTTGGACCTGTGGGATAGTCAAGGTATGTGGAGGCTGGGAGACCCATGGATATCAGAGACAAAAGGAGGGAAGAGGGCCGGGCGCGGTGGCTCAAGCCAGTCATCCCAGCACCTTGGGAGGCTGAGGCCACGAGATCACGAGGTCAGGAGATCGAGACCATCCTGGCCAACATGGTGAAACCCCGCCTCTACTAAACATACAAAATATTAGCCAGGCGAGGTGGCAGGTGCCTGTGATCGCAGCTACTCGGGAGGCTGAGGCGGGAGAATCGGTGGAACCCGGGGGGCAGAGCTTGCAGTGAGCCGAGATCTGGCCACTGCACTCCAGCCTGGGCCACAGAGCGAGACTCTGTAAAAAAAGAAAAAAAAGAAAAGAAAAAAGAAAAAAGAAAAAAAAAGAGGGAAGAAGTGTCTTGCAATTGACTGAAAGCGTGGAGAGGCTGGGGTGGAGGGAAAGGTTTATGCAGATTCAGCAGCAGGTCCCGGGAAGGCCAAGTGCCAAGGGCAACTGGATGTCGGAGTTTGGAGAGCTTGGGACCCTCAGGGCTTGTCGAGAAGAACCAGAACCGTCCATCCTCTGGTCGTGGACTTTGAGTCCCAGGGCGGCCTCCCACTGCTGTGACGGCCACGGGTTCAGGCCCTCTCCGTTCCCTGCGCAGCGGAAAATGGGACACCCAGGAGGAAAAGGCCATTCGGGCAGGGAATATGCTGTTTTTCTTTCTTTCTTTCTGTTTGTTTCTGATCTTCCCTTTGTAGCTCCCGACAGTAGAACTCCCAGCTCTTGGTTCCGATGTGGTGGGTGCGTGCGAGACGAATACCTCCTCGTCTCAAACCCCAAAACTCTCCTTTTTACCCCCAAAAGGTAGAGCTCCCAGCATTTGGTTCCAATCTGGAGGGTGTGTATAACATATATACCTCCTCGTCTCAAACCCAAACCTTTCCTTTTTACCCCCAACAGTAGAACAAGCAGCTCTTGGTTCTGACGTCGAGGGTGTCTGCAAGATGGAAACCCCCTTGTCTGGAACCCCAAACATTTCCTTTTTACCCCACAGAGGTAGAGCTCCCAGCATTTGGTGCCTATGTGGAGGGTGTGTATGAGATGTACACCTCCTTGTCTCGAACCCCAAACTTCTCCTATCTACCCCTCAAGAGTAGAACTCTCAGAATTTGGTTCCTATGTGGAGGGTGTCTATGAGATGTAAACCTCCTCATCTCAAACCCCAAACCTCTCCTTTCTATCCCCCAAAGGTAGAACTCCCAGCATTTGGTTCCTATGTGGAGGGTGTGTATGAGATGTCTACGTCCTCATCTCACACCCCAAACCTCTCCTTTCTACTCCCCAAAGGTAGAACTCCCAGGATTTGGTTCCTATGTGGAGGGTGCCTGCATGACGAATACCTCCTTGTGTGGAACCCAAACCCTGTCTTTTCTAACCTGCAAAGGTAGAGCTCCCAGCATTTGGGTCCCATGTGGAGGGTGTGTATGACATGTAAACCTCCTCATCTTACACCCCAAACCTCTCCTTTCTACCCCCCAAAGGTAGAACGCCCAGGATTTGGTTGCTATCTGGAGGGTGTGTATGAGATGTCTACCTCCTCATCTCAAACCCCAAACCTTTCCTTTCTATCCCCCAAAGGTAGAACTCTCAGCATTTGGTTCCTATGTGGAGGGTGTGTATGAGATTTAAACCTCCTCATCTCACACCCCAAACCTTTCCTTTCTACCCCCCAAAGGTAGAACGCCCAGCATTTGGTTCCCATGTGGAGGGTGTGTATGAGATGTCTACGTCCTCATCTCACACCGCAAACCTCTCCTTTCTACCCCCCAAAGGTAGAGCTCCCCGCATTTGGTTCCTATGTGGAGGGTGTGTATGAGATGTATACCTCCTCATCTCACACCCCAAACGTTTCCTTTCTACCCCCCAAAGGTAGAGCGCCCAGGATTTGGTTCCTATGTGGAGGGTGTGTATGAGATTTAAACCTCCTCATCTCACACCCCAAACCTTTCCTTTCTACTCCCCAAAGGTAGAACGTCCAGGATTTGGTTCCTATCTGGAGGGTGTGTATGAGATGTCTACGTCCTCATCTCACACCCCAAACCTCTCCTTTCTACCCCCTGAAGGTAGAACAACCAGCTTTTGGTTCTGACGTGGCGGGTGCCTGCATGACGAATATCTCCTTGTCTGGAACCCCAAACCCTTCCTTTCTACTCTCCACCAGTAGAACGTGTCCCAGCACTTGGTTCTGAGGTGCAGAGTGTCTGGGAGATGTTGGTCTCCCGGCCTCGAAGGCCAGACCTTCCCTTTGTGCCATTTCTGGGCCAAGGGAAAGAAGAAGGGCGGTGGGGGAAGATGCCGGGGCCCCGTGCGGACATCCACAAGGCTGCTCTGGGACCCTCTTAGATTCACGCCTCCTGGCCAGGGGTCCGGCCAACAGGTGGGAGGAACAGAAACCCCCCATTCCTAAGGGGGAAAGGTCGGGGCCTCAGTGGGAACCTGCCCCTTCCGAACCCTCCACCGAGCGTCTGGCTGCAGAAACAGCCGTCAAAGATGATAAAGATGCCGCTCGACCGGCGTTAAACGGCCGGCCCCCCTCTCCTCGGGTGGAGGCGGCGTTGTGGACCACGGGGCGTAAAACACACAAGTGTCACTCGGCGTTAGCGACGGGGACGTTTCGCTGCGCAGTTTTCAAGATCACCGATGACGGCCTGACAGGCACGCGATGGTTTCCAGTTAATATTTCCCGGTGGCTTTCAAAGCGCGTGCCCGTGGGCGCGTGTGTGGGTGTGCACGTGTGTCTGTGTGTCCCTGTGTCTGTGTGTGTCTGTGTGTCCCTGTGTCTCTGTGTGCACGTGTGTC
>NW_012108042.1:325603-327239 GCF_000951045.1 Mandrillus leucophaeus | reverse complement strand
TTCCACTCTGGATTTGATTAATTACCAAGGTGTTTGTAAAGGCTCTGTGCTGTGGGCAGTAGGCAATTGATTTACAAAGTGTGTACACGGTCTTTCATTCAACAATTGTAAATTCCTCTCAAAGGAAGTCCTTGGCACGAGCGTTCTGGTTCCTGGATTCTAGCCGAAGCCCCCCTGTTTGGGACACAACCCATTTTTGTCAACGTAAGTGTGTTCCTTTCAGTATGATCGTGATTATTATAGGCAGATACCGTGGTCTCTAAGTTCACGCCGCAGATAACAATGGCGAGCTGTGTTTTGCAGGTTTGGCTAAACCCACTGGGAGGGTTTGGCTCTGTCCCCACCCAAATCTCATCTTGAACTGTAGCTCCCATAATTCCCAAGTTTCATCGGAGGGACCCGGTGGGAGGAGATTGAATCATGGGGGCGGGGCTTTCCAGTGCTGTTCTCGCGATAGGGAATAGGTCTCACGAGATCTCACGAGTTTATAAAGTGGGGGTTTCCCTCCACAAGCTTCTTGCCTGCTGCCGTGGAAGACGTGGCTCTGCTACTTCTTTGTCTTCCACCGTGGTTGTGAGGCCTCCCCAGCTGTGCAGAACTGTGAGTCCATTTAAACTCTTTCCTTTATAAACTACCCTGTTTCAGATATGTCTCTTTCTTTCTTTCCTTTCTTTCCTTCCTTCTTTCTTTCTTTCTTTTCTTCCTTTCTTTCTCTTTCTTTCTTTTTCTTTCTTTCTTTCTCTTTCTTTCTCTTTTCTTTCTTTCCTTCTATCTTTCTTTTCCTTCCTTCCTTTCTTCTTTCTTTCTTTCTTTTGTTCTTTCTTTCCTTCTATCCTTCTTTTCCTTCCTTCCTTCTTTCTTTCTTTCTTCTGTTCTTTCTTTCCTTCTATCCTTTCCTTTCCTTCCTTCTTCCTTCCTTCTTTCCCTCTTTCTTTCTTCCTTCCTTCCTTTCTTTCCTTCCTTCCTTCTTTCTTTCTCCTTTCTTTTTTCTTTCTTTCTTTCTTTCTTCTGTTCTTTGTTTCTTCCTTTCTTTCTTTCTTTTGTTCTTTCTTTCCTTCTATCCTTTTCCTTCGTTCCTTCCTTCCTTCCTTCTTTCCCTCTTCCTTCCTTCCTTCGTTTGTTTGTTTGTTTCTTTCTTTCTTTCTTTCTTTCTTTCTTTCTTTCTTTCCTTCCTTCCTTCCTTCCTTCCTTCCTTCCTTCTTTCTTTCTTCTTTCATTTATTTATTTTGAGACAGACCTTGCTCTGACGCCCAGGCTGAAGTGCAATGGCACGATCTCGGCTCACAGCAACCTCCGCCTCCTGGGTTCAAGAGATTCTCCTGCCTCAGCCTCACGACTAGCCGGGATCACAGGCATGCACCACCACGCCCGGCTAATTTTGTATTTTTAGTACAGATGGGGTTTCACCATGTTGGTTAGGCTAGTCTCAAACTCCTGGCCTCGGGTGATCTGCCCGCCTCGGCTTTCCAAAGTGCTGGGATGACAGGCGTGAGCCACCATGCTAATATTATATATAATATTATACTATTAATATAGTGTTAATTATGGGAGCTACAATTCAAGATGAGATTTGGGTAGGGTCACAGGCAAACCCTATCAGTTGGTTTAGCCAACTGATTCAAGCACTTTGGGAAGT
>NW_012108042.1:323969-325042 GCF_000951045.1 Mandrillus leucophaeus | reverse complement strand
GTGTGTCTGTGTGTGCACTTGTGTGTGTGCACGTGTGTGTCTCTGTGCCCATGTGTGTGTGCACGTGTGTCTGTGTGTGCACTTGTGTGTGTGTACGTGTGTGTGTGTGTGTGTGTGTGTGCAGGCTCTCCTGGTTCAACGTTCCTGCAGGCAGTGGTGTCTTCATGTCTTGCAAAGTGCAGAGGCACCCAAAGTACGTGGTTGTTTCCAGTTAACATTTCCTGCTTTTAAAGCACATGCTTGTGGGCATGTGTGTGTGTGCGTGTGTTTGTGCACATGTGCGTCTGTGTGTGTGCACGTGTGTCTGTGTGTGCACATGTATGTCTCCACGTGTGTGTCAGTGTGTGCACACGTGTGTGTATGTGTGTGTACATGTGTGTCTGTGTGTGCCTACATGTGTGCACGTGTTTGTGTGTGCATTAATGTCCGTGTGTGTGTGCACGTGTGTGTATGTCTGCATGCACGTGTGTCTGTGTGTGCACATGTATGTCTTCACATGTGTGTGTCGGTGTGTGCACACATGTGTGTATCTGTGTGTATGTGTGTGTCTGTGTGTGCACGTGTGTGTTTCTGTATGTGCACGAGTGTGTGCATACACACATGTGTGTCTCTGTGTGTGTGTGTGTGTGCACGCACTTGTGTGTGTGCACATGTGTGTGTCTCTGTGTGTGTGCACGCGTGTGTGTGTGCGCGTGCGCGCAGGCTGTCCTGGTTCAACGCTCCCGCAGGCACTGGCGTCTTCACGTCTTGCAAAGTGCAGAGAGGTGCCTCAGGTATCTGGAGTCTGCCCACAACTCAAACATGCACATACCCTGAGTGGCTTCCGTGGGGATGCTTTGTGGGGATGGAAACAGCGCCCGGAGATGTCTGGCTTGGGCTGTGTCCATCAGCCAAGATGCACTGGAGACTTTTGTTTTTGTTTTTGTTTTTGAGACAGAGTCTCGCTCTGTCGCCCAGGCTGGAGTGCGGTGGCGAGTTCTTGACTCACTGCAACCTCTGCCTCCCGGATTCAAGCGATTCTCCTGCCTCAGCCTCCCGAGTAGCTGGGACTACAGGCACCCGCCACCACACCC
>NW_012108042.1:322366-323919 GCF_000951045.1 Mandrillus leucophaeus | reverse complement strand
TAAGTATATATAATTTATATAAGATATAATATGCTATGTAATAGTATATAACATTATATTCAATAGAAAACTTTATTAGCAGTGTGAGAACAGACTAATCTCCGCGCGCAGGCAGAGTTAAGATTCGTTACTGCTGTCTTTGCTGCAGAGGTGTGGACGCTGTCGGAGGCGGTCAGCCTCGCCAAAAGCCACCTTTGAGTTTTCGCTCACGTATTCCTGCAGGAGCATGGCGAAGTTGCACCTGACCATTTTCCTCCCCGGATCCCGCACGTTTCCCGTGTCTGGGTGAGGCGGTTACGGCTTTGGAGTGATGGGTTGAGTCACGAATGGATCTGCTCTTCCAGCATAACCAGGTGCTCTAATGAAATGAGTTTTATTCAGAGTCTCAGCCTCCTAATGCTGCGGGAACACGAGATAAATGGAACGGTTAGCAAATGCATCGCACCCAACAGCAGCATCTTGCTCATGAAGTTTAATTTCGTAATAGTTCGTGAGGTGTAATTTACCTGCCTCCGCCTCTGGGAAACGGATTCAGGCTCCTGACAAGATGGAAGATGCCTATACCTGCGATATTGCTTTTCTTGCTGAACTGCGCCCTGAATGCGATGAAATTTGCATGCTGCTGGAAGTCCGTGGGATGACAGCAATTCCCTTTCAACTTTTTATTGTGATTCTGATTATTGCATATCCCCGAGTATTCCGTGAACATGGCTTTTATTTAATCAGCATTTTATTTAAGCAGCATCCTATTTATTTGTATATGGTGCCAATATTGCCTGGACGAATGTAGATGTTTTGGTGCTTGAAGTATTTTGGTGCGTTGAATTTTTTTTTTTTTTCAAAGCTGAAATCACACAGAACTTCAAAGTGGGAGCTTTGCTTGGATAGGAGAATATGGCCAATGATGAAACGCAAATTAATGGCTGCCTGCTTTGTCTTGTATCTTCTATTTTAGAATGAACAAGTGTTGGCCGGGAGCGGTGGCTCACACCTGTCATCCCAGCACTTTGGGAGGCCGAGGCGGGCAGATCACTAGGTCAGGAGTTCGAGACCATCCTCGCCAACATGGTGAAACCCCGTCTCCACTAAAATTACCAAAATTATCCAGGGATGGTGGCACCTGCCTGTAGTCCCAGCTACTCAGGAGGCTGAGATGGAAGAATTGCTTGAACCCGGGAGACAGAGGTTGCAGTGAGCCAAGATTGTGCCACTGCACTGCAGCCTGGGTGGCAGGGCGAGACCTCGTCTCAAAAAAAAACATAATAACAAGTGTTTATACTTCTTTTAGCAACCAGCAAATTATACATAAAGCATCACAAATCTATAGCGGTGAACAGTAAGTGAAAGGGTGGTTTCACTGTTGCATTCTGTTTCTGACAGTTAAAAATTGCCAGGTGTGGGATTTGCGTGTGTGATCCAAGCATTTTGGGAGGTTGAGGTGGATGGATCGCTTCAGCGTAGGAGGTTGAGGTCAGCCTGGGCAACATGGTGAAACCCCATCTCTGCAAAAAATATATATTAAAAAAATTAGCCGGGCATGGTGGTGTGCACCT
>NW_012108042.1:320835-321996 GCF_000951045.1 Mandrillus leucophaeus | reverse complement strand
ATAATAGAGATGGGGTCTTGCTATGTTGCCCAGGCTGGTCTCAAACTTCTGAGCTCACAGCACCTGCCCGCCTCAGCCTCCCAAAGTGCTGGGATTCCAGGTGTGAGCCACTGCGTCGCCTGCCAGAATGATATATTGGAAATACATTTGGAAAACCATTCAGGCTCCAGCTTGGAGACTGGATTGGGCTGGTTTAGCAGGAGGAAGAGATATCCAGAGGTCAGAGTTGTCCCCTCTGGGGAGGAGGTGGTGGCCACGAGAACAGCGCTGCCCGTGGAAGGCAGAGAAGAAGCAGGTGCATTTGAATGCGGCTGTATTGAGAGGCCGGAATGGGTGGTTGTAGCATCTTCTGGTTCACGGGTGTGGGGTATTGTGATAAAGTCACCCAGGTGTTCAGAGCCAACTTCATGGTTCAGAGCCAGGCATTGCATGAGGCTTCCCGCAGGGGTGGGAATCGAACACAGACCCTCCGAAATGCTTCCTGCTACTGCTGTCATGAAGACAAATGTCTGCTGAGATGGACAACCACCATCCCTCGCACTCCTGATTGAAATGCTTGTTCCCCGGGGCCGTCAAGAAAATGAACTTGAACATCAATTTAATCTCCTCAGCCAGGCCATTTTTATACTTTCTGCAGAAAGGGATACATTTACCAGCAGTTTGGCCACGGGAGTACCCAGAACAAAGGGAACAAGGTCATTTATAACCTGACGCGTCCACCCAACGCTGTGTCCAGTTTCCATGGGCTGGAACGGGCCCCTCACATTCTGTATTTGTCCCGATCAGCCAGCAACTTAGAACTTTTAAAAAGAGGCAAAGGCAGAGGAGAACAAAGGAAGGAGGGAGTCACTTGTGGAACGGTGGGAAAGGTAAAAACACCTGCAGATAAGGAAGAGGAACAGGCTCTGACCTCACGCTTGCTTGGACCAGGAGAAGCATCCCAGGGCGGATACTTAGGCTACACTGTGGGAGCTAGGAACACACAGAACGTGGATTTCTTTATTACGGCTAGCAGAGATTTAAGAATGTTAGCACAGGTCTTTGAATAAATTTTGCTTTTAAAAGAAATTACTATTTGTTCCTAATTAGACGGGGAGGGAAGTCTTGGAAGAGGAACCTCTACTTTAGTTTTTACATCCCAAAATCAACCTCTCAGTGCCT
>NW_012108042.1:318638-320785 GCF_000951045.1 Mandrillus leucophaeus | reverse complement strand
GACCCACCGTGTTCACCATGATCATTGTCCTTTTTTGAACCACTGCTGCGAGACGGATTTTCATGTGACTCTCAGATAATTTCCATGTGCATCTGACCCTTGGTTTTCTTTCTTTCCAGGATTTTTTTGTTTTGTTTTTTTCCTGGTGTTTTCTGGGGTTAAATTCAACGGCTTACGACCATGGCTTGAGCTGTCCTCTTTGCACAAAGGACGTCTGCCCTGGTGTAATATGCAGGTGCAGAGAGACAGAGAGAGAGCTCCTCAATTAAGGTCTGACAAATATTCCCGAGCAGCCTTCTGGCCTCCCGGTACCTGGGGCGTGTTAGTAGCCACTCGCGCTGCAAAGATCTTGCTTGCCTTGATTAAACACGACTGCTAATAACATGAACAGAACGCTTTGCAGCCTCGAACTGTGCGCGGGCCTCGTCTCCCTTCACGACCTCATTAATCTTCTGAGGTCCTCACCGCTCCGTGCCAGGTTACCTTGAAAAGGACAGGATTTGATGAAGGCAGAGATAAATTCTGTGGGCCGTACGGCCGCCCGTGGCACCTGAAGCCACGCAGAGGGACGTGGTTTGTCTTCACTGTCCTTTTGATAAAGATAAAGGGGGAATTGGGGATTGATTGCCATCCTACAGCCACAGCCACAGCCACAGAAATCAAATGCTTTTTAGCAAGTGGTCTTTGGGTGATCTGATTAGCCAGCCCTGGGGCCATAGCTCATGGTTGTGTCCACCCCCAAAATCCATCCCTTCTCTTCCCACCGTGGATGCAAAATGTTAAGACTTTTCCAACTTTTGGTTGGGATTGATGAAGCGGTTGAGTTTCAGACAGCGGGAAGGACAGGTGCACCTCCTGGATTGGAGCCTCTGGACGGAATCTCCCCGCTGTCTATCTCGTGCTGGCCAACAGGAACCCTGGAAGATCCAGCTTTGAACAGGAAGGAAACAAGAAGGTCACAGGGGTCCCTGGAGCTGCCCAGGTCCCAGAATGACTGTGGACAACAGAACATCTGGTACTGTGGACAGTCCCTTGGGGCTGTTGTGAGAAACAGAAGGAAATAAACTTCTGCTAATACCAGGCTCTTTTTACATCTTCTTCATTTTTATTTATTTAGAGACAGGGTCTCACCCTCCAATGATCCTCCTGCCTCAGCCTCCCCCGTAGCTGGGACCACAGGTGCATGCCACCATATCCAGGTAATTTTTTAACTCTTTTTTTCTTTTGTGCAAACGGGGCCTCGCTCTGTGACCCAGGCTGGCCTTGAACTCCTGGGATCAAGTAATCCTCCCAGGCTGGGTGACGGGGTGAGAGCCTGTCTCTAAATAAATAAAAATGAAGAAAATGTAAAAAGACCCCAGTATTTATTGGAAGCTCCGTGCAACCTGCAACTCCTGAGCTCAAATGATCCTCCTGCCTCAGCCTCCCCCGTAGCTGGGACCACAGGTGCGTGCCACCATATCCAGGTAATTTTTTAACTCTTTTTTTCTTTTGTGCAAATGGGGCCTCGCTCTGTGACCCAGGCTGGCCTTGAACTCCTGGGATCAAGCAATCCTCCGGCTCCAGCCTCCCAAAGTGCTGGGATTACAGGCGTGAACCACACCCCCAACTAGATTCGGAGTCTGTTCGTTACGGTAACCCAGCGTTTCTCTAACTGACAAGCCCCATTCTTGCGACCTATGGGAATGAAAACACAGATCTTTTGACCCAAGAGCTTTCAGTATGTGAGGTAGAGAAATTTTTTTTTTTTTTTTTTACTCTGAACCGAGCAATATGGTGAAGTCTTGGCCGGCTATGGAGGTAGGTGGGAAACGTCTGGCTGGAGAATATTTGTACCAGGAATTTGGCAAGAAGAAGCTTCTGGAAGTGTTTAACTCTGACCCTATGGTGACCTCACTCTCTGTTCCCTGCGGGGCCCGGTCTGGTGGAAGGCACAGGGGTGAGTGGAGTGTCAGGCTCCAGAGCTAAAGACTTGTGTGAGACCAGCTAAAACCAAACATGGCATAAAATAAGGTGAAGCTGGCTAGGTCAAGTGGCTCATGTCTGTAATCCCAGCACTTTGGAGAGCTGTGGAGTGCGGTGGTGCGATCGGGGCTCACTGCAAGCTCCACCTCCCGGGTTCCCGCCATTCTCCTGCCTCAGCCTCC
>NW_012108042.1:314698-318588 GCF_000951045.1 Mandrillus leucophaeus | reverse complement strand
AACATGGCATAAAATAAGGTGAAGCTGGCTAGGTCAAGTGGCTCATGTCTGTAATCCCAGCACTTTGGAGAGCTGTGGAGTGCGGTGGTGCGATCTCGGCTCCCTGCAAGCTCCACCTCCCGGGTTCACGCCATTCTCCTGCCTCAGCCTCCTGAGTAGCTAGGACTACAGGCACCTGCCACCTCGCCCGGCTAGTTTTTTATGTTTTTAGTACAGATGGGGTTTCACCGTGTTAGCCAGGATGGTCTCAATCTCCTGACCTTGTGATCCACCCGCCTCGGCCTCCCAAAGTGCTGGGATGACAACGTTGAGCCACCGTGCCCGGCCCAAAGCTTTTTAATCACCTGGGTGCAGGTGGGCTGAGTCTGAAGAAGGAGTCAGCAAAGGAAGATAGAGGTGGTTACTCTCTTACGGGCAGGGACAGGGGTCACAAGGTGCTCGGTGGGGAGCCCCGGACACTTATTCTCTAGGAGAAGGAATATCACAAGGTTAATTGATCCGTTAGGGTGTGACAGGAACAAATGACAATGGTGGAGTGTCATCCGTTAAGGCAGGAACTGACCATTTTCACTTCTTTTGTGGTTCTTCAGTTGCTTCAGGCCGTCTGGAGGTTACATGTGCAGGTTTAGGCTCAGAGGCCTGACACCTGTTCTCTTTCCAGGGTTTCCAACAGAGGACAATTTTTCACCTTCACGATCAGAGTGAATCCTGTTTCCTCGTGATCCATCATCCTCCATTCGATCCAAATCCCCATCTAGCGGCCGCTGTGTTTAATTTGTTCATTAGGCTGTTTGACTAGCGGGTGGTACAGGATTTTCTTCAAAAACCCAAAAAGTGGGCCAGGCGTGGTGGCTCACACCTGTCATCCCAGCACTTTGGGAGGCTGAGGCAGGTGGATCTCCTGAGGTCAGGAGTTTGAGACCAGCCTGTGCCACATATACGTGGAATACTATGCAGCCGTGAAAAAGAATGGCATTTTGTCCTTTGCAGGAGCATGAATGTAGCTGGAGGCTGTTATCCTTGGCAAACCAACGCAGTAACCAAAAACTAAATACCACAAGTTTTTACTTAAAAGTGGCCGGGCGCGGTGGCTCACGCCTGTCATCCCAGCACTTTGGGAGACCGAGACGGGCGGATCACCTGAGGTCAGGAGTTCGAGACCAGCCTGGGAAACATGGTGAAACCCCGTCTCTACTAAAAATACACAAATGAGCCAGGTGTAGTGGCCAGTGCCTGCAACCCCAGCTTCTTGGGAGGCTGAAGCAGGAAAATGTCTTGAACCTGGAAAGCAGAGGTTGCAGTGAGCCGAGATCGCACCACTGCACTCCAGCCTGGGCGACAGAGTGAGACTCTGTCTCAAAAAAAGAAATAGGAAGGAAAAACGTAAAAAAACAAAAGAAAAAAAAAAAAGAAAGGCAATAGAAGGAAAAGTCTTAAAAAGACTTGATAAATGGCACCTTGATCTTTTTTGCACACATTGTAGATTCTGAATCTGAGGTGTGCGAGGTAAATATCAAGCGGTGATCTTCGGTGTCATGTCATTTTTTAAGAAGCTCGCTTGCCTCGGGACTGTGAATTATTGAACTGTGAATATTCCAGGAGGGATTATTCACCATAAATCGCGGACCGTTGCAAATGCTTCATAATCAGAATACGTCAAACGTTGCCGAACTGGAAACCGACTTGGTTTACAACTCCCGGCAACAGCGAAGACCAGGTCGGTGTGGCAGGTGACGGCGAACGGAGAAAACGTTCCATTTCCCTCTCCCAACTCCATCAGCACCGACCGTCATCAGGCTCATATCCACGAAGGCATTAGAAGCCGTTGACATGTTCATTTGGGACTGTAGCATGCGGCCCGGCGACATCAACAGCCAAGTTAAGGGAACTTACAGGAAGGTTTGCTTTGCCACGGCTCAGATGCACGAAGCAGCCGTCACTCTCTGAAGGGTACAAAGCAGACACCTGAGGTGTTCACCCGGCCGGCGGGCACACAGGAGGATTTTGAGGGTCAGGACATTCCATGCCCATCTCAGCACCTCTCGATGTTAGGTTGGGGAGTGTGGACAAGACTGTGGTCTGTTGAATGGAAGGGAGGATACATCTCCTGTTGGCATGTGGGGGTGTGAGAAGATACGGTGGGAGAAACAAAATAAAACACTGAGGTCCTGGCTATGGTGTTTCCAACTGGGGGCCCGGTGCTAAGAAGGACACTTTGGAGAAACCATTTATCTAAGGGCCGAACCTGTGACTTTCAGGACCGTTGACCTCAACGTACAGATGCCTGGTGTGCTGGTGAAAAGTGTGTGTCAACCCGGCCGGGCCACAGTACCCAGGTTGTTTGGCCCAACACTGATCTAGACGTTGTTTGTTTTTATATGAACTCAAACTTGATGAGGGTGTCATTAACAAATAAAAACTGTATCCGTTCACCGTGTACCGTGTGCTATTTTGGTGTATGTGTGCCAAATGATGTTGTTGCAAAGTTAACTGTTTTTCAATTTTTTTCTTTTTTGAGATGGAATCTTACTCTGTTGCCAGGCTGCAGTGCGATCTCGGCTCACGGCAACCTCCGCCTCCCGGGTTCAAACCATTCTCCTGCCTCAGCCTCCTGAGTAGCTGAGATGACAGGCACCTGCCACCACGCCCGGCTGATTTTTGTGTTTGTAGTAGAGACGGGGTTTCTCCATGTTGCCCAGGCTGGTCTTGATCTCTTGACCTCATGACCCACCCACTTTGGCCTCTGAAAGTGCGAGGATTACAGGCCTGAGCCACTGGGCCTGCCCCCCATTTTTTTTTTTTGAATTTTAAAAAAATGTACAGATGGGATCTTGCTCTGTTGCCCAGGCTGGATTGCAGTGGTACAATCATAGCTCATTAAAGCCTCAACCTCCCAGGCTTAAGTGATCCTCCCACCTCAGCCTCCTGAGGAGCTGGGACTACAGGCATGTGCCACCACACCCAGCCAGTATTTTAAACATTTTTGTAGACATGAGGTCTTGCTTTGCTGCCCAGGCTGGTCTCCAACTCCTGACCTCAAGAGATCCCCCTGCCTCAGCCTCCCAAAGTGCTGGGATGACAGGCCTGAGCTCCTGTGCCCATCCTTAAGTTAATTTTTTTTTTTTTTTTTGAGATAGAGTTTCTTTCTTGTTGCCCAGGCCGGACTGCAATGGTATAATCTCCGCTCACTGCAACCTCCGCCTCCTGGGTTCAAGCGATTCTCCTGCCTCAGCCTCCCAAGTAGCTGGAATGACAGGCACCCACCACCATGTCTGGCTACTTTTTTTGTATTTTTAGTAGAGACAGGGTTTCACCATGTTGGCCAGGCTGGTCTCGAACTCGTGACCTCAGGTGATCTGCCCGCCTCGGTCTCCCAAAGTGCTGAGATGACAGGTGTGAGCTTCTGTGCCCATCCTGAAGCTACTTTTATATACCAAGTAAGCATTTAAATCAGTAGATGCTGGTAAAATAATAATAATAATAACCTTCATAGTGTGGGTGGGCATTGTCTAATCAGTTGAAGGTCTTAAGAGGAAAAAATAATGGTGGTCCCGCTGAGGAACAAGGAATTCTGCCTCCAGATGCAACATTATCTGTCTCCTGATCTGTGCGCACTTAGTCCAACCTGTAGAGTTTGAAGTTGCATCTCCACAATCCTGTAAGCCAATTCATTAAAATAAGTCTCTCTCTGTCTCTCTCTCTCCTCTCTCCCCCCTCTCTCTCTCTTTTTCTGTCTCTCTCTCTCTCTCTCTCTCTCCACATTCTGTTGGTTCTGTTGCTCTCCATAACTCTGACACATACATTCTGTGCGTCTTCCGTTTCATCCTCATCGCCTTTGTGAAAGGAACAGAAATCTCAGGACCCCCAACTTCCTAAGCCAAAGAGAAAAG
>NW_012108042.1:307885-314648 GCF_000951045.1 Mandrillus leucophaeus | reverse complement strand
TGGTGAAAAGTGTGTGTCAACCCGGCCGGGCCACAGTACCCAGGTTGTTTGGCCCAACACTGATCTAGACGTTGTTTGTTTTTATATGAACTCAAACTTGATGAGGGTGTCATTAACAAATAAAAACTGTATCCGTTCACCGTGTACCGTGTGCTATTTTGGTGTATGTGTGCCAAATGATGTTGTTGCAAAGTTAACTGTTTTTCAATTTTTTTCTTTTTTGAGATGGAATCTTACTCTGTTGCCAGGCTGGAGTGCAGTGGTGCGATCTCGGCTCTCTGCAACCTCTGCCTCCCGGGTTCAGGTGATTCTCCTGCCTCAGCCTCCTGAGTAGCTGAGATGACAGGCACCTGCCACCACGCCCGGCTGATTTTTGTGTTTGTAGTAGAGACGGGGTTTCTCCATGTTGCCCAGGCTGGTCTTGATCTCTTGACCTCATGACCCACCCACTTTGGCCTCTGAAAGTGCGAGGATTACAGGCCTGAGCCACTGGGCCTGCCCCCCATTTTTTTTTTTTGAATTTTAAAAAAATGTACAGATGGGATCTTGCTCTGTTGCCCAGGCTGGATTGCAGTGGTACAATCATAGCTCATTAAAGCCTCAACCTCCCAGGCTTAAGTGATCCTCCCACCTCAGCCTCCTGAGGAGCTGGGACTACAGGCATGTGCCACCACACCCAGCCAGTATTTTAAACATTTTTGTAGACATGAGGTCTTGCTTTGCTGCCCAGGCTGGTCTCCAACTCCTGACCTCAAGAGATCCCCCTGCCTCAGCCTCCCAAAGTGCTGGGATGACAGGCCTGAGCTCCTGTGCCCATCCTTAAGTTAATTTTTTTTTTTTTTTTTGAGATAGAGTTTCTTTCTTGTTGCCCAGGCCGGACTGCAATGGTATAATCTCCGCTCACTGCAACCTCCGCCTCCTGGGTTCAAGCGATTCTCCTGCCTCAGCCTCCCAAGTAGCTGGAATGACAGGCACCCACCACCATGTCTGGCTACTTTTTTTGTATTTTTAGTAGAGACAGGGTTTCACCATGTTGGCCAGGCTGGTCTCGAACTCGTGACCTCAGGTGATCTGCCCGCCTCGGTCTCCCAAAGTGCTGAGATGACAGGTGTGAGCTTCTGTGCCCATCCTGAAGCTACTTTTATATACCAAGTAAGCATTTAAATCAGTAGATGCTGGTAAAATAATAATAATAATAACCTTCATAGTGTGGGTGGGCATTGTCTAATCAGTTGAAGGTCTTAAGAGGAAAAAATAATGGTGGTCCCGCTGAGGAACAAGGAATTCTGCCTCCAGATGCAACATTATCTGTCTCCTGATCTGTGCGCACTTAGTCCAACCTGTAGAGTTTGAAGTTGCATCTCCACAATCCTGTAAGCCAATTCATTAAAATAAGTCTCTCTCTGTCTCTCTCTCTCCTCTCTCCCCCCTCTCTCTCTCTTTTTCTGTCTCTCTCTCTCTCTCTCTCTCTCCACATTCTGTTGGTTCTGTTGCTCTCCATAACTCTGACACATACATTCTGTGCGTCTTCCGTTTCATCCTCATCGCCTTTGTGAAAGGAACAGAAATCTCAGGACCCCCAACTTCCTAAGCCAAAGAGAAAAGTCAAGGTGGGAACTTTGTCGGGCAAACCTGCCTTTCATTGTCTTCCTAAACAAGATGCTACCAAGATAAAAAAGCTACGTACCTCCCTCGCCATCGGCCCACGAGGAAGATCCTTGTGGAGGAAGGACAAGCGACGATTCCTGTAAAGTATGCATTTAGCCAAATGCTAATCAGAAACTCGAAAGGATGCAACCATTGGTCTCTTATGTGCCTGTAACCTGGAAAATTCTTCCTGGCTTCGAGTGGTTCTGACTTTCCAGACCGAACCCATGCACATCTCAGAAATCTTGATGGATGTCTCACGTCTTCCTAAAATGCATAAAACCAAGCTGTGCCCCGACCATCTTGGGCACCTGTCGTCAGGACCTCCCGAGCCCGTGTCATTGGTGTGTCCTCAACCTCAGCAAACTAAATTTGCTAAATGGGCTGAGACTTGTCTCAAACATTTTGGGTTCACCCCTTCCAAGCAGAAGGAAAGAAGGCCGCCTTTGGGTCATATTATTCTCCGAAATGTCCTGTCTGTGGCTGTCGTCCAGGGGAGGCAAAGCTGAGTCGTTCGTTCAACTCCTGATCTTTGAAGTAGAGAGGGGACGGGGTGCAGTGTGGGTCCCCACCTGCAGCAGCTCTGAAGTATCTGACTGAGCTCCTGACCTCAGGGACAGTGACCCCTGCCCTCAGCAGGTACTGTTATAACCCCACCACTCCGTGCCCTTGAGATCCTGCCCAACCCCAGCCAAGGAAGCCGTGTCCCCCTACGAGGAGTGGGTGGAGGGAGCTGCTCAGATGGAAAGCAGGAAAGATGTTCCTCAGAACCTATGGAGATGGAGGGCATAGACAGGCCATGAGCGGTAGCTACCCGGTTCCTCCATGGTGTAGATCCCATCAGAGCTACGTTCCTGCTACGGGAGGAGAATGTCCCAATCTGTGGTTGGACCGAGCCTTGTGTACCTCCGAGTCCACTGATGAACATGGAGCTGCTTCCAGTCCATTTCTACTGTGGATTTTGTGCACAGGTACATCTGGCCCAATGCCCATTTCCAAGTCTTTTTGTTTTTTTTTTGCTTTTGGAGACAGAGTCTCACTGTGTTGCCCAGGTTGGAGTGCAGTGGTGCAATCACAGGTCACTGCAGCCTCCACCTCCTGGGTTCAAGTGATCCTCCTATCTCAGCATCCCCAGTAGCTGGGACTACAGGTGCACATCACCACCACACCAGCTAATTTTTTTTTTTAATTTTTGCAAAGGCAACATATTCCTATATTGTCCAGGCTGGTCTCGAACTCCTGGGCTCAAGCGATCTGCCCGCCTTGGCCTCCCAAAGTGCTGAGGTTACAGGCACAAGTCACCACACCCGGCCCATTTCCAATTCCTTTGGGTGCACGCCCAGGAATGGAACAGGTGGTGACTGCTAATGGGTACTGGGTTCCCTAGGCCACGATTAAAATGACCCAGAACTAGATGGAGGTGGTGGTTGTACAACGTAACGGATGGCAAATGATTAATTTTAGGTTACGTGCATTTCTCTTCATTTGAAAACAAAACACGCGTCAGGGACAAAATTAGTGTCAGCGGAACCTTGTGTGGGTTTTAGGGACAGGGACGAATATCTAAATCCTCTTTTAAATCTCCTTTGCCTTAGAGAATCAGCTCATTTCATCAGGAAGTCATTGTTAATTTTATTTTCTATTTTGCATAATTTTTTTTTTTAACTGTTTGCCACTCAGGGGACACGATGCACATCTCATTGATCTTCAAGTCACTAAGTTCATTCAATAAATCCTGCTTGCTGAAGGGATGCTGATGATAAAAAAAAAACATGGGGAGGTTTTTTGTTGTTGTTGTTGTTGTTGTTGTGTGTGTGTGTGTGGTTTTTAAAATTTTTTTAGAGACAGGTTCGTTCTTGTCACCCTGACTGGAGTGCAGTGGTGCAATCATGGCTCACTGTAGCCTCGAACTCCTGGACTCAAGTGATCTTCCCATCTCAATCTCTCAAGTAGCTGGGACCACAAGTGACACCACCATGCCTGCCTAATTTTAAAAAACTTTTTGTAGAGTTTGGATCTTGTTGTGTTGCCCAGGCTGGTCTCCAACTCCTGAGATCAAATGATCCTCCCACCTTGGCCTCCCAAAAGGCTGACTGTGGTTATAGGTGGGAGCCACCATGCCAGGCTGGAAACCAGTTTTGATAATCCTATCACACCTTCCTGTTTTGTTCTGCTGTAATTTACTACCAGGAACTGGGTAATTTATAAAGAATAGACATATATTTTCTCACAGATGTGGAGCTGGGAAGTCCAAGACCAAGGCACCATCATCTGGTGAGGACCTTCTTGCTGTGTCAGCCCATGGAGAAAGAGGAAAGAGAGGGGAGAGAGAGAGAGAGAGACAGAGAGAGAGAGAGAGAGACAGAGAGAGAGAGAGAGAGAGAGACTCTGTCTCAAAAAATAATTGAGTGATGAGATGGCTCAATCTATCCCTGGAGAGAGAGACAGAGGGGCACGAGTCAGGTGACCATGTTCCTTCCCATGGGAGAATCTTTCCTAAGGAGAAAGTGTCTGTCTCAGTCTGTTCTGTGCTGCTACAACCAACTACCAGGGACTGGGTAATTTATAAGGAAGAGAAATGTATTTGCCCATAGTTCTGGAGGCAGAGAAGTCCAAGAACAAGACACACTTCCTGATGAGTGAGCAGGACGGAGTGATCTGAGACCAAGGCTTGTCCTTCTGGTTGTTGGTGACAGACAGCACCCAGTCCACGTTGGGGCATCAAACATCAAGGAAAAGTTCTTGGTACGGCTCCAAGACCCCAGTTCTGATTTCCGTGTTTCTTTTTTCACAGTGATACAGAGGAAGGAATCATTAGCACAAGGTGTCTCGGAGATAACACGTGGGAACATTGTAAAAAAGAAAACCGTCGTTCCTTTCTTTCTTAAGAAGTAAATGCAGCCAGATCTGAGGTGCTGGAAACCAGCATTCATTTGCAGCCGAATTCTCAGCATCGACTAATGATATTCCGCAAATGGCTGGACACTTCCAAGGGACATGTGTTTCCAATTGCACAACAATGAAAGAGTTTTGTTGGCACTCATAAATAATGAATTTTTTTTTCCCGTAGACCACAAGTCGACGTTGTCTAAATTAGACTTCTCTCGTCGGTTGCTGACCAGGCCCACATGTTGGGTCAGCGCGGTCAGTGTGCGGGTGCCCCCGCGTGCTGTGACTGGTGGCATGGATGAGGGAGAAATGAGAAAGAAAAGAGGGAACAAGGGAATGGGATTCCGTGTGTACAGAAGAGTCTGTTCAATTGTCTTCAGCTAATGGCAAAGCAAATGGCATTTATGAGCCTAATTTACGGGGCATGGATGGCAGGAAAGGTGAGGTAAATCATCTGAATATTAAGATTTATGTCTTGCGTGCTAAGGACTAATTTCCATAAGGCATTTACAAAAGCCATTTTGTCCTTGGAGAATGTGGTAAATACATTCCTCAACAGACCTCTGACCCAGCAACCTACAAGTATTTTTTTTTCCCTTCTTTTCTCTTCTATTTTCTTTCTTCTTCTCTTATCGCTTCCCTCTCCTTCCTTCCCTTCCTTCCTCTTCCCTCCCCTCCTTTACTTTCTTTCATCCTTCCTTCCTTTTCTCCCTTCCTTTCTTACTCCCTTCCCTCCTTTATTCCATTTTCCTCCCTCACTTCCTCCCTCCCTTCCCTTTTTCCTGCCTTTATTCCTCCATTTTCCTTCCTTCTTCCTTTCTTCTTCCTTCCTTCCCTCTTTCCCTTCCTCCCTTTCCTTCCTTCCTCTCGTCCCTCCCTCCCTTCTGTCCTCTCCCTCCCTCCCTTCCTTCCTTTTCTTCTTTCTTTTCCTTCCTTCCTTTCTCTCTTCCTTTCTTTCTTTTCTTTCTTTCTTTCTCCTTCCTTCCTTCCTTCCTTCCTTCCTTCCCTTCCTTCCTTTTCTTCTTTCTTTTCCTTCCTTCCTTTCTCTCTTCCTTTCTTTCTTTTCTTTCTTTCTTTCTCCTTCCTTCCTTCCTTCCTTCTTTCTTTCTTTCATCCCAGCACTTTGGGAGGCCGAGGCAGGTGGATCACCTGAGGTCAGGAGTTCGAGACCAGCCTGGCCAACATGGTGAAACCCCGTCTCTACTAAAAATACAATATTCGCTGGGCTTGGTGGTGGACGCCTGTCATCCCAGCTACTTGGGAGGCTGAGGCAGGAGAATCGCTGGAACCCGGGAGGCAGAGTTTGCGGTGAGCTGAGATTGTGCCATCGCACTCCAGCCTGGGCTGGATAATGATATTCCGCAAATGACTGGAGACTTCCAGGGATGTGGGTTTCCAATTGCACAACAATGAAGACAGAGCAAGACTCTGTCTCAAATAAATAAATAAATAATAAAGTAAAGGATATATGTGTATATGCACATGTGCATACATGTATAGGTACAGATATACACACATATATATAATATGAATATAAGTTGACTATTTAACGATTTAGAGATTAGAGCCGCCAACCTCTTGTGAAGTCAAAAATTCATGGATAGGTTTTGACTCCTTCCCCCACCCCCAGATTACCTACTGACAGTCTACCATTTTCTGGAAGCCTTACTGATCACATAAATAGTCAATCAACAGGCCGGGTGTGGTGGCTGATGCCTGGAATCCCAGCGCTTTGGGAGGCCAAGGCAGGCAGATCATGAGGTCAAGAGATCTAGACCCCCCTGGCCAGCAGGGCGAAACCTTGGCAATGTGTGAAGACGATGAAAACAGAGATCTTGACAATGATCCCTGTCCACTTTATGGAGAATAAAGATATTTTCTCTGCCTTAGGATTTTCCTAAAAACAGTTTCTTTCCTCCGTCTTGCTTTACTGTAAGAACGCAGTGTATAATACATAGAATATACAAAATGTGTGTTGATCGACTTTTTTTTTTTGTGGTACACGCCACCAAGCCCAGCTAATTTTTTGTATTTTAGTAGAGACAGGGTTTCATCGTGTTTCCCAGGCTAATCTCGAACTCTTGAGCTCAGGCAATCTGACTGCCTCGGCCTCTACAGAACCCTGACAAATACAGACATATTCCTACAACAGCAGAAAGTCCAGATGTCCCAAGATTGATAAAAGTACTTTCAAGATGGTAATAATAATGGTCCTTTGACGAACTCA
>NW_012108042.1:303369-306019 GCF_000951045.1 Mandrillus leucophaeus | reverse complement strand
GCCTTCTGAGCTAGGGGGATGTTTGCTGGCCAACTCATGGCCACCTGTAAGTACAAAACAACTCTTATAGAAATGGCAAAATAAAATATAAAAGGAGTTCGAGAGCGGCCTGGTCAACATGGTGAAGCCCCATCTCTACTAAAAATACAAAAATGAAAGGGGCATGGTGGCAGGTGCCTGTCATCCCAGCTAGTCAGGAGGCTGAGGCAGGAGAATCGCCTGAACCGAGGAAGTAGCGGTTGTAGTGAGCCGAGATCACATCATTGCACTCCAGCCTGGGTGACAAGGGCAAGACTCTGTGTGGAAAAAAAAAACCAAAAACAAACAAAGACAAAACACAAAGTACATTGTTTGTTTCTTTGAGTTTCGAATGGGGAGTGGGGAGCGGTAGATGGAAATTTACTGATAGATTCACTCTCTGTCGATGACTGTTTCATAGGACAATCAGTTCATTCAAAGCCTGAGAGTGACACTTGGAATCTCTTCTTAGCCATCCTAACGTGAAAATCCCAATGTGAGAATGAGGGACTGTGCCCAGCCTATGTGATGCTTGGGGAGTATTTTGTAGCACCAGCTGTCTCTCCTCTTTTTAGGGGATACGAGCCTGGGTCACACCCCCAAAAACTGGCCAAACGGAGTCCTGAGAGGAGATCCCACCATCAGAATGAAGGTTTTGTTTGAGGGGAAGCCAGCTTACATTTGGGGTACAGTCCCACCCTAATGGGTGTTTCCCTTCGACATGGTTGAGTTAGTAGAAAAGGATGCCCTGAATATACATTTACTTTGCTTCTCTGGGATGAAGGAGGGGGTGAGAAAGTTCTAGTTTCCAGTAGTTGGCAAAAAAAAAAAAAAGAAAAAAAAAATGAGTTTGAAAACATCGGATTGTTCTGCACTTCAAAGAGGGCAGAGGAATCGTTGGATGAGTGTTTGCAGGAACCACAGTGAGCATTCGCTGTTATCAGAGCCACGTTTATTAAATTAAGGAGCAAATCAAGCCTGCAAGAAGAAAGGATCGTTTGTCATTAGCTGTTTACACATTACAGGGTCCTCAGGGGCTACTCTTTGGGAGTTGTAAAAGCGGCAGGCACTATGCGTAAACTCGGATGATTGCAGTGTCTCCAAGCAGACAGGGATGAATTGATTTCTAATGGAATCTGCATCTGCGTGGGGACTCTTGAGTTTGGCTCTGCGAAGGGGCACCCGTCTCAAGTCCCGCACACGTCAGCACGTTAAATCAAATGCAGCTTCCCTGCAGCTCATTCAATCCTTTGTGTTTTTATAACAGGAATGATTGTTTCGGAAATCACTGGTTTGTTTGTTGTTTGTGGGTTTTTTGTGGTTTTTTTTTGAAGTCTCACTTTGTCACCCAGGCTGGAGTGCAGTGGCACGATCTCAGCTCACTGCCACCTTTGCCTCTTGGATTCAAGCAATTCCCCTGCCTCAGCCTCCCTAGTAGCTGGGACAACAGCTAATTTTCGTTGTATTTTTAGTAGAGACGTTTCACCATGTTGGACAGGCTGGTTTGGAGCTCCTGACCTCAGGCAAACTACATTCCTTGAGCTCCTGACCTTAGGCAAGGCACCCTCCTCGGCCTCTCAAAGCAGTTTCTGCTATTGTATTTAAAAAACGTGCTCCAGGGGCCAGGCGGTGGCTCACGCCTGTCATCCCAGCACCTTGGGAGGCCGAGGTGGTTGGACCACCTGAGGTCAGGAGTCCCAGACCAACCTGGCCAACATGGTGAAACCCCATCTCTACTAAAAATACCAAAAAAAAAAAAATAGCTGGGCATGGTGGTGGGCACCTGTAGTCCCAGCTACTCAGGACTGAGGTTGAAGCGAGGTTGAAGCAGGAGAATCGCTTGAACCTGGGAGGCGGATGTTGCAGTGAGCCGAGATCGGGCCATTGCACTCCAGCCTGGCCACAGAGTGAGACTCCGTCTCAAACAACAACAACAACAACAAAAAGTGTTCCACAGTTTCCATAGAGATATTCATCCCTGTATGTCTTGAAAATAAGAACTTTGAGGCGATTAAAGAAAGGTGAAACTTTCTGATAGCCACAGCCTGGAAAAATAATTCAGGTGACTTATTTTTCTGTCATAGGGTATCCTGATTGTTGAAGTGGATGACTTCATATTCATAAATTTAGTTCGTATCCATGAATCCCATTCATTCTGGCTGGTGATCTTGATCTCTGTCGCTCCCCAAGTCTGCTATTGATAAACGTAGGCGGTAATGGGTACCAATTTATACATTGTTAACTCCCTCCGCAATGCCCATCCTCAATGCTGGGGAAAGGTCAGATTTCCAGGAAAAACACAGTAGGAGAAAATGTAAAGAGAACAAAGCGTATTAGTCAGAGTTTTGTAGAGAAACAGAATCAGGAGAATATTCTGTTTGTGTGTATACACACACACACACACACCCCTTCATAGGCAAGTCTTCCACATCTGTGGATTCAGCCAATTATGGTTCAAAAATATTAGGAAAAAGGCCAGGTGCAGTGGTTCATCCCTGTAATCCCAGCACTTTGGGAAGCTGAGGTGGGTGGATCACTTGAGCCCAGGGTTTCAAGACCAGCCATGGGCAACATGGCAAAATCTCCTCTATAGGAAAAAAAAAAAAATTAGCAAGGCGTGGTAATGCATGCC
>NW_012108042.1:297184-299064 GCF_000951045.1 Mandrillus leucophaeus | reverse complement strand
AGATATAGAGGTAGAGATAGATAGACAGATAGAGAGACAAAGATAGAGATAGAGATAGGTAGAGAGATAGAGAGAGATATATAGATATAGAGATGGAGATAGAGATGGATAGAGATAGAGACAGAAATAGAGATAGATATAGAGATAGAGCTAGACATAGAGGTAGAGATAGAGACAGATAGAGAGATAAAGATAGAGATAGAGATAGATAGATAGAGAGAGATATATATAGATATAGAGATGGAGATAGAGATGGATAGAGATAGAGATAGAAATAGAGATAGATATAGAGATAGAGCTAGACATAGAGGTAGAGATAGATAGAGATAGACAGAGAGATAAAGACAGAGATAGAGATAGAGATAGAGAGAGAGATAGAGATAGAGATATATAGATATAGAGATGGAGAGAGATAGAGATGGATAGAGATAGAGACAGAAATAGAGATAGATACAGAGATAGAGCTAGACATAGAGGTAGAGATAGAGATAGAGAGACAGAGATAGAGATAGAGATAGATAGATAGAGAGAGATATATATAGATATAGACATGGATAGACATAGAGATAGAAATAGATATAGAGATAGAGCTAGACATAGAGGTAGAGATAGAGATAGATAGAGAGATAGAGATAGAGATGCAGAAATTGAGATAGAGATAGATATATAGATAGAGATAGAGGTAGAGATAGAGATAGATGAGATAGAGATATAGATAGAGATAGCAATAAAGATAGAGATAGAGATGGACATAGAGGAATAGATAGAGACACAGATATAGATAGAGATAGACATAGAGGTACAGATAGAGATAGCAATAGGTAGAGATAGAGATAAAGAGAGATAGCGATAGAGATAAAGAGAGATAGATATAGATATAGATATAGAAATAGAGATAGATATATAGATAGAGATAGAGACAGATAGAGACAGAGGTAGAGATACAGATAGAGATAGATATAAAGATAGATAGAGATAGAGAAATAGAGATAGAGGTAGACATAAAGATAGAGATGGATAGAGATTTGAGATAGAGGTAGATGATACAGATAGAGATAGATATAAAGATAGATAGAGATAGAGAAATAGAGATAGAGGTAGACATAAAGATAGAGATGGATAGAGATTTGAGATAGAGGTAGATAGAGATATAGAAATAGAAATAGAGATAGATATATACATAGAGATAGAGAGAGAGATAGAGGTAGAGATACAGTTAGAGATAGATATAAAGATAGAGATATAGAAATAGAGATAGAGATAGAGATGGATAGATATAGAGATACAGATATAGAAATGAAATAGATATAGATAGATATATAGATAGAGACAGAGACAGAGATAGAGGTAGAGATACAGACAGAGATAGATATAAAGATAGAGATAGAGATATAGAAATAGAGATAGAGATAAACATAGAGATAGAGAGAGAGAGAGAGATTTGCTTTAGGGACTTGGCTCCCACAGTTGTGTAGTCTAACACACCCCAAGTCTTCAGGGTGGACAGCAGGCTGAAGGCCCAGGAGAGAGCGGACGCTGTGGTCTAAGCCTGAAGGCATGTGCTGTAGAACATTCCTTCTTCATCAGGGGAACATCAGACATTTAGTTCTACTAACGCCTTCAGCTGATTAGGTGAGGCCCACCCACATTTTCGAGGGCAAGTCAACTTTACTCAATTTACACATTCATCTCGTCCAAAAGCACCCAAGTGTGATCATGTATCTGGGTGCCATGGCCCAGCCAAGTGGACACATGAAAGAAACAATCCACGAGTGCTCCTTCCCTCCTCCCTGGATGGACTGAGAGCTCCTCCCTCATAAACCAAGGGCTCCTCCCTCCTCCCTGGATGGACTGAGAGCTCCTCCCTCATCAACCAAGGG
>NW_012108042.1:296485-297134 GCF_000951045.1 Mandrillus leucophaeus | reverse complement strand
GAGATTTGCTTTAGGGACTTGGCTCCCACAGTTGTGTAGTCTAACACACCCCAAGTCTTCAGGGTGGACAGCAGGCTGAAGGCCCAGGAGAGAGCAGATGCTGTGGTCTAAGCCTGAAGGCATGTGCTGTAGAATATTCCTTCTTCATCAGGGGAACATCAGACATTTAGTTCCACTAACACCTTCAGCTGATTAGGTGAGGCCCACCCACGTTTTGGAGGGCAAGTCGACTTTACTCAATTTACACATTCATCTCGTCCAAAAGCACCCAAGTGTGACCATGTATCTGGGTGCCATGGCCCAGCCAAGCGGACACATGAAAGAAACAATCCCACGAGTGCTCCTTCCCACCTCCGTGGATGGACTGACAGCTCCTCCCTCATCAACCAAGGCATCCTCCCTCATGTCCAGAGGGCTCCTCCCTGGCATGCATTCCATGCCACTCTTTTCTAGTAATGAGATTCTTCCCTTTGGGGCTCTCATTTCTCTATTTGTAATCAAACAAACAAACAAAAGGCATCTGACAAACTTCCTCCCATTCTGCTTTCTGGAAGAAACGCATCTCTGGCCAGACCCCTCCCAGGCCCATCTTCCCAAGCCCTGGATCCCGTGCAGTGCCCGGCTCTTGGCAGGAACTCAGGTGGGCAGG
>NW_012108042.1:292339-296435 GCF_000951045.1 Mandrillus leucophaeus | reverse complement strand
TGGATGGACCGAGAGCTCCTCCCTCATCAACCAAGGGCTCCTGTCCTCCTCCCTGGATGGACTGAGAGCTCCTCCCTCATCAACCAAGGGCTCCTTCCCTCCTCCCTGGATGGACCCAGAGCTCCTCTCTCATCAACCAAGGCATCCTCCCTCATGTCCAGAGGGCTCCTCCCTGGCATGAATTCCATGCCGCTCTTTTCTAGTAATGAGATTCTTCCCTTTGGGGCTCTCATTTCTCTATTTGTAATCAAACAAACAAACAAAAGGCATCTGACAAACGTTCCTCCCATTCTGCTTTCTGGAAGAAACGCATCTCTGGCCAGACCCCTCCCAGGCCCATCTTCCCAAGCCCTGGATCCTGTGCAGTGCCCGGCTCTTGGCAGGAACTCAGGTGGGCAGGGGCAGACCCAGCAGTAACTGTGTATGGGAGTTGGTGCGTGAGGCCTGATTTTAGGGACCAGTATGTTGCTCGGCTGTTGCAAGCTCTGGGTTTTCTACTTTCCTGTCATTCCTCTCTCTTTATTCCTCCGTCTGCACCACTCTGGTGGGAACATGGATAAGGGAGGAGGCTGTGCATGTGTGTGAGGTAGGGATTAGATGAAAAAATCTCTCTGCCTTCTGTTCGATTTTGGGGTGAACCTAAAACTACTTAAAAAAAATCAAAATATGAGAAAAAGACAACCGATTGGCACATCCTTCTCTTGCAGAGACATCGAGATGGTCTTCGTATGGTGGTGACAAACGTCTGCCTGGGGTCTTGAGGCTGCTTAGGCGAGGAAATGGCATTTGTGTTTTGTCTGATTTCATCTTCCCTTCCTGGGCCCGGGACACGTCAGAGCTACAGCAGAGCTGTGCAGGAACGTTGAAGTTTTTGTGTGGTGAGTTCTCATTCTCTTTCCCTTGCTGAATTTCCTTGCTGTTTTATTGTTTTCTTTTCTGGTGAGTCACTGAATGATTTTGTGTTCGACTCCTAGCATCCTTCAGTTTAGGAGATGATTTTTTTTTTCAGCAACTGACTTTAGAAATAGTTAATGGGTCAAATAATTAATGGGTCATATGAGATATGCTGGTTTCAGCCACTGCAATAGTTATCTATACTGTGTAACAAATGACCCCCATCATAATGGCTTAAAATTGTTGCCCAAATAATTAATGGGTTATATGAGGTACGCTGGTTTCAGGCATTGCAATAGTTATCTATGCTGCATAACAAATAACCCCAATCATAATGGTTTAAAATTGTTACCCAAATAATTAATGGGTTATATGAGGTATGCTGGTTTCAGGCATTGCAATAGTTATCTATGCTGTGTAACAAATGACCCCCATCATAATGGGTTACAATTGTCACCCAAATAATTAATGGGTCGTACGAGGTATGCTGGTTTCAGCCATTGCAATAATTATCTATGCTGCCTAACAAATAACCCCCCATCATAATGGGTTAAAATTGTTACACAAATAATTAATGGGTCATATGAGATACACTGGTTTCAGCCATTGCAATAGTTATCTATGCTGTGTAACAAATGACCCCCATCATAATGGGTTAAAATTGTTACCCAAATAGTTAATGGGTCATATGAGGTACGTAGGTTTCAGGCATTGCAATGGTTATCTGTGCTGTGTAACAAATGACCCCAATCATAATGGCTTAAAATGGTTACACTCCCAGAGGAAATTTAGTTCCATATGATCAAGTGAAACAAGCCACTCTGAAAAGGCAACACACTCGATGAGTCCAACTATAGGACACTGTGGAAAAAGCAAAACAACAGGCACAGGAAGAATCAGGGGTTGCAGGAAAGCAGGGATGAAGAGGTTGCACTCAGAGGATTTTTAGGACAGTCAAATGATGCTGGGTAAAATCACAATGATGGGTCTATGTCATTATACATTTGTCCAGACGCACAGAACGTACACCACCGGGAGGGGCTGTAATGTGAAATAGGCACTGTCCTGATGATGACGTGTCCATGGAGGTTCATTGAGTGTAAGAAATGCACCACTCTGGTGGGGATATTGATAACGGAGGAGGTTGTGCCTGTGTGTGAGGTGGTGGGTAGTTGGAAAAATCTCTCCGCCTTCTGTTCGATTTTGGGGTGAACCTAAAACAACTAAAAAAAATTAAATTATTAGAAAATGACAACCGATTGGCACACCCTTCTCTTCCAGAGACATCGAGATGGTCTTCGTATGGTGGTGGCAAACGTCTGCCTGGGGTCTTGAGTTTCAGGCTGGGGAGGTAGGGTATTGAGGGGCAGTGGTGAGTATGGGTTCCGAACCAAGCAGCTAGGATGCAATGAAGGTCTCGCTAAGAAACTGGAATTGGGGTACCAGGAAGTGAGTCCTGCCAGGTTCCAATGCTTTCCTGGGTTCCCAAACAAGAATGCTATACCTCCTGCACCCTACGCTTTCTCCAAAGTTGGAAGATAAGGCAGGAGAGCATAAGACAAGACACCTGAATATTCTGGGAGTCTAGAGGTCTGCTGTGCACTCAATATCAGGACTCCCTCTACTTGTTTTTATTGTTATTATTATACTTTATCCCTCCACCCCCAATTTTTTTTTATTATTATTCTTTAAGTTCTGGGGTACATGTGCAGAAGGGGCAGATTTCTTACATAGGTATACACGAGCCATGGTGGTTTCCTGCAGCCATCAACCCATCATCTACATTAGGCGTTTCTCCTAATGCTCTCCCTCCACTAGCCCGCCACCCTCTGACAGGCCCCGGGTGTGATGTTCCCCTCCCTGTGTCCACATGTTCTCATTGTTCAACTCCCACTGATGAGTGAGAACATGTGGTGTTTGGTTTTCTGTTCCTGTGTGAGTTTGCTGAGAATGGTGGTTTCCAGCTTCACCCATGTCCCTGCAAAGGACATGATCTCATCCTTTTTCATGGCTGCATAGTATTCCACGGTGTCTGTGCCACATTTTCTTCATCCAGTCTCATTGATGGACATTTGGGTTGGTTCCAAGTCTAGGTTTTAAGCCCCACATGCATTACATATGTGTTTTAATGCTCTCCCTCCCCTAGTCCCCACCCCCTGACAGGCCCTGGTGTGTGACGTTCCCCTCCCTGTGTCCATGTGTTCTCATTGTTCAACTCCCACTGATGAGTGAGAACATGCGGTGTTTGGTTTTCTGTTCCTGTGTGAGTTTGCTGAGAATGATGGTTTCCAGCTTCATCCGTGTCCCTGCAAAACACATGAACTCATCCTTTTTCATGGCTGCATAGTATTCCATGGTGTCTACGTGCCACATCTTCTTTATCCAGTCTCATTGATGGACATTTGGGTGGGTTCCAAGTCTTTGCTATTGTGAACAGTGCCGCAATAAACATATATGTGCATGTGTCTTTATAGTAGAATGATGTATAATCCTTCGTGTATATACCCAGTCGTGGGATGGCTGGGTCAAATGGTAATTCAAATTATAGATCCTTGAGGAATCACCACACTGTCTTCTACAATGGTTGAACTAATTTACACTCCCACCAGATAATTAATATTTGACTACGCCACACCATCTTAGTATAATGTGACAGATGGAACCGTATGTGATTAAATAAAGAAGTAAGTTGTGATTTGATTCACTTGACACATTTGATTAAAATCTAACCGAGATTCCACTTACGAGGTTTACTGGCCACGCTTTACCTCGAAGAAGGCTAATGAAATTGGGGCATCTTTTATGGAGTCATTGCGATTTCATGTTGTTCTGTTCGTTCCACCCATGTTTTTAAAAGAGTCGACTTCTTTCTTTGTTTGTTTTTGGTTTTTGTTTTTGAGATGGGGCCTCGCTCTGTGGCCCAGGATGGAATGCAATGGCACCATCTCAGCTCATTGCAACCTCCACCTCCTGGGTTTAAGCAATTCTTGTCTCAGCCTCCGGAGTAGCTGGGATTACAGGTTCACACCACCACGCCCGGCTACATTTTGTATTTTTAGTAGAGATGGGGTTTCATCACGTTGGCCAGGCTGGGATCAAACTCCTGAGTTCAGGTGATGCACCTGCCTCGGCCTCCCAACGTGCTGGGATGACAGGTGTGAGCCTAGATGACCGTGCCGGGCCAAGATGACCGAGTCGACTT
>NW_012108042.1:290008-292289 GCF_000951045.1 Mandrillus leucophaeus | reverse complement strand
ACATGAACTCATCCTTTTTCATGGCTGCATAGTATTCCATGGTGTCTACGTGCCACATCTTCTTTATCCAGTCTCATTGATGGACATTTGGGTGGGTTCCAAGTCTTTGCTATTGTGAACAGTGCCGCAATAAACATATATGTGCATGTGTCTTTATAGTAGAATGATGTATAATCCTTCGTGTATATACCCAGTCGTGGGATGGCTGGGTCAAATGGTAATTCAAATTATAGATCCTTGAGGAATCACCACACTGTCTTCTACAATGGTTGAACTAATTTACACTCCCACCAGATAATTAATATTTGACTACGCCACACCATCTTAGTATAATGTGACAGATGGAACCGTATGTGATTAAATAAAGAAGTAAGTTGTGATTTGATTCACTTGACACATTTGATTAAAATCTAACCGAGATTCCACTTACGAGGTTTACTGGCCACGCTTTACCTCGAAGAAGGCTAATGAAATTGGGGCATCTTTTATGGAGTCATTGCGATTTCATGTTGTTCTGTTCGTTCCACCCATGTTTTTAAAAGAGTCGACTTCTTTCTTTGTTTGTTTTTGGTTTTTGTTTTTGAGATGGGGCCTCGCTCTGTGGCCCAGGATGGAATGCAATGGCACCATCTCAGCTCATTGCAACCTCCACCTCCTGGGTTTAAGCAATTCTTGTCTCAGCCTCCGGAGTAGCTGGGATTACAGGTTCACACCACCACGCCCGGCTACATTTTGTATTTTTAGTAGAGATGGGGTTTCATCACGTTGGCCAGGCTGGGATCAAACTCCTGAGTTCAGGTGATGCACCTGCCTCGGCCTCCCAACGTGCTGGGATGACAGGTGTGAGCCTAGATGACCGTGCCGGGCCAAGATGACCGAGTCGACTTCTTCTGACCAAGCGCATCCTACTGCTAAATATTTTGACTGAAATTTTGTTTTATTTGGAAATGAGTCCAATGATAGCTTCTCTTTTTCCCCCTAGTGAGAGCAGAGAATGGCTAAAGCATGCCCTTTTGGTAGTCTGGTTTATTTTTTCTGCAGCTTCTTACGTTTCAGGAGCAGTTCTTTTCCGTGAAGAGGTTGGCGCACATCACTGACGTCTTCTTAATATCGCTTTCAAGCCTGTTTTCCACTGAGGAGAGACACAGAACTCGCCCATCTACCAACTTCATGCCGATGTCTCGTTGAAGAACAGTCTTACCTCATCTGTGTAAACTCCTCCCGTAAACCGAATTCCAAAGTCATGGAGAAATCCCGTCTCCATCCTAAGGGAGGAAGAAAAAAGAAAAAAAAAAATGGAACCAGATGAGGTAAGAAAAATACAATTGTGACTTCTGTTTCTTCCTGAGACATTTGGACTATGGCAATCAGTCAGATGGCTGAGAGGGTTGAAATGTCCAACCTAATCGCCTTCTTCCCCCCCTTTTTTTCTGTCTTTGCAGCTATTAAGGGTTTAGAGCTCTTAACCACTTTACCAGAACAATAGGAGTGAAAAACCTGGATGTTTACCAAGCCTGCAATTACGGACCAAGTGGCCACTCTACCGGATCATAATTTGAACTTACATGTAACAACCATTCCTCCCAGCAAATAAATTGCTGTAACGTGACCTGATTATTTATTGCAAGGTCGAAAGCAGTGAAACAGCCTCACAGTCATCCATCAGCCAGCCAGCGATCCTAATCACCCTTGCCACGAAGCGGAACTCTGGGTCAGGGAACACGGAGTGTCCGTGGCCATCTCCGCAAGAGACACATTTTCTTTCTAAACTGTGGGAAAGGAATTTGGATCATCGCCGGGCCGTCGTGCTGGGGCTGTTTGGAAAGGGTATAATTATTGCCTTGAAAAGCTGGGATGTCATTATCGTGCATGTGTGTGTGTGTGTGTGTGTGTGTGTGTGTGTGTGTAAAATCAGTTTTTCTTTCTTTCCCCCTTGCTGACGGTCTCTGCTGACATACATTGTAAAGGGAAATAAGAAGGATTTGGGAACAGCTTTTGGCCCAGTCTGTGCTCAATGTCACCGACCTGGGGAAACAGTGGAGTTTGCGTAGAGAAAGACTGGATTTGGGGAAGCCGGCCAGATCCCCAACAGAACTGTTCATATGATCCTACAACCCTATTTCCTATGGCCATGGCTATTCGGGCTGGCGTGTGCTGGAGCTCTGAATGGTGAGTGTCCCACAGAGCCGTGAGATTTACCAGGTTCCCACCTGATCTGCTCCCCACGTGTCTTTGAGAAGGTGGCTGCGGTGATCCTAACCCTGGGGGTGACTCCCTCCCC
>NW_012108042.1:287365-289053 GCF_000951045.1 Mandrillus leucophaeus | reverse complement strand
TTCCTACAGTTCCTCCACCCACCGCAGAAAGCGGGCGCACATGTCACTCTCTTTTCTCCAATTCCGCTACATCCCTGAGTTCGGTTTTCACTGCAAACGACGCTGCCTGGGGTTGATGGTCCCTAAGGTGTTCAGCCTGCGAAAGAGGGCTGTGGTTAAAAAAATAAAAATACACTAGAGCCTTACCGAGTCCTAAGCGTATAATATAAATATATTATACACACATTAGTATACTATATATTATATAATATATACTACACTATGAATATGTACACATTAGTATACTATATTATACACTATACAGTACAATATAAATATATTATATATACATTAGTATGCTATATATTATATACTATATAGCATAATATAAATATATATATAATTTCTTATTGTCACCTGCCTAAACGTGCTCAGTGATTCTGTGTGGCACCTTTAACCTCCAACGGGTGGTAAGTATATAGCTCTCTTTCCCTTTAAGAAATTAAGAGGACATTCACATACCATGAAATTTTATAGTGCTCAACTGAGCATTGAGGACGTTCAGAACATCGTGCAATCCCCACCTCTATCTAGTACCATAACTTTCTCAGTACCCAAAAAGAGACCCTGTACCCTTTAAGCAATCACTCCCATTCCCCTCCCCATTCCCCGGGAACCACCAAAGGGCTTTCTTCTGTCTGTTTTTGACACCACTTTCTGTCACTGAGCACGATGTCTTCAAGGTTCATCCACACGTCAGCCAGTGTCAGAGCTTTGTTCTTTTTCATGGCTGTATAATATTCCACTGTCTGGATGGACTATATTCCGTTTACCCTTTGAACTGCCAATGGACTCCTGGGTTATTTCCAGTTTGGGATCATTGTGAGTCCTGCTGCTCTGAACATTTGTGTCTGGGTTTTTGTTTGAACACCCGTTTTCGGTTCTTTTTGGTACATACCTAGGAGTGGAATGCCCGGCTTCAGGGTAGCTTCATGTTTAGTCTTTTGAGAAACCACCAAGCTGTTTAGAGACAAAAATGCGTTTGTCTTCCTCTGATTCCAGGTTCCCTGTGATCCATAAAAAGGGTTCAGGCTTCCTCCTTGGTGTCTCTATTTCAAAGGAATGTCCTCATGTACAGAAGGATGTTTTTTGGAGTCTGGATTTTTGGGTCTGGGAGAAGGTTGGGAAGAGAGAGGGTGGATATCCTTCATCTTTGTAGAGCAGAAAATGCCTGTAGCATCCAGAGTTGATTCTGCCATCCTGGGAGGTCAGCTAAGAGCTGCTCCTCTGCACTCGAACGTGGTTGCAAAGGTGGATTGAGGGAGGTCGGCCTGGCCTGAGGCTGGGATCTGTTAGGACTGGCCAAAACCGTCAAATTCCTTCTTCCTTTTTGTTCTGCCAGGTCACAGGACACATGTCAGAATGTTCCTGTGACCCAGGAGCTGGGGCTAAGAAGTAGCCAGGTGCATTGGAGTAACCTGTCCTGCACCCAAGTTCTGAACAGCTGACCACCTGCAGGGACCCTTCCCTCACCTGAGGTCTGAACACCTGACCAGCTGCAGGGACCCTTCCCACACCTGAGGTCTGAACACCTGACCACCTGCAGGGACCCTCCTCACTGAGATCTGAACACCTGATCACCTGCAGGGACTCTCCCCCACCTGAGATCTGACCACCTGACCACCTGCAGGGACCCTCCTCACTGAGAT
>NW_012108042.1:286497-287249 GCF_000951045.1 Mandrillus leucophaeus | reverse complement strand
TCTGAACACCTGATCACCTGCAGGGACCCTCCTCACTGAGATCTGAACACCTGGCCACCTGCAGGGACCCTCCCACATCTGAGATCTGAACACCTGACCACCTGCAGTGACTCTCCCGACCTTGGATCCAAAAGTACATGGGTCACTGAGATCTAAACACCCAACCACCTGCAGGGACCCTCCCCACCTGAGGTCTGAACACCTGATGCTATATAAGCAGGGGTTTACATACCATCTTAACAAAGGATGATGAATTCCTGGAGGATTACCAAGGCAAAGGAAGCTACGTAAGAGCCATGCCCCTCTTCCTGGTATGGGAGGGGGACACCTTTTGTGATGGTGAATACTGTGTGCCAACGGGATCGGATTGAAGGATGCAAAGTATTGATTCTGAGTGTCACTGTGAGGATGTTGCCAAAGGAGTTGAACATTTGAGTCAGTGGGCTGGGAAAGGCAGATCCACCCCAATCTGGGTGGGCACCATCTAATCAGCTGCCGGCACAGCTAGAATATAAAGCAGGCAAAAGAACGTGAAAAGGCTAGACTGGCCTAGCCTCCCAGCCTACATCTTTCTCCCATGCTGGAGGCTTCCTGCCCTGCAAACATCGGACTCCAAGTTCTTGTGCTTTGGGACTTGGACTGGCTCTCCTTTCTCCTCAGCCTGCGGACGGCCTATGGTGGGACTGTGGGATCCTGTGAGTTAATGCTACTTAATAAACCCCCCTTTAGATAGGTAGAAAGATAAATAGATA
>NW_012108042.1:277263-277682 GCF_000951045.1 Mandrillus leucophaeus | reverse complement strand
GGATGCCGGTATTCAATGCACAGGGAATGTGGCTCCCTGCAGAGCTCACCACAGACGGGGCCAGGCCCTGCTAACGTCCTGGTCACAGGTCAGGTATACACAGTGGACACGAACATTTAATGCACAGGGGATGTGGGCTCCCAACAGAACTGACCCCAGACGGGCCCAGGCCCTGCTAATGCCCCGGTCACAGGTCAGGTGCAGACACTGGACATGGACATTTAATACACACGCAACGTGGGCTCCCTGCAGACCTCACCACAGATGGGCCCAGGCCCTGCTAATGCCCAGACCAGAAGTCAGGGCCAGGGTTGTCGTGCCTTTTGTCCTGGGATTTTTGTCTCCAGCTAAATCTGTCCAGCTGCCGTCAGCTATGACACCTAGGAGCTGCCAGCACTCTCTGCTACCCCTTTTTCCTT
>NW_012108042.1:272519-276398 GCF_000951045.1 Mandrillus leucophaeus | reverse complement strand
CAGCCAGGACCGATTCCTTATACGTAACTGTACATTTTCACCACAAACCCAGGTCTTGTCATTTCTCTCCTGCCCTCACACCCTTCCCAGCCTCTGGTCTTGAGTCATTTCACTTTCTATCTCCATATTATCCACTGTTTTTTTTTTTTTTTTGAACTCCCACTAGGAATGAGAACATGTGAAATTTGTCTTTCTGTGCTGGGAGTATCCTCCTCAACATAACCGTTCCTTGTTCCCGGCGTGTCTCCACGTGATGTAGTCAAGTTATTCCTTTTCTTGGCTTAAAACCCCCTGTACGAATGCAGAAACCGTACTTTGTCCATTTGTCCGTTGACGGACACTTGAGTTTACCTTATCTTATTATTTTTTTTTTTTTTTTGAGACAGAGTCTCGCTCTGTCGCCCAGGCTGGAGCGCAGTGGCGCGATCTCAGCTCACTGCAAGCTCCACCTCCCGGGTTCAAGTGATTCTCCTGCCTCAGCCTCCCGAGTAGCTGGGACTACAGGCACCTGCCACCACGCCCGGCTAATTTTTTAAATTTATAGTAGAGACGGGGTTTCACCGTGTTGACCAGGCTGCTCTCGAACTTCTAACCTCAAGTGATCCACCCACTTTGGTCTCCCAAAGTGCTGGGGTTACAGGTGTGAGCCACTGCCCCCGGCCATTAAACTTCTCTTAACCTTCTCTTTTCTTGTCACCATCTTCATATCCAAAGAAATCCCTCGGGCCAAGTCTTCCTTGCTATGCTCGTTCCAAAAACAAATTGCAGGGACTCTTCAGAAAATTCCAATGTCCCTGGGAAGTTTATGCTTGACAAGCTGGAGTGTGACCTTTTGGTCATTAAGGACCTGGAGCAGGCCGGGCGCGGTGGTTCACACCTGTCATTCCAGCACTTTGGGAGGAGGCCGAGACAGGTGGATCACGAGGTCAGGAGTTCGAGACCAGCCTGGCCAACATGGTGAACCCCATCTCTACTAAAAATACAAAACTTAGCTGGGTGTGGTGGCAGGTGCCTGTCATCCCAGCTACTCAGGAGGCTGAGGCAGGAGAATTATTTGAATCTGGGAGGCAGAATTGCAGTGAGCCGAGATTGTGCCACTGCACTGTAGCCTGGGTGACAGGGCGAGACTCTGTCTCAAAAAAGAAAAAAAAGAACCTGTGCTCCAGGCACAGTGACTCCTGCCTGTAATTCCAGCACTTTGGGAGGCTGAGGTGGGAGGATTGCTGGAGCCTGGGAGGCAGAGGTTGCAGTGAGTTGAGATTGCACCACTGCCCTCCAGCCTGGGCAACGTAGTGAGACCCCATGTCCATACATAGTAATAATAATAAGAAAAACTATGAACAATACTACATCTCAGATATGCATTCAGAATATTTTTTTCAACACATTTCTTCTCAGGCACCCAAATGGACAAGCCATTCTCCAGTTACAGCTTCCTGAGTAGCTGAGACTGCAGGCACCTGCCACCGCGCCCGGCTAATTTTTGTATTTTTAGCAGAGACGGGGTTTCACCGTGGTGGCCAGGCCGGTCTCGAACTCCTGACCTTAAGCGATCCGCCCACTTCGGCCTCCCGAAGTGTTGGGATTACAGACGGGAGCCACCGCGCCTGACCGTTAAACGTCCCTTAACCTTGTCTTTTCCTGTCACCGGCGGCGTGCAACCTGTCCAGGCATCTCGCTGGCACAGAACACAGCCAATGGGCATGAAATTCCCAGCACTGTTTGTTTGCTACATTAGAGGACATAACGATGGTGTCCTGAGGTTCGACAGAAACCCCTTGACCTGTCCCCTGAATGGTCTGAAAAAGCAACAAACATCGTTTGTGTCTGGTTGGGGTGACTGCAGACTGTGTTTCAGAACCACAGTCCTCTGCACAGCACCCACTTCGCCAAAGACAAGTCTTCTCCTGACCTCATTAATAAGACGAAGGCGTTCGACGTGTGCGTCTGCAGTCCCGAGACCCCTCTCGCTCCTAGGAAATCCCACCTCGAGCCCCCAGCAGCCCCCGGTCTTTATTAGGCAAATAACAAAGAGGAGAAAAAAAAAAAAAAAAAAAAGCTTAATAAATTACAGCTGAGACAAATCACCATCGCCCCGTTTTCAAATGATTCTATTTCTGGGGGAATTTCAGCCCGTTACATGAAAAGGAAGACAGGCGATCCAGAGGGCTTTTGATCGTCAGGTTATGTTAATAACAGACGCTCATGTAAAATGCATAAGATGTACCTTACCGGCTCGTAATTACGGCGTGTGCACACAGCGTGTCTCGCTCCAAACGGATGCATAACGAGCCCATTTTCCATTGCGGCCTAATTACTTAGAGACGGTTGAGCTCAAAATTACTTTCATGTGCTCCAACATGTGGAGGCGAAAGGATCAGACCTGTACCTTTCCAAACAGCGGAGAAGGCCGCTGTGGTGTGGCCCTGATTGCAAAGTGTATTTTCTGATCATTCGATCTATTAGACAGAGGCAAGGAGCAGCCTGCATTGGAAGGAAAAAAAACAAAACAAAACAAAACGTAGTAATAACTGCAAGGAATAGCAAGCAGGCAGGTCCTAGATGTTGGCAAAAGCCTGAATCATGGCTGGGATGGACCCAGAGCCGCCCGGTCCGCGTGGCCAGGACCCCCCGAGGCCGCCCCTGGGGACTGTGCCTTTGATCTCACGGTGCTCTGCTCACTCGGGGTGAGGACGCCTCTGTCATCGTAAAGACGCTTTTGCATCTGCCTTGAGGTTTTGCTTTGCGGTGATGCAGAATGTGGCTGCCCGGCCAGCGCTGGCCACAGACACGGTGACCTGTGAGATGATGAGAATCGGCAGGTGCGCTGGTGGAGAACACATTTCTTTCTTGGAGGCTGGGGCGGCTCGTGGGGAGCTGCCCTGGGCCAGGAAGCGTTTAGGGGGGAATCTATACCATTTTGGGGGGTCCGTGTCTGACGTCTTATTTCATCGAATCCTTATGACAGGTGGGCTGGGGACTTAATGTCATCCTTGAAGTGGTCAGTGGAGAACAGGTATGGACCAAATTTTACCCACGGGCAGAGGCGGGAAGTAAATTGGTGTCATCTCTGGACGCTTTCAGTTGGGGGTCCCTGCGGGGTTCGCCACACCAGGGCAGGCAGGAAACAGGGTTTTGGGGGTATCTTGGGGAAGGGAATAAGACCTGCAGATTCTTCCCCCATAGCTTATTTCGGTGGACGTAAAACCAGTGTAATGGGACACTGTTTTCAGAGCCCGGTGTTAGCTTCTGGTCTTTGGGATCTTCAACAGAGTCTTTTTAGTTTCTTTTTCTATTTGTTGGTTTATTTTATTTTATGGTTTTGAGACAGAGTCTCGCTCTGTCTCCCAGGCTGGAGTGCGGTGGCGCGATCGCGGCTCACTGTAACCTCCGCCTCCCGGGTTTACGCCTTTCTCCTGCCTCAGCCTCCCGAGTAGCAGGGACTACAGGCGCCCACCACCACGCCCGGGTAGTTTTTTGTATTTTTTTAGTAGAGACGGGGTTTCACCATGTTAGCCAGGATGGTCTCGATCTCCTGACCTCGTGTTCCGCCCGCCTCGGCCTCCCAAAGTGCTGGGATTGCAGGCTTCATTGCATTGCGTTTTAAGGGACAGGGTCCTGCTCTGTCACCCAGGCTGGAGCACAGTGGTGCAATCTCAGCTCACTGCGGCCTCATCCTCCTGGGCTCAAGCGATCCTCCCATCTCAGCCTCCCAAGTAGCTGGAACTACAGCCGTGCACCACCACACCCGGGTAATTTTAATTTTTTTGTTTTTCTTTTTTGGAGAGACAAGGTTTCTTTCAGTTGGCGGCCCAGTCTGGTGTCCAGTTCCTGGGCTCAGATGATCCTCCCACGTCAGCCTCCCGAGTACTTGGGATT
>NW_012108042.1:269085-272469 GCF_000951045.1 Mandrillus leucophaeus | reverse complement strand
GTCCCTGCGGGGTTCGCCACACCAGGGCAGGCAGGAAACAGGGTTTTGGGGGTATCTTGGGGAAGGGAATAAGACCTGCAGATTCTTCCCCCATAGCTTATTTCGGTGGACGTAAAACCAGTGTAATGGGACACTGTTTTCAGAGCCCGGTGTTAGCTTCTGGTCTTTGGGATCTTCAACAGAGTCTTTTTAGTTTCTTTTTCTATTTGTTGGTTTATTTTATTTTATGGTTTTGAGACAGAGTCTGGCTCTGTGGCCCAGGCTGGAGTGCGGTGGCGCGATCGCGGCTCACTGTAACCTCCGCCTCCCGGGTTTACGCCTTTCTCCTGCCTCAGCCTCCCGAGTAGCAGGGACTACAGGCGCCCACCACCACGCCCGGGTAGTTTTTTGTATTTTTTTAGTAGAGACGGGGTTTCACCATGTTAGCCAGGATGGTCTCGATCTCCTGACCTCGTGTTCCGCCCGCCTCGGCCTCCCAAAGTGCTGGGATTGCAGGCTTCATTGCATTGCGTTTTAAGGGACAGGGTCCTGCTCTGTCACCCAGGCTGGAGCACAGTGGTGCAATCTCAGCTCACTGCGGCCTCATCCTCCTGGGCTCAAGCGATCCTCCCATCTCAGCCTCCCAAGTAGCTGGAACTACAGCCGTGCACCACCACACCCGGGTAATTTTAATTTTTTTGTTTTTCTTTTTTGGAGAGACAAGGTTTCTTTCAGTTGGCGGCCCAGTCTGGTGTCCAGTTCCTGGGCTCAGATGATCCTCCCACGTCAGCCTCCCGAGTACTTGGGATTTTTACGGGCGGGCACCAGCACCCCTGGTTAATTCTGAGTACTTGGGATTACCGGCGGGCACCAGCACCCCTGGTTAATTTTGAAATTCTGTTATGGAGACGGGGTCTCACTTTGTGGCCCAGGCTGGTCTCCAACTCTTGGCCTCACACAATCCTCCCGCCTTGGCCTCTCAAAGTGCTGGCACCGGGATTACTGGTGTGACCCTCGACACCCCAGCCTCATTCATGTTTTAATTGACAACCGAACGTTGTATGTATTTAGGTTTTTGACATCTGTGTTTACTGTAGAATTGGTGGCATTAAGCTGATTAGCCAATATGGGGTATCTCTCAGATTTACCGTTGATTTGTGGTGAGAAAGGGTAACGTCCGCTCGGCCGTTTTTAAGTCAACAATAAAGAGATTATTATCAACAATGTCATCTTGTGGCGTGTTATAAATGGATAGAGTGTTACCAGTCGCCATGTCCCATACATTAAAGATCTTGCACTTTTTCCTCCTGATAAATCCACACTGTGTGCCCTTAGCCAACATTTTCCCCAATCCACAGGGAGAACGGAAGGTCTTCCAACAGGTCTGGACACCAGCTTTTAACACCATGTGATTGTCATACCGTCTCCGTCCTTGGCCCCGGAGTCCCTTCCCACGTCCCACGCAGACCCCCTGCTCCAGCCACTCACATCTTGGTGGATATCTGGTTGCGGGACTTCAACCCTGTACCTTGCTTGGTAATTCCTGCAACGCCCGTCCCTGACATCCCAGGCCGAGACCCGAGACCAGCCTTGTCCAAATGGCCCTGACAATTCCTGACTATTTGAGACCTTCTCCTCTCTTCCTGCCCCCACCTCGTCATCCACACTCGCCCTCCCTGGAGTTTCTGCTGCTCTGAGCACCTCACACGCACCCTCACCCCCAGGTCCCGGCGATGGCCAAGCCGACTGCTGGGATCCGGTTCCCACAGACCTCCCCGGGCCACCCACCAGCATTCCCGCCTTGGCTTGGACACTCCTCCTTGGCCTTCCTCGAGACGCAGCTCCCTTGGGGATTTCTCCATTGGCCTTGATCACGCAACGTCAGTGTCCAAAGGTCTTGATTTGTGGACGTGTCCCCCACGGCCCTGTTCGTGGCATTCAGTGAGTATCAGGGGATCGTGGTGTTCGGTGGGTATCGGTGTGTGGTGGCATCGACGGTAGAGCCGTGCATTGTGGCGTTGGGAGTGTACTGAGTGTGTACAAGTGTGTCATGGCATTGAGTGCATATGAGTGCATTGTGGGACTGAGTGTGTGTCAGTGCATTGTGGGATTGGGAATCAGTGCATTGTGGGATTGTGTATCAGTGCATTGTGGGACTGAGTGTGTATCAGTGCATTGTGGGATTGTGTATCAGTGCATTGTGGGACTGAGTGTGTATCAGTGCATTGTGGGACTGAGTGTGTATGCATTGTGGGACTGAGTGTGTATCAGTGCCTTGTGGGATTGAGTGTGTGTCAGTGCATTGTGGGACTGAGTGTGTATCAGTGCATTGTGGGATTGAGTGTGTATCAGTGCCTTGTGGGATTGAGTGTGTGTCAGTGCATTGTGGGACTGAGTGTGTATCAGTGCATTGTGGGATTGAATGTGTATCAGTGCCTTGTGGGATTGAGTGTGTGTCAGTGCATTGTGGGACTGAGTGTGTATCAGTGCATTGTGGGATTGAGTGTGTATCAGTGCATCTCGGCATTGCGTGTGTATTCGTGAGCAGGTGCTCCACCTGCTTGTCTCTCACGGTCAGCCCAGGAGTCTCATATTTACTCTCCAGCATCATGAAGGACCCTCCCCAGAGAGGCTTCCCATTGAGGGACCCGTCCCCACTGAAGCAGACCCTTCATCCCTCTCAAAGGCCTGTTCTGAGGCCGTCACACTCTGTCATGGGAATCCGGGAGCCCCTGGCATACTCTGTCCATGTCTGCCCAGCAAACAGCACAGGGTAATAAAGACAGAAGGAGATTCAGGGGCACGATGGGCTTACGGGAGGCCACCAGCCACGGGGTATCTGGCGTGCCTGAGGAGCAGGCAGCGAAATCTACATCCCTCACCAGCACGGTTCACAGTAGGGTTTGCTCCTATGAGAATGAAACGCCTCTGCTGCTAATCGGACAGGAAGCCGGGCTCAAGCCGCAATGGGAGAGATGGGGAGTGGCTGTGAACACAAATGAAGCTTTGCTCACTTGTCCCACCGCTCACCTCCTGCTGTGGGACCTGGTTCTTCAAAAGTCACTGACTAGTACCAGGAGCCTCCGTGAGCCAAAGGGCAACCCAGGATGCTCCCCGTGGACACCGGAGTCTGTTCCAAACATGCATCCCGGGTTCACTCTGCAGACCTTGCTGTGTGGCTTGAAATAAATGACAGATTCGCTGTCCTGAAACAAATGAACGTGGAGTTCGAGGCAGAGCAGGCGTTGGGGGGACGGGTTGCCGATCTGTTTAGACGTTAGACGGTCTCCCTCGCTACCAGGGGCTCCATTGACTGGTGATAATTTAATCTGTGTCACAGACTGGAGAAGCCCATTATCCAACAGTCAAGGTACAATCGATATATTTTTGCAACATAAAGAGTCT
>NW_012108042.1:268717-269035 GCF_000951045.1 Mandrillus leucophaeus | reverse complement strand
TCTTTCTTTCTTTCTCTGTCTCTCTCGCTCTCTCTCTTTTGTTTTTTTGAGACAGGGTCTCACTCTGTCTCTCAGGCTGGAGTGCAGTGGCTCCATCTCACCTCACTGCAACCTCCGCCGCCCTGGTTCAAGCCATTCTCCTGCATCAGCGTCCCGAGTAGCTGGGATTACAGGCTCCTGCCATTGTGTCCTGATAATTTTTGCATTATTAGTAGAGACAGGATTTCACCGTCTTGGCCAGGCTAGCCTCGAACTCCTGACCTCGCGATCCACCTTCCTCGGTCTCTCAAAGTGCTGGGATCACAGGCTTGAGCCACC
>NW_012108042.1:267265-268667 GCF_000951045.1 Mandrillus leucophaeus | reverse complement strand
AAAAAAAAAGAAAAAGAAAGCAAACCCTGTGGGTTTAATTTACAACTCACCCCCACCTCTTCCTACCCCAGAGCCCTAAAGTCACCAAAAGTCATCATAAAACCCTTTCTTTGTTCATCCTCACCAACGTACTTTTCTATGCCCAGAGCCTGGCTTGGGAGATCAGTGACGGGGAGATGGTTAGAAGACCAGGACACGGGGTAGGAGCCACAGAAACATATGTTGGGAGATGCCCAAGGCGTTTGGAGGCAATGGCTGAGGGTTCTACGCCTGGGGTACCTGGTAGGGAGGCCCAGCGTGGATTAAGTGAAATGCCGTTGACTTAATCCCAATGGGTTTTGACAAGAAATCAAACCCAGGGGTGTCTGTTCTCAGAGAAGAGCTGCAGGAAAGGGGAGAATGTAACATTGCACCCAGCTGGGCTTGGTGGCTCACACCCGCCACCCCAGCACTTTGGGAGGCCAAGGTGGACGGATCACCTGAGGTCAGGAGTTCCAGACCAGCCTGACCCATATGGTGAAACCCGTCTCTACTAAAAATAATAATAATAGTAATAATAATAATAATAAAATTAGTTAGGGGTGGTGGTGTGCACCTGCAATCCCAGCTACTCGGGAGGCTGAGGCAGGAGAATGGCTTGAACCCGGGAGGCGGAACTTGCAGTGAACCCAGATGACTTCACCGCACTCCAGCCTGGGTGACAGAGCGAGACTCCGTCTCAAAAACAAACAAAGAAACAATGCAAAATCAACAACGACAAAAAGAAAAGGCAGGGATACTGGATGAGAAAGCAGACGTGACATTTTCAGAAAGAATATAAGTGTGGATATTTTCTAGCCATAAGTTTTTTTGTTTGTTTGTTTGTTTGCTTGTTTTTACATAATGACTATATCAAAATAGGACATGGGACCTGCCGGAAGGATGCTGGTTGACTGGTACCAATTGCCTAAATCCTATGACTCATCATGTCCGAGGTGCAAGTGTCCACATAGGTGGTGGTGCTTCCCGTTCTCATCAGCTTGATTTTTCAGAAAATCGTATCCTGGAATAGCCACTTATTGGCATTAGAGAGAGAAAGATGCTGATTGTAATAATTCCCGTGTCTTTAATCATCGGGTCCAAGCTGCTACTAAGTTAAGTGGAATATTTTCTATTCGTTTGTTAGTGCCTGAAATTAACCAGGCTCCTCGAGGCCCCGAACACGTTGTTCCAGAAATACATCAATATTGATCATTGCTGCGTTTCCCCATTAAATAGGGCAGCTGGGGTATTTTTAGCACCAAACACTGAAACAGAACAAAATGTGATGATGTGTGTCGTTATGGTAATACAGAACGCCCAGATTTGACTTCTTTCAAAAAAGGAGGTCTTTGTATTCATAAAAAAGAGAAAGACAGAAAGA
>NW_012108042.1:262428-262900 GCF_000951045.1 Mandrillus leucophaeus | reverse complement strand
AAAGTTTTATTGAAACACGGTCACACACATTCTTGTGCACACTGTCTGTGGCTGCTTTCCTGCCACAAAGGGCAGGGCTACATCCTTGCATGGCAGACTGTGTGGCCCACAAAACTGAAAATATTGACTCTCTGGCTATTCACATAAAAGATTTGCCCACCTCTGGTCTAACTGGTGTTTCAGGAATGCTTTGTAGTGACTCAGCCACCCCTGGTTTCTTGTTTCTCCTTCCTTCCTTCCTTCCTTCCTTCCTTCCTTCCTTCCTTCCTTCCTTCCCTCCCTCCTTCCTTCCTTCCTTCCTCTCTCTCTTCCTTCCTTCCTTCCTTCCCTCCCTCCTTCCTTCCTTCCTTCCTCTCTCCCTTCCTTCCTTCCTTCCTCTCTCTTTTCCTTCCTTCCTTCCTCTCTCTCTTCCTTCCTTCCTCTCTCTCTTCCTTCCTTCCTTTCCTTCCTTCCTTCCCTCCCTCCCTCCCTC
>NW_012108042.1:261136-262378 GCF_000951045.1 Mandrillus leucophaeus | reverse complement strand
AAAGAAAGAAAGAAAGAAAGAAAGAAAAGAAAGAAAGAAAGAGAAAAAAGAGACAAAGAAAGAAAAAATGATGAATTTGTTCAGCGGGAAATAGGCATAACATGTTATTTTATTTTATTTTATATTTTATTTTATCTTATGAGACAAGGTCTCACTCTGTCACCCAGGCTGGAGTGCAGTGGTGCAATCATGGCTCACTGTAGCCTCGACCTCCTGGGCTCAAAAGCCACATCCTCCCACCTCAGCCTCCAAAGTAGCTGAAACCACAGGCACTCACCACCACGCCTGCCTAATTTTTAATTTTTTGGGGTGCAGACGGGGTCTTGCTCTATGTTGCCCAGACTGGTTTCAAACTCCCGGCCTTAAGCAATCCTCCTGCTTTGGTTTACCAAAGTGCTGGGATTACAGGCGTGAACCCACCACAATTGGCTCACTCTTAAAAAAAAGATTGATAAATATCTGATTAAATCTTACAATGAGAAGATACTGTATTCAGTGCCAAGGGTTGGGGCAGTGCAGAGGTGAGAGAGGTATATTGAGGATCGGATGCAGAATTTCAGAGTGGTTCACAGTTTAGTATAGCCCAGCACACTGGGGGTGTTGCAAACGAAGTCAATCCGGCCCCCGGCACGTTACTGTCAATAAAGTTTTATTGAAACACGGTCACACACATTCTTGTGCACACTGTCTGTGGCTGCTTTCCTGCCACAAAGGGCAGGGCTACATCCTTGCATGGCACACTGTGTGGCCCACAAAATTGAAAATATTGACTCTCTGGCTATTCACATAAAAGATTTGCCCACCTCTGGTCTAACTGGTGTTTCAGGAATGCTTTGTAGGGACTCAGCCACTCCTGGTTTCTTGTTTCTCCCTCCTTCCTTCCCTCCTTCCTTCCTTCCTTCCTTCCTTCCTTCCTTCCCTCCTTCCTTCCCTCCCTCCTTCCTTCCTTCCTTCCTCTCTCTCTTCCTTCCTTCCTTCCTCTCTCTTTTCCTTCCTTCCTTCCTCTCTCTCTTCCTTCCTTCCTCTCTCCCTTCCTTCCTTTCCTTCCTTCCTTCCCTCTCTCCCTCCCTCCTTCCTTCCTCTCTCTCTTCCTTCCTTCCTTCCTCTCTCTCTTCCTTCCTTCCTTTCTTCCTTCCTTCCTCTCTCTCTTCCTTCCTCTCTCTCTTCCTTCCTTGCTTCTTTCTTTCCTTCCTTCTTTCCTTCTTCATTCCTTCCCTTCCTTCCTTCCTTCCTTCCTCTCTC
>NW_012108042.1:255012-256041 GCF_000951045.1 Mandrillus leucophaeus | reverse complement strand
AAGGAAGGAAGGAAGGAAGGAAGGAAGGAAGGAAGGAAGAGAGAGAGAGAAAGAAAGAAAGAAAGAAAGAAAGAAAGAAAGAAAGAAAGAGAAAAAAGAAAGAAAAGAAGCAAAGAAAGAAAGAAGGAAAAGAAGGAAAGAAAGAAAGAAGGGCTGGGCGTGGTGGTTCACTCCTGTAATCCCAGCATTTTGGGAGGCTGATGCAGGTGGATCACAAGGTTAAGAGATCAAGACAATCCTAGCCAACATGGTGAAACCCCATCTCTAATAAAAATACAAAAATTAGCTGGGTGTGGTGATGTCTGCCTGTAGTCCCAGCTATTCGGGAAACTGAGGCAGGAGAATCGCTTAAATCCTGGAGGCAGAGGTTGCAGTGAGCCAAGATCACGCCACTGCACTCCAGCCTGGTGACAGAGCAAGACTCCATCTCAAAAAAAAGAAAGAAAAGAAAAAGAAAGAAAGAAAGACAGAAAGAAAGAAAGAAAGAAAGAAAGAAAGAAAGAAAGAAAGAAAGAAAGAAAGAAAGAAAGAAAAGAAAGAAAGAGAAAGAAAGAAAGAAAAAGAAAGAAAGAAAGAAAAAGAAAGAGAGAAAAAAGAGACAAAGAAAGAAAGAATGATGAATTTGTTCACTGGGAAACAGGCATATCATGTCATTATTTTATTTTATTTTTTTATTTTTTTTTTATTTTATGAGACAAGGTCTCACTCTGTCGCCCAGGCTGGAGTGCAGTGGTGCAATCATGGCTCACTGTAGCCTCGACCACCTGGCCTCAAGCCATCCTCCCACCTCAGCCTCCAAAGTAGCTGAGACCACAGGCACTCACCACCACGCCTGCCTAATTTTTAATTTTTTGGGGTGCAGATGGGGTCTTGCTCTACGTTCCAGAGTGGTTTCAAACTCCTGGCCTTAAGCAATCCTCCTGCTTTGGTTTATCAAAGTGCTGGGATTACAGGCGTGAACCCACCACAATTGGCTCACTCTTAAAAAAAAGATTGATAAATATCTGATTAAATCTTACAATGAGAAGA
>NW_012108042.1:248469-249462 GCF_000951045.1 Mandrillus leucophaeus | reverse complement strand
AATGTATATAACAAATACATTTATATTGATGTTAAAATATGTATATTTTAAATCCTGTTACCAACTAAATATATTTGCCTGTGGGAGAAGCACGTGAAGGAGGCAAAGGACCATCAGAGCAGATGAAGGATCCCCTTGAAGGGCGGCTTGGTTGGGACTCGGTGTCCTCTCTGCTCTCGGTTTCCTGTGGTCAACACAGGGGCAAACAGGGTGGCTGTTTTTAGGGTCTGCGGAGAATCAGAGCCGCTCCCCAAACCCTGCTAAAGAGGCAACACATTCTTAATTCAATTCCACACTCAGGGACGTCAACTCTGTATGCAGAAGAAAGATGACAAGGAGAAAAATGCCCACTAGGTTTGAGACGTGGACTCCCACATCTGTGGGGAGAATGTCAAAGTGAGTCCCAAAGGTACATCCCGTCCACTGCAGGTGCTGTGTGTTGGGGTTAGCCTTCCAGAAACTTCAGGGCCGAGAAGACCGTTCCCCAACAGGGCTGGGACAACCCTGTTTTCTGAACCGTTTCAGAATGCAAGCCAGGGAATTCCTGGGTTATTACTGGGCAGGTGGGTGCAAAAGTCACGGCAGAATTACTTTGGCAATTCTGATACAAGTTACTGATACAGTTATTTTTGCACCAAGTTGATAAGAAGCAATGCATTGTTTCTCCCCGAGAAACCCTCCCCACAGTTGACATCTAGAATCTTGGGAGAGCTGGATCTGTCTGGTTTCCATCTCTTCCCTCTCACTTCTGGATCATCAAGGTGTTCAAAGTCCTTCACAAGACTCCAAGAGGCCAAGTTCTTGTTTTGAGTTTACCATGTCAGTACATTCATTTCTTCTTGTTTATTGATTTACCTATGTATTTTGAGACAGGTTCTTGCTCTGTCACCTAGGCTGGACAGCAGTGGCCCGATCTCGGCTCTCTGCAACCTCCGCCTCCCGGGTTCAAGCCATTCTCCTGCCTCAGCCTCCTGAGTAGCTGGGACTACAGGC
>NW_012108042.1:246968-248419 GCF_000951045.1 Mandrillus leucophaeus | reverse complement strand
CTGAGCTCAAGCAATCCTCCTGCCTCAGCCTCCTGAGTAGCTGGGACCACACGCATGCACCACCACACCTGGCTAATTTTTGTATTATTAATATTATTATTATTATTTTTTAAGAGGCAGAGTCTTGCTGTGTTACCCAGGCTGGTCTTGAACTCCTGGGCTCAAGTGATCCTCCTGCCTCAGCCTCCTGAGTAGCTGGGACCACAGGTGTGCACAACCACGCCTGGCTAATTGTAATGTTTTACAAACAAGATCTCACTATGTTGCCCAGGCTGATCTCAAACGCCTGGGCTCAAGGGATACTCCTGCCCCTCAGCTTCCCAAAGTGTTGGAATCACAGGTGTGAGCCACTGCACCTGACTAATTTTTGTATTTCTGTAGTGACAGGTTCTTGCTATGTTGTCCAGGCTGGTCTCGAACTCCTGGGTTCAACGGATCCTCCTGCCTCAGCGTCCTGAGTAGCTGGGACCTCAGGCATGCACCACCACACCTAGCTAATTTTTATATTTTTTTTTAAGAGACGGGATCTTGCTATGTTGCCCAGGCTGGTTTCAAACTCCTGAGCTCAAGTGATCCCCCCCTGCCTCAGTCTCCCAAAGTTCTGGAATTACAAGCATGAGCCACTATCCCTGGTCAGTTTTTGTATTTGTTTAGAGACAGGGTCTTGCTATGTTGCCCAGACTGGTCTCGAACTCCTGGGCTCTGCTACATTGTTACAATTGATGAACTAGAATGGACGCATTATTAGGTGCTAAAGTCCGGAGTCTACATGAAAGTTCACTATGTGTGTTCGATGTTCTATGGGTTTGAAGAAATGTATAAAGATATGTATCCCAGCCAGGCGCGGTGGCTCATGCCTGTCATCCCAGCACTTTGGGAGGCTGAGGCGGGTGGATCACCAGGTCAGGAGTTCGAGACCAGCCTGACCCACATGGTGAAATCCCGTCTCTACTAAGAACACAAAAAATTAACCAGATGTGGAGGCAGGTGCCTGTCCTCCCAGCTGCTTGGGAAGCTGAGGCAGGAGCATCGCTTGAACCTGGGAGGCGCAGGTTGCAGTGAGCTGAGATCCGGCCATTGCACCCCAGTCTGGGCAACAGAGTGAGACTCCGTCTTAAGAAATAAAAATAAAATAAAATGAAAAAAAAGACCAGGCGTGGTGGCTCACTCCTGTAATCCCAGCTCTTTGGGGGACTGAGGTGGGCAGATCACGATGTCAGGAGTTTGAAACCAGCCTGGCCAACATGGTGAAATCCTGTCTCGACTAAAAATAGAGATGGGCACCTGTCATCCCAGCTACCCAGGAGGCTGAGGCAGGAGAATCGCTGGAACCCGGGAGACAGAGGCTGCAGTGAGCAGAGATGGCACCACTGCACTCCAGCCTGGGTGACAGAGCGAGACTCTGTCTCAAAAACATTAAAAAATATATATTATGCCATCAGCTTTGTTTA
>NW_012108042.1:237401-240938 GCF_000951045.1 Mandrillus leucophaeus | reverse complement strand
ATTATTTTTTAATTCTTTTGTTAAATTAATATAAATATTAAGCAGCTATTTATTATTATTTTTTAATTCTTTTGTTAAATTAATATAAATATTAAACAAATATGTCTCATTTAATATTTATATTAATAAATGTAAATTTATTCATTAATGTTTAAATTTAAATATTTAAACGAACGTATTTGTTTGAATTTAAATACATGTGTTATTTATTTAAATAATACACTGCCAGAGAACACGAGTGAGGGATGGTATCTGCGTACGTTGAAAACGCTTGTTTTCTGGTGCAGAGATTTCCCTGGACTAATAGCATTTTTCTGTGTGGCAGAGTTACCATTTATGATGAATAGAGTTTTTCTTCTTCTTCTTTTTTTTTTTTTTTTTTGCAGTGTTATGGACCCAAGAAAATGTCATCTTTTTTTTCTATTCCTTTTAAAATCAAATTACAACGTGACATTCCATAAAATATCTTTCGTGCCATTAATAAAAACGAGATCCCTGGCTGCCTCCCCCATTAAGGCCTGGGGTCCCACACGCTGCCTGGGATACAGTTTACGGCCTCCCTTTGATGTCAGCGTTTCCTATGTTTAAAAAAGAGCTCCATTATTTATTAATAGCCTTCTGTGTTTTAAAAGTTTCTTTTTCTTGTGTGGAGAGGGGGAAAAAAAAATCATTTGCCTTTTCAATGGGGTGTCAGATTCGCCCTCGAAACCTTCTAAAAGGTTATCGTTGTTTAAGAACGAGCGAGTTTCGTTCTCCAGGATCAATGAACAGTCTGTTTCCCGGGGCCACTCGCCCCGCCGTCCCTCGGTGGGCTCTCTGTGGAAAACTTAATTTCACCGTTTTGCAGAGTGCAGGGCTCTGGGACGTGTCTCTCTGCGGTTAACTGTTTTCACATGGAGGCCAAAGAAAAATGCAAAGTCCTCACGCGTAATAAATAATCTGCAGGTTGCCTTCTGTCCGGGACGTCTTGCAACGAGCTGGGGGTCAGAGCTCACGGAGATGTCCAGTTCAATTAGATGCTTTGTAAAACCTGCTAGCAATTAACTCAGCCAGGAGCTGAGACCTTACACCAGAACTAACAGGGGGTTAGATCACAGTTCAGAAGCTGAGAGGTAAGTGCCTCTACCAGTATCTACCAGCTTGACCAGCTGGAGAAAATGACCCACCTCCAAATTCTATTTATTATTATTATTATTATTATTGAGACAGAGTCTCCCTCTGTCGCCCAGGCTGGAGTGCAATGGTGCCATCTCGGCTCACTGCAACCTCTGCCTCCCAGGTTCAAGCGATTCTCCTGCCTCGGCCTCCCGAGTAGCTGGGACTACAGGCACCTGCCTCCACATCCCGTTCATTTTTGGTGTTTTTAGGAGAGACGGGGTTTCACTATGTTGGCCAGGCTGGTCTTGAACTCCTGACCTCGTGATCCACCCACCTCAGCCTCCCAAAGCGCTGGGATGACAGGCGTGTCAGATGGAATAGAATTTAGACCCAGGCTGGGTGCACTGGTTCATGCCTGCAGTCCCAGCACTTTGGAAGACCGTGGCAGGTGGATTGCTTGAATCCAGCCTGAGTGACACGAAAAGATCCCCGTTCTACAGTTGGAAGTGTACACACTTAGACCTGGATGGAGTATCTGTCCTGTCATAGACAGCAGTAGCAGTTTTTTTGTTTTTTTGGTTTTTTTTGAGATGGAGTCTAGCTGCATTGCCCAGGCTGGAGTGCAGTGGTGGGATCTCAGCTCACTGAAACCTCCGCCTCCCGGGTTCAAGTGATTCTCCTGCCTCAGCCTCCTGAGTAGCTGAGATTACAGGCACTTGCCACCACACCTGAGTAACTTTTGTGCTTTTAGTAGAGGCGGGGTTTCAACATGTTGGCCAGGCTGGTCTCGAACTCCTGACCTCAAATGATCCACCCACCTCTGCCTCCCAAAATGCTGGGATGACAGACATGAGCCGCTGCGCCCGGCCTACTTTTACAGTGCCCAGGAGTATTTCATTTTTACTGTAATATAATTAATTCCATTCTTCAAGGTATTACATGTAAGAAGCCGCAGGGTAACCTTGTTGGTAGGTGGATCCTTGGTGGCTGAACTGCCTCTGAAATTCCTCTATCATCGAGAAGAGCAGGGGTAAGTGTTCTGAGGGTGTAGAGAGGTGAGAGGAACGGCCCGGGGTGGAGTTAATCCCAGGACTGCAGGTGACCCGGGGTTGATGAAGTCATCTGTGAGAAGTAAATGATATAAACAGGGTCAGGTCAACCTGTACAGGACTATGAACTTAATACACTTTAATAGACTGCTTCCTTGCTGTGATGAGTTCATGAAGTAGAAAGGGTGTCAGCAGCCCAGAGCTTGCACAGGATGAGGACCTCAACACACTTAACCGCTCTTTCCCCATGTGACAAATATATGAAGTGACCAGGGTGTCACCAGCCCAGAGCCTAAGCAGGATGAGGACCTCTATACACTTGCTCCTTCCCTGAGTGAGGAATCCATGAAGTGAGGGGGAATCTCACCAGCCCAGAGTTTGCACAGGACTAGGACCTCAATACACGTGACTTCTCCTTCCTCATATGAGGAATATTTGAAGTGACAAGGGTATCATCAGCCCACAATCTCCACAGGACCAGGACCTCAACACACTTGACCACTCTTTCCCTGTGTGAGGACTATATGAAGTGAGGAGGAATCTCACCAGCCCAGAGCTTGCACAGGACCAGGACCTCAGTACACTTGACGTCTCCTTCCCTGTGTGAGGAACACATGAAGTGACAAGTGTGTCACCAGCGCAGAGTCTGCACAGGACAAGGACGTCGGTATGCTTGACCTCTCCTTCCTCAAGTGAGGAATATATGAAATGAGAGGAGAGTCACCAGCCCAGAACCTCCACAAGACCAGGACCTCAGTACACTTGACCTCTCCTTCCCCATGTGAGGAATGTATGATGTGATGAGGGTCTCATTAGCCCACAACCTCCACAAGACCAGGACCTCAGTACACTTGACTACTCTTTCCCCATGTGAGGAATATATGAAGTGACGAGGGTGTCATCAGCCCACAACCTCCACAGGACCAGGACCTCAATACACTTCACCTCTCCTCCCCCGTGTGAGGACTATATGAAGTGAGGAGGAATCTCACCAGCCCAGAGCTTGCACAGGATGAGGACCTCAATATCCTTGACCCCTCCTCCTTCCTCAAGTGAGGAATATGTGAAGTGAGAAGGGAGTCACCAGCCCAGAACCTACACAGGATGAGGACCTCAGTACACTTGACCTCTTCTTCCCCATGTGAGGAATATATGAGGTGATGAGGGTCTCATTAGCCCACAACCTCCACAGGACCAGGACCTCAATCCACTTGACTTCTCCTTCCTCATGTGAGGAATAGATGAAGTGACAAGGGTATCATCAGCCCACAACCTCCACAGGACCAGGACCTCAATACACTTCACCTCCCCTCCCCCGTGTGAGGACTATATGAAGTGAGGAGGAATCTCACCAGCCCAGAGCTTGCACAGGATGAGGACCTCAATATCC
>NW_012108042.1:230146-233063 GCF_000951045.1 Mandrillus leucophaeus | reverse complement strand
TTCCTGCCTCTCCCAGCTCCTGGGGGCTCCAGGCGTCCCTGGGCTTGTGGCCACATCACTCCAGTCTCTGCCTCCGTCTCCACGTGGCCTCCTCCTCTGTGTCTGTGTCTCCTCATCCGTCCCTTAGAAGGACACCTGCCATTGCACTTGTAGCCCACCATACTCCAGGATGATCTCATCTCCAGATCCTCAATCACATCTACAAAGAACCTTTTTCCAAATGAGGTCCCATCCCCAGGTTCTGGGGCTTAGGACATGGACAGATCTTTTGGACGTCACCGCCCAACCCATTGCAACTGTGTTTGGCTCTTTCTTGAGGCGCTAGGGGAGGATCCTTCCTGCCTCTCCCAGCTCCTGGGGGCTCCGCGTGTCCCTGGGCTTGTGGCCGCATCACTCCAGTCTCTGCCTCCATCTCCACGTGGCCTCCTCCTCTGTGTCTGTGTCTCCTCTTCTGTCTCTTAGAAGGACACCTGTCATTGCATTTAGAGCTCATCCTACTCCAGGGTGATCTCATCTCAAGATACTCAACTGAATGACACTCGCAGACACCTTATTTCTAAATGAGATTCTATTCACAAGTCTACGGGTTAGGTCATGGACAGATCTTTTGGACGTCACCACCCAACCCACTGCAGCTGTGTTTGGCTCCTTCTTGAGGCTCTAGGGGAGGCTCCTTCCTGCCTCTCCCAGCTCCTGGGGGCTCCAGGCGTCCCTGGGCTTGTGGCCGCATCACTCCAGTCTCTGCCTCCGTCTCCACGTGGCCTCCTCCTCTGTGTCTGTGTCTCCTCTTCCGTCCCTTAGAAGGACACCTGTCATTGCACTTAGGGCTCACCCTAATCAAGGATGATCTCATTGTAACTTGACCGCATGGGTAAAGACCATCTTTCCGAATAAGACCACACTGCCCAGTTGTAGGGCTTTGGACTTCAACATATATATATATATATATTTTTGGAGAGTCCCGTCTTCAACCCATAACATGAAATACTATATATTATTCCCCTCTTCAACCCAGAACATCGTATATTTTATATTATAGATGGTTCTTCTTCTTTCTACACTGTCAATGTATCATTTTCTATTTATATGTTGTAAATGGTTCAGGAAAAAAGAACATATTAGGAGGTCATATTATGATTGAGTGAGCTGTGTTCATCCCTCTTGATGGAAAACGAAGTTGGCTAAAATGCTAAATTGAGAATTCACTGGTCCCCTAAAGATATAGCCCTAGTTAGCCAATATGAGGTGATTTTCTTGTCTTCCTTTTCCGTTCCTACAATGATCTATATTCCATTCTCCTTCTACATCTCCCTCCGTGTGATCTTTGCTTAGATAAACTTTCATCAAAAGAGTAATGAACAGAAAGTTTAAAAAATAGATTAATCACCAAATAATTGCCTTCGGAGTGTGTCCAAGTACAGAAAAACCAGGGCATCCGCAGAAAAGAACAGATTTCAATATTTATGAAGGGCTTTTTTCTATAATTAAGAAGAATTCTGCAACAGATTTTTATTGTCATTATTCTTTTGATTCTTAATCCGTAAATTGTTATCAAATCATTAAAAGAAAAATGTATAACCCCCAACGTGAATTATCCTTCCTTTGATGAGCCTGGCAGAATCTCAGTTCTTTTAGGTTTTTGGATCACATTGGAGGAGATGTAAATGGCATTAGAAGTTTTCAGACTAATTAGACTGTCTCTTATACACATCTAGATGTGTATAAGAGACAGCTCTTTCCCTGTGTGAGGACTATATGAAGTGAGGAGGAATCTCACCAGCCCAGAGCTTGCACAGGACCAGGACCTCAGTACACTTGACCTCTCCTTCCCCATGTGAGGAATACATGAAGTGATGAGGGTCTCATTAGCTCACAACCTCCACAGGACTAGGACCTCAATCCACTTGACCTCTCGTTCCCTGTGTGAGAAATAGATGACGTGAGAATGGTCTCACCAGTCCAGAGCCTGCATTTTCATCCCACTCTTCCAATCTGGCCACAGCACTGTAGAGGTGGACAGTCCCAGAGCCCCCCAAAATAGTCATTGAAGGCAAAATATCAGGAAGACAAGAACTAGCTTGGCATAGTTCATATTCCTATGCCATATTTTATCAGGGCAGACAGCTTTGAGACTGATGTTCAAAGAATCCAAAAAAGGTAAGCAAGTAATTATGTGTCCTTAATTGTAATACTCATTAGGTATTCCACCTTTATCATTAGCATATCATAAGATATCTTTCTTAGGCAGATGAAAATTGTGGAGATCCACTCTCTAAACAGCATTTGGTGAGATTAACGCTCAACCTACATCCCTATCAAGGTAGCAGAAACTCATCCCAGAAGGTGTGACCACTTATTTTGCCACGGTTCATGGAGATGATCCTGAGTGTGTCCGTCACCAAAAGGGAATCTGTAGGGTGAGAGCGATAGGGTGTGTTGTCACGGGACGTGTGCTGACGTCTGAGGCTGTTTTCCGGAATCTTCACTGTGAACCGTGAGCAGGGATCTCTCTTTCCCTGTTGTGAAGAATCCATAAGGAGAGGAGGGTGTCATCACCGCAGATCCTACACAGGACTAGGGACTCAATACCCTTGACCTCTCGTCCTCTGCATGAGATCTGATGTCTCCCTATCTGTTCCTGGTATGGCTTACAACTTAACCTGAGGACAACAAGAACCCACACATGCTTTGCTGGGGGCACATCACAAGCTTCCCATGATGTTCTCTTTGGCCCAATTTCTACGGAATATTCTTGGGTTTATCATATTTACATACAGTCCTTGTTACCTTAACCTTAAAGCATCCTTGGCTGGGTGCAGTGGCTCGTGCCTGTAATCCCAGCACTTTGGGAGGCTGAGGTGGGTGGATCACGTGAGGCCAGGAGATCAAGACCAACCTGGATGACATGGTGAAACCC
>NW_012108042.1:226565-227833 GCF_000951045.1 Mandrillus leucophaeus | reverse complement strand
CCAACGTGAATTATCCTTCCTTTGATGAGCCTGGCAGAATCTCAGTTCTTTTAGGTTTTTGGATCACATTGGAGGAGATGTAAATGGCATTAGAACTTTTCAGACTAATTAGAAGTGTGAAAAGAGGGCCAGAAACCGAGGGAGACAAATAGGAAGACAAACAAGAGTGGAGTGAGCCATGTCCAGATGGGGTGGCATGAGGCATTTACGTGTTATTACCTTGGAAATTCTCTAAAGAGGGAAAATGTTTTGTGTCATAGTGTAAACCAAAAATGAAATCCTAAGGCTTCGAACCCGTTGAATCTTTATTTTTTATTTTTTATTATTATTATTTTTTGAGATGGAGTCTTGCTCTGTCACTCAGGCTGGAGTGCAATGGCGCGATCTCGGCTCATTGCAACCTCCACCTCCCGGGTTCAAGCGATTCTCCTGCCTCAGCCTCCCGAGTAGCTGGGACGACAGGCACCTGCCACCACCACGCCCGGCTAATTTTTGCATTTTGGGTAGAGACGCAGTTTCATCACGTCGCTCAGGCTGGTCTTGAACTCTTGACCTCCTGATCCACCTGCCCTGGCCTCCGAAAGTGCTGGGATGACAGACTAAGCCACCGCGCCCGGCCTGAACTGACCGTCTCTTAACCAAGGGGACTCCAGAGAAAAAGTGGATTCCCGGCTAGGCTGGTGACTATTGAGTGTCAACTTGATTGGATTGAAGAATGCAAAGTGTTCATCCTGTGGCTGTGCCTGTGAGGCGATTGCCAAGGGAGATTCGTATTGGAGCCAGTGCACTGGGAGAGGCAGACCCATCCTCAATCGGGATACCATGTCCTCAGCTGCCAGGTGGGTTAGCGTAGAAGCAGGCAGAGGATCGTGGAAGGGCTAGACGGGCTGAGTCGTCCGGCCTCCACCTTTCTCCCGTGCTGGACGCTTCCTGCCTTTGAACAGAGACTCCATCTGGCTCCATCAGTTTTTGGACTCTTGGACGTGCATCGCCGGTTTGCCTTCAACCAGAGACGAACGGCTGCCCTGTTGGTCTCCCTGCTTTTGATGTTTTGGGATGTGGACGGGATTGGCTACTGGTTTTCTAGCTCTTCCACTGGCCGACGGTCTATTGTGGGGCTTCACCTTGTGATGGCATCTGAGTTAATTCTCCTTATAAATTCCCTTTTATTGTATTTTATTTTGAGATGGAGTCTCGCTCTGTCGCCCAGGCTGGAGAGCAGTGGCACGATCTCGGCTCACTGCAACCTCCGCCTCCCAGGTTCAAGC
>NW_012108042.1:223765-224330 GCF_000951045.1 Mandrillus leucophaeus | reverse complement strand
GAGAAAGAAAAGAAAGGAGGAAGAAAGGACAAAAAGAAAGGAATATGGAAAAGAAAACAGGGAGAGACAGTGGGAAGACAGCCAGAAGGGGCCTGTCCTTTCCCGGGGCCCTGGCCGGCCGTGTGATGGCAAATTGAAACAGGGCTGCAGCCCCGTCCTTCATGGAAAGTGACTGAGAGATCTGTCAGGGCCCGTGTGCGCATTTGATCTGCAGAAAGATTGAATTAGGCAGGGGATTAGAGTGGGGAACATGGTGATGCTTGCCGTTGTGAAAACAAATGTCAGGTAGGCATTCATTAGGCGGGCTGGGAGCCAGCCAGGGCTGTAGAAAGCATATTTATAGCCCACGAGGACACAGCGTTTGACCTTGTCCTGTTGGAAGAAGCAGGGAGGTGAGGCGGATCCCAGGAGTTGATTTGTATGGCGGTGGCAATGAGCTGGTTGGGGGTTATTTGTTGAACGTCTCTGTGGGCTTCGGGCTGCAGGGTTCTTTTGTTGCTGGTGTGTGTGTCATCTCATGCGTGTATATGAGCACACGTGCATGCACGCATACACATGTGCACAC
>NW_012108042.1:221811-223625 GCF_000951045.1 Mandrillus leucophaeus | reverse complement strand
GGGTACACGTGCATGCACGCATACACATGTGCACACAGTGGGGGTACACGTGCATGCACGCATACACATGTGCACACAGTGTGGGTATACGTGCATGCCTGGGAGGTGGCACATGCAGATTTTGTCTTTGCTAGATTGTTACTCCAGCCATGCACAATCTTTCACGAGTGTGCAATCATGCAAATATGCACATACATGCATGCACACACAGTGTGGATACGCATGGCTGCCTGGGAGGAGGCATATGCAGATTTATTCTTTGCTACGTTCTTGCTGTGGCCATGCACAAACTCTCACGTGTGTGTGTGCTCATGCACACATGTGCACACACACACATATGCACATACATGCACACACAGTGAGGTTACCCATGCATTCTTGGGAGGAGGTATATGCAGATTTCCTCTCTGCTAGATTCTTGGTCCAGCCATGCACTAGCTCTCACACGTGTGTAGTCATGCAAAAGTGCACATACGTACATGCACACACATGCAAACACAGTGTGGATATATATGCATGCCTGGGAGGAGGTATATGCAGATTTATTCTTTGCTAGATCTTGCTCCAGCCATGCACAAGCTCTCACATGTGTGCACTCATGCAAACATGCACACACACGCACGCACACACTTGCACACACAGTCTGGATATACATATGCATAACTGCGAGGTGGCACGTGCTGATTTCCACTTGACTAGATTCTTGCTGTTATCTTACAGATGCTCTTACATGTGTGTAGTCATGCAAACATGCACACATATGCATGCACACACATGTGCACACAGTGTGGACACACATGCATGCCTGGAGGAGGCATATGCAGATTTATTCTTTGCTAGATTCTTGCTGTGGCCATGCACAAACTCTCACGTGTGTGTGCGCTCATGCACACATATGCACACACACACATATGCACATATATGCACACACAGTGTGGTTACCCATGCTTTCTTGGAAGGAGGTATATGCATATTTCTTCTCTGCTAGATTCTTGGTCCAGCCATGCACAAGCTCTCACACGTGTGTAGTCATGCAAAAATGCACATACATGCATGCACACACAGTGTGGATACACATGCCTGCCTGGGAGGAGGCATATGCAGATTTATTCTTTGCTACGTTCTTGCTGTGGCCATGCACAAACTCTCAAGTGTGTGTGCACTCATGCACACATGTGCACACCCACACACGTATGCACACACAGTGTGGTTACACATGCATTCTTGGGAGGCCGTATATGCAGATTTCTTCTCTGCTAGATCCTTGGTCCAGCCATGCACAAGCTCTCACATGTGTGTAGTCATGCAAAACTGCACATACATGCAGGCACACACATGCACACACAGTGTGGATACACATGCCTGCCTGGGAGAAGGCATTTACACACGTGTTCTTTGCTAGATTCTTGCTGTGGCCACGCAGAAGCTCTCATGCCTGTGTGCACACACTGTGGTTACACATTTATGCCTGGGAGTTGGCACCTGCTAATTTTCTCTTTGCTAGATTCTTGCTGTGGCCATGCAGAAGCTCTCACGTGTGTGTGCAGTCAGGCAAACACACATACACACACACATATGCAGTGTTTCTATGCATGACTGGCTGGGAGGAGGAAATCCAGGTGAAATGTCTCTTTGCTTTGTGATCCGCCCCAAGCTCCATCTTGACCAGACTCCTGACCTTAGTCAAATCTAGGAAAACTGTAAATCGGGTCAACTCTCAAGCGGGATCTTGTTTTTATCCAACTGACAACTACCATGTACGTGTTTACTTGTTTGTAAGCATATTTTCTTTCTCTTTCTTTCTCTTTCTTTCT
>NW_012108042.1:219543-220656 GCF_000951045.1 Mandrillus leucophaeus | reverse complement strand
GCTAATTTTTGTATTTTTAGTAGAGACGGGGTTTCACCATGTTGGCCAGGCTGGTCTCGAACTCCTGACCTCAGGTGATCCACCTGCCTTGGCCTCCGAAACTGCTGGGAGGACAGGCCTGAAGAACTGTGCATGGCCTATTTTTAAATTCTTATAGATTTAAGGGGTTTACGTGCAATTTTGTTGCATGTGTAGACTGCAGAGTGGTGAACTCAGAGGTTTTACTGTATCCATCACCCAAATAGTGTATTTGTACCCATTAGATAACATCTCAACCCTCCGCTTCAGCCTCCCGAGTAGCAGGGATTACAGGTGTGTGCCAGCATGCGCGGCGACTTTCTGTATTTTTTTTTTTTTTTTTGGAAGAAACAGGGTTTCACCGTGTTGGCCAGGCTGGTCTCGGTCTCGAACTCCTGACCTCAGGTGATCCGCCCGCCTCGGCCTCCCAAAGTGCTGGGATGACAGGCATGAGCCCCTGTGCCCGGCCGCAGGTGTCTTTTTGATAGAAAGAGTTGTTTTCCTTTGGATAGATACCCAGCAGTGGAATTGCTCGATTGAAGGGTAATTCTACTTTTAGTTCTTTGAGAAATCTCCAGGTGTGTAAAACAAACAGCTCTGCTATTGCCTCTGGCCTGAGGTTTGGACTGTTTGGGGCGGGCAGGGGCAGACAAATGGTGGAGACGCTTCCCATTGGCCCCAGCCAGCCTGATGACATCCTATCGCACCTGCCAGGGGCCTTGTGGGGACTCCCTGCTGCTAACAAGCATGGCTCATTTAGCATGCAAATGTTCCTTGGAGAATCGAGCTATCCATCACTGGCCCTTCTTCCAGGACCCACCCCTCCTTCCCTCCCCTCCCCCCGCCATGGTCTCCAGTCACAGGAAGTCTTATCTTAACACACATCAGCTGGGCTGGGCTGGCAGCGGGGAGGTCAGTGTGGTGAGGCCCAGAATGAAGTGTATGTTATGTTAAGGGTTTCCTTTAAGGGAAAAAAAAAACATGAAATCTCTCACAAGATCCGTTCTGGTACATTGGACAAAGCAGCTCTGTGGGGTCCTGAACTGGTTCATGGACGAGGGAGGGAGGAAGAGAGGGAAGGAAAGAAGGAAGGAA
>NW_012108042.1:210956-211968 GCF_000951045.1 Mandrillus leucophaeus | reverse complement strand
GGAAGGAAGGAGAGACAGAGGAAAAAAAAGGGAAGGAGGAAGAGAGGAAGAAAGAAGAGAGGAAAAGGAGGGAGGACAGGAGGAGGGAAAAGTAAGAAAGGAAAGAAAGGAGGAAAAGAAGGAAGAAGAAAGGAGAGAGGGAAGGACAGAAAGAGGGAGAGAGAAAGCAAGAAAAAACCACTATCTATGTATCTATCCTGCGAATGTATGATCTATATCTATTAATCATCTCTCCGTCATCTGTTTATCATATATCAACCTGTCTCATTTATCTTTCAATCATCTACGTATCTATCTGTCTTATCTATCTATTCATCTTATCTGTCTATTCATCTTATCTATGTATCTCTTACCATCATGTATCTATGTATCTATGCATCTACCTTCTATACATCTATACACCTAGGTATCTATTACCATTCTATTATCTATCTATTATTCTATCTATCATCTATACACCTAAGTATCTATCTATTACCATCATCTATCTTCTATCTATCTATCTATCTATCTATCTATCTATCTATCTATCTATCTGTTATCTACCTATCTCCATCATCTATCTATCTATCTGTCTGTTATCTACCTATCTCCATCATCTGTCTGTCTGTCTATCTATCTATCTATCTATCTATCTATCTATCTATCTATCTATCTGTCTGTTATCTACCTATCTCCATCATCTGTCTGTCTATCTATCTATCTATCTATCTATCTATCTATCTATCTATGTGTTATCTACCTATCTCCATCATCTATCTATCTATCTATCTATCTATCTATCTATCATCTATCTATTATCTCTCTATCTTCTATCTATCGTCTATCTTCTATCTCTCTCTCACCTATGTATCTATCACTGTATCTATCATCTATGTATCTATCATCTATTTTATCTATACATCTATCTCTCTGTCATCTATCATCCACCTATATGTCCATTTTGTATTATGGCGCGATACACGTAACATAAGGTTTACCTTTTAACAACTTTAAAGCGTACAGTTCAGTG
>NW_012108042.1:201325-209341 GCF_000951045.1 Mandrillus leucophaeus | reverse complement strand
GAAGGAAGGAAAGAAAGAAAGAAAGAAAGAGAAAGAAAGAAAGAAAGAAAATCAAGGCATTAAGATTCCCTAACTATGAAGAACATGGATCTATTTCTTGTGCTGGTGATGGGCAGAAAGTGGCAGATGGTCCCTGAACGGATGGATATACCTGATTTCTCAGAGTCCTGTTACCTCCTGAGTCCCAGGCTCTCATTTCACAGAGGAAACTAGTAGAAGCGGGATGGCCATGGGCCTGGGATGGCCCGCTGCTGAGTAGCCGAGTCGGGTTCCTACGACGCACGTATACCTGGCCCACAGGTGCAGGCCGTTAGGTGATGTCACAGGTAAGCAACCGGCCTTGGGCGGTGGTACCCGGCCCTCCACAGTGTGCTCACCACCCCTACGTTTTGCAGAAATCCTGTAAGCTCGAACCTCAAAGAAACCTGAAAGGCACAGGTTTCATCCGTGGCTTTCATCCAGAAAGGGCAGGTGCACGGTGAGTGCCCCGTGTGTCTCTGCAGCTGGACAAGAACCGTTCGATTTTTCTGTTTCTACACACAGGCCGAGGAAGAAGCTTGAAGGTCCGTAGCTAAGATGAGGGTGGCTGTGGCTGGTGCAGGTTCCTCACCTGATTCCATCTCCTGACTCTGCTTTTTTCTGTACCTGGCCAGTGTCATGTGAAGAGACCAGCAAACAGGTTTAGTGAGAGTAATAAAGGTTTTTAATCACGTTTGTGCAGGTGGGCTGAGTCCGAAAAGAGAGCCAGCAAAGGGAGAGAAGGGTGGGGCCGTTTTATAGGATTTGGGTGGGGAAAGGGAAATTCCAGTCCAAGGGGGGCTGTTCTCCGGCGGACAGGAGTGGGAAGGTGAACGCGGCCCACGGTCATCTCTCTGTTGTTTCCGAAAAGCCACCAGGCACGTCCATGGGTCCTTCCCGGCCGACGCGCTGGCAATCCCAGCGGCTGAAAGTCCATTTTCCTAATTTCTGCTCCTCACCGTAGTTAATAAATCAGAATGCAGATGAGACACTCATGGTTAATTTTCCGCAGCGAGAGGCCCGGGACGTCGGAGCCCATCAACCGCGGGAAGTCTCGGGCTGTGAATTGTTTGATGCTGACAAGTCCAACAGCTTCGAAATCATCATTATAAGTTACAAGTGGCTGAGGGGGTTGCTCTCCTGACATAAAACTAATTTCATGTTTTTATTCATACTGTGTGAGAGAAGAGAGGGGAAGGGGGCTGGCGTTGCAGGGGGTGCTCCTGCCGATATCACAAGCTCTGTCTCGCAGCCTTAACGAGATCAGACGGCCTGCTTCCTCCTTTGTCACTATCTCACTTGCCTTCAGGGGCTCTTGAGGACTTGGTGGAGGCTGTCCCTGCTTTTTTCACCCCCCGCCCCCGAGAGTGCACCTGTGAGGACGTGGCCGACCCGGGGGGACTTCACCGACGGGTCACTGCATTTGCCCCCAGCACTGTGGCTCCAACATACCTCCACGTCCAGACCCAGGCCCTGTCTGTAGAAGTCCCCTGGGGGCTACCATACAAAAAAAATGACCACAAACTGGGGTTGGAGGGGGCCTGAAGCAGCAGCAATAAGCTTCTCTGCTTGTCCAGGAGGCCAGGAGGCTGCAATGAAGGGGTCTGTGGCATTGGTTCCTTCTGGAAACTGTGATAGCATATTCACGTCATGCCTTTTTCTCTTACGTTCTGCTGACCCCAGCCATCTTCGGTGGCCCTTCGTGTGCAGACGCATCCTTCCAATCTCGGCCGTCACCTTCACCGTGGTCTTGACGGCCGTGTGTGTTTTCACAAACTCTCTCGTCTCTTTTACGGTAAGTCTAGTCATTAAGGCCCATCCAAACCCAGGATGACCCCCTAGTCACGCACCTCTTAACCTATGTACGCCCAACGTTGCGAGTTTTTCGAGTTTTTGCAGTCAGACCTCGATGATGACCTTCGACAGTAGGAGATAAAGAACTTCCACATGCCTAGAGTTCCAAAAATGGAACACTAGGCATAAATGAGTGTTTACATCTGCAAAGATCCTATTTCCAAGTCAGGTCCCCTTTGCAGATACCGTGGTTAGAAATGGAGCATAGCAGCCGGGCACGGTGGCTCACACCTGTCATCCCAGCACTTTCAGAGGCCGAGGCAGGTGCATCACAAGGTCAGGAGTTCGAGACCAGCCTTGGCAATATGGTGAAACCCCGTGTCTACTAAACATAAAAAAATTAGCCGGGTGTGGTGTCGGGTGCCTGTAGTCCCAGCTACTCAGGAGGCTGAGGCAGGAGAATCGTTTGAACCCGGGAGGCGGAGGTTGCAGTGAGCCGAGATGGCGCCACTGCACTCCAGCCTGGTGACAGAGCAAGACTCCGTCTCAAAAATAAATAAATAAAAATGAAAATAAATAAATAAATAAATAAATAAATAAATAAGTTTTGAGATGAAAAAAAAATAAGTTTTTTTTCCCCCCGAAAAAAAAAAAAAAGCCATGACTAATGGCTGAAGGGTTGAGCACTGTTCCAATGGCAACTTCCCAGCCCCTTCCCACACCTCCATCCACGGGGTGGCTGCAATGAATGTACCAGGACGTTGACGACATACCGAACGACCTAGGTCTCGAAAGAGAAAAATAACAAGCCTGTGGTCATGTGTGTGAGACACACGACGTGAAGCCGTTTTCCAATCTCTAGCAAAATAAAACCAACAGCAAGACACAGACACACACAGGTGCGTGGATCCCTGTTGGAAGGAAGCAGCATCTGTCGCCCTTTGAAAGAACACAGAGAATTTCTACGTGGTGAAGCTCTCTGGGCGCCCACCTCAAATAGACAACGACACAGCGACCGAGGAAAGTGTCAACTTTCAGCTGACGGCGCCGCTGGTTACGGTGAGTGATTGAGCTTTTGTGTCTGCGGCCCAACGGCCAAGGCGGTATCACCGCACTGAAGAGCGTGGCCTCTGTCACCGGCAACAGCCAGCAACTAGCTTGGTGTCCTGCAAAGACTTGAAGACTTGGGAGAAAGTTCAAGATCCAAGGAAATGAAACTGAAACAACAAACAAACAAACAAACAAACAAATAAAAAAAAATATATCTGTCACTTATTGGGCCTTCTTGGATCTCCAGCTCTGTACTGGGCACATGCGTCTCCAAAAAAAAAATAATAATAATAATAATCTCGGTGTATCCGGAAAGGAAAAAGAAATAGAACAACAGCAAAGTGCAATTCAGAATCTGCCTGTTTTCAGACGCAGAGGCCGCCTCGGCCGACGTTGCCTTGAAAAGGAAGAAATTGAGAATATGTCCACGTCCGCCTCTGCTTTCAAGACGGTGCGTGGCAGAGACAAACGTGGCCCGGCCTGTTTGACCTGCCTGGCAGGACTCCAATCAGAAAAGATAAGAACATGTTTAATTGATCAGTCAGCGTCGGCGCCGAGCTTTGAAGGTGAGGGGAGTGATATTATTCTAATGATGAAGCGGGAGCTGTGTGATCTTTGGAGAATTTCTGCTCTCGTGGAAGCCTCGTTCTCGATGTGATCGACGCCGCTCGAGTCGCCCGCTGGGGTGGACAAATTAGGGAAGCGGTCGGCGGTCCTCTGCCAAGGTTCTCAGTGGGAAGCACCTTACGGATTCAGGCGTGGGGAGAGGAACCTGGAGGCAGGAAGCGAAACACGGGCTGTGGAGAGACGGGAGCTGTCTCCAGCTATCTCTCTGGCAAGACAGTGTCAAGATGGTACTTGCCATCCTGGAAGTTGGCCCGTCATCCTGCTTTTCTCTGAGATGCGTTGGCTGTGATTTCTCTCATGGAAAACACGCCACCTCCCCAGGACAGTTCTTGTGGAAAGTGTTTTCCAGGCACCTGTTGCAGCTTGAGCTATGTCCACGGCTTCTGTGAACCTTGACTGCTTCCCTCCAACAGGTATTCGATGATACGCCGTGCATGGTACTTGCTTTCTCCCCAGCTGCCGCCGTGTATGGTACTTGCTTCCTCCCCAGCTGCCGCCACAGATCGTTCGCTCCTCTAAGGGGGACGACTATAGGCTGTTCGAGGCGTAGATTTGATTTTTTAAGAGCGGGTTTGGCTTCGCAGAAAGGGGGAGCAGAAAATAAAGAATTGCCCCATATCCCCTTGATTTTCCTCCCAACAGTGTCTGCTGTTGTTGACATCTTCAGTTCAGGGAGGACGTTGGCTACAATTGATAAACTCATATTGGTTATTGTTCACTAGAGGTGGTAGTTGATGCTGAGGTCCCTCTTGGCCTTGTACGTAGTGGACACTGAGGTCCCTCTTGGCCTTGTACGTAGTGGACACTGAGGTCCCTCTTGGCCTTGTACGTAGCGGACACTGAGGTCCCTCTTGGCCTTGTATGTAGCAGACACTGAGGTCCCTCTTGGCCTTGTACGTAGTGGACACTGAGGTCCCTCTTGGCCTTGTATGTAGCGGACACTGAGGTCCCTGTTGGCCTTGTACATAGTAGACACCGAGATCCCTCTTGGCCGTGTACGTAGTGGACACTGAGGTCCCTCTTGGCCTTGTACGTAGCGGACACTGAGGTCCGTCTTGGCCTTGTACGTAGCGGACACTGAGGTCCCCCTTGGCCTTGTACGTCCTCTGCATTTGGACGGGTGTCTGATCTCATGCAACCATCACTGTAGGATCATAATGAAGCACAGAAGCGACACAGCCGTAAACATCATCTCAGAACCATTTATTTACCTGCTGTCTCATCATCCATCATCAGTCAGTCCGTCCGTCCTTGATCCATCAGCTTAACACGCTGCTCCGTGTCCGGGGCTCCTCCCAGTCCCACGGTCACCTTCCCGGTCCTGCCCTGTGGCTGCCTTACAGGGTCCGTATGTGCCTGGAACTCCTGTGTCCCTGGATTGGGTCAGCAGGAAGCCCCAGGAAGGTGGCAGGAACAGAGACGCCACCTTCAGTCCGGGAATTGGTTCTTCTGCGTCACTCCCTACACGGATGATAGGAGCTGGCCTCACCCTCCCCTTGAAGGCCGTAGTCCTGGCAGGTGTGGCCGTCTCCGTCCCTACACTGCTCTCCCTCCAGCTACTACAAACCCACTCCTCACAGCCCAGCCACGAACCTCGCCCGCACTCTGCTCCCACGGCGAAGATACTCTAGCCAAACAGACCTGCTTTGCAAGGGGGACAGGGACCGTTTCTGCTCATCCCTGAGCAGCGGTTTCAGTTCCCTGCAAACCCGTGGAATTGTCCAGACAGGCCCCTGTAACCTTCTTCTGCAGGAACGAGGACCACGTCACCCCCTTGTTACCACAAATCCTGCTTTTTATGCAATTTCACATGCTGTTTGCACCTGCCTTTCGTGGCGTCTGTACGTGCTGTGAAGGGCCCTCTTCCCCCGTCTGTGCGTGGACCTGAGCAATCAGTGTGGTTGTATCTGTCGTGCCTTCCGTGCTAGGTGCTATATTCAGCCATCGCCAGCGTCCTAGCATGAGAAAACGTTTCTTACCAAAGCAATGGATACGAGGCTGCCCATCCATAGCGTCCCCAAACCACCTGATCCTTGTGGCAAAGTGGATTGTGAAAACGAACAGGGCAGTGTTCCCTTTCGGACGGCCTCTGTCTACTTAAATTATCTTTGACTTGGGGCCCACAAGATTGTGGAAGAAGAACATGGGAAGCTTCCAGGAAACCGGAATGTATTAGTCAGGGTTCTCTGGAGGGGCAGAACTGATAGGAGATAGATAGGTAGATAGATAGATAGATAGATAGATAGACAGATATAGATACTAATAGGTAGATAGATGATTGATAGATACACAGACAGATAGATATAGATAGATAATAGGTAGATAGATGATAGATAGATAGATAGATAGATAGATAGATAGATAGATAGATAGATGGTAATAGATACATACTTAGGTAGTTAGAAGATAGATAGATAGATAGATAGATAGATAGATAGATAGATAGATAATAGATACATACTTATGTAGATAGAAGATAGATAGATAGACAGATAGTAATAGATAGATAGATAGTTGATGGTAATGGATAAATACACACTTAGGTAGTTAGAAGATAGATAGATAGATAGATAGATAGATAGATAGATAGATAGATAGATAGTAATAAATACATACTTACGTAGATAGAAGATAGATAGATAATAGATGATAGATGGATGGATGGATGGATAGATAGATTGATTGATAGATGATGGTAATAAATACATACTTAGGTAGATAGAAGATAGATAGACAGACAGATAGTGATAGATAGATAGATAGGTGATGGTAATAGATACACACTTAGGTAGTTAGAAGATAGATAGATAGATAGATAGATAATAGATGATAGATACATAGACAGATGGATGGATGCATAGATAGATAGATACATACATACATATATACATAGAATGGATGGACACATAGATAGATAGATAGATAGATGGATAGATAATAGATACATAGATGGATGGATGAATGGATAGATAGATAAATAGAGAGATGGATAATAGATGATAGATACATAGATGGATGGATGGATGGATGGATGGATAGATAGATAAATAGATAGATAATAGATGATAGATACATAGACAGATGGATGGATGGATAGATAGATAGATACATACATACATATATACATAGAATGGATGGACACATAGATAGATGATAGATAGACAGATAGATAAATAGATAGATAGATAATAGATGATAGATACATAGATGGATGGATGGATGGATGGATGGATAGATAGATAGATAGATACAGGGTAGATAGACAGACGATGTAAAATCCCTTGCAGCACTTTGGGAAAAGGTGCTGCATAATACACTGGATCGAAGACTAACTCTGAGCTACATACATAGGAAACCTCAGACCCCACTGCTCAGAAACACCAGGGTCAGGAGCCGGCGAGCTGTATTTTTACGCTAGAACGTACACAAAGCGACGGCCCCAGGCCCTCACTCGTTCCCCGGCTGTGGTCAGTCACTCCCTCCGGCCGAGGCATCCAGTTTTCACAGGGGAAGGAGAGGGACACGGGGAAACCGCAGGGTCCTTGGACACTCAGGGCCGTCACTCATCACCCATCCCTGAAACGACGAGGGATGAAGTCAGGATATCGCTCCACGACTGTATTTCTGATTAACGTATGAATAATTGAACTGAGTATTTCTGGAGTTTGCAGAGTGTCTGCCGTTATTTACCGGGCCCGTCGTGACGGCTGCTGGGGCTCTGCCATCTAAAGCATCCTCCAGTCCGTCCGAGGAGAGGCTGGGGGGTTGTTAACGGTGTTAGGGGGAAGCGGGGTTGCGGCTATTAACAAGGCGATTAGCATAATCCATTGTGATATATCATCATCTGAAACTTCATCTGGGCCCCTCCACGGGACCGGGGAAATGGCTTTGAAGATTTTATGATACAATAACTATCTATTTGATAAGCAATTAAAAAGATATTTTGAGACACGAGGAGTGAAGATAATGGCATGCAGAGGAAGGAGGGATGAGGGCACCCCGGCTTCGGAGGCGGGCGGGGGGTGAACGCGTTTGCTGATTCCCCAGGCAGCATGATTTAAACTGAGCTGTGAACGACAGAGGGACCTTGGGCTCCAGGAGCAGCGTGGGGTGGAGACCTGCAAGCTACGGCATTGGCAGAGGACGTCCTGTAGGTCACCAGGAGGCCGGAGAAAGCACCTGTCCTTACACCGTAACACACTCGCACCTGCAAGTCAGAGGATCTCAAAACCCTTCCTCTTTCCATATAGTCTGTGTCTTGTGCTATTTCTGCAAGGCTGGGGCCGACTGTCAGGATCTGGTTGTGGGTAATAGTGAGTGTGGATCACAGATTTTTTTTTTTTGGGTGGGGGGAGATGGAGTTTTACGGTGTCGCCCAGGCTGGAGTGCAGTGGTGCGATCTCGGCTCCCTGCAACCTCCACCTCCCGGGTTCAATTGATTCTCCTGCCTCAGCCCCCTGAGTAGCTGGGATTACAGGCACCTGCCATCATGCCTGGCTAATTATTATTATTATTATTATTATTATT
>NW_012108042.1:195683-199730 GCF_000951045.1 Mandrillus leucophaeus | reverse complement strand
AAACCTCCAAACGGGGGCCCCCGGGGGACTCGGGGAGGAGATAAATTGAGATTAAAAAAACAAAACGTGGCAGTTTTTTTTTTTTTTTTTTTTTTGAGACAGTCTCGGTCTGCGGCCCAGGCTGGAGTGCGGTGGTGCGATCTCGGCTCACGGCAACCTCCGCCTCCCGGGTTCAAGCGATTGTCCTTATCTCAGTTTCCGGAGTACCTGGGATGACAGGCACCTGCCACCATGCCCGGCTAATTTTTGTGTTTTTGCATTTTTAGTAGAGACGGGGTTTCACCATGTTGGCCACAGGCTGGTCTCGAACTCCTGACCTCAGGTGATCCGCCCACCTCAGCCTCCCACAGTGCTGGGATGACAGGCGTGAGCCACTGCGCCCGGCCTAAATTTTGTATTTTTTAGTAGAGACGGGGTTTCACCATGTTGGCCACAGGCTGGTCTCGAACTCCTGACCTCAGGTGATCCACCCGCCTCGGCCTCTCGAAGGGCTGGGATGACAGGTGCGAGCCGCCGCACCCGGCCAAGATTGAAAAAGAAAAAAAAAGGCCCCGTTGAGATACCGGCACGTCGAATGCCAGAGACGAGCTGGATTTCGTGCAGGACAACAGGTAGCCACACGGTCCTCGGAACCCCCGGGCCCTCTTATCACCTTGTCTTCCACACCCCCGGCCGGGAGCGACTGTATTTATCGTCTCCCAGCCCGATGATGGATGATCAGGGCGCTGGTCTCTGAGCCGTCACTATTTCCCTGCTCCTTCCGGAGCGTCTGACACCGTGGGCCGGGCCCTGGTTACCGCTGATGAGTGTGTGTGTGTGTCTGTGCGTGTGTCTGTTTCCAGGATCATTTACATTTCAATCTTGGCCTCATGAATGTAAAACCTCAGCCGGCAAATTAATAACAGGGTGACGAGGACGCCTCCGTGCCCTGGGAAAGGAGGGGGCGAAGCGACTGAAACGCTCCCTCCACCCCCCACCACCCCCACTCCTGCTTTCAACCTCCTGGAAGCCGACACGGCCCCTTCCTGGCCATTGTGTTCTGGGCCGGCGTCTGATTTACCGGGCGGCCGTGAATGACATTACAGAGAAAGGCATATCCAGAGTGACACAAATTTATTTCTGTCCCGCGCCCCGGCAGTCTATTTTCATAGAATCAGGGGGCTATTTGTCTGGGGACAATTTAGTTTCCATGAAAAATTTAAAACGGTTTTCCGGGGCGCGAGTGCGGGGAAATTTAATTTCTTTCTCATTTCCTACAGCAGGTACAGAAAGGAGAAGAATCGGATGTCTGATGGGCTGGAATGGGCGACGTCCCTCGGCTTCGTCCCCCAAGGCCTGCAGGGGCAGAGGCGTCTCCCTCTCTCCCCCGCTCGGAGGACCCTGTCGCGTTAAACCAACTTAGGAGAAACCTCTGGGGAGGCTCTGCCAGTCACCCGGAGAAACCACGTTGCCATCGATCCCCTGTCTGCGTGATTTATGGCTTCATTTTACGGTAATTGAGAATTAGTGAGGGGATTAGCAGGAGTCAACAGCCCGCCTGGATGTGCGCAGCCACCACGGCCGTGTGTCAAGAGGGGGATGTCGTGGTGACACGGGGTCCCCGTCTAATTGAATCGGGGGATGACGTGGAAATTAATTTGACACGCGGAGACGTGGAGTGTGGGGGACGGATGTGGCCGTGGGTCTCCAGCCCCGAGCAGGTGTCTCCGGTCCCCACCCGGGTCTGCCTTCGAAGGCAGGATGGTGATTTTTGATCCCGTGTTCACTTTCAATCCATTTCACCTGCCACTCGGCCTCACGTCCATTTCACGTGCCCCTGGGCGTGGCGTGCCTTTCCCCTTGGCCTGGGCTGGCGGCTGGGACACTCGGCTTGGTCTCGAGTCTTCCGCGGCTGGTTTCATCGACAGTCATCCGCGGCTGGTTGAGGCCTCATGTCCTGTGGGGGTCTTGTCATGTGGTTTTGTCAAATGTACTTTTTTGTTGCAACGTGCCACACGTCTGAAGCCCACCGCGGCCGTCGAATGGCAGATGGACTCTGGTGGGCTCTGCTGCTCTGACGGTGACTGAAGCTGCTCACTACCCCCCACTGTGCAGAGAGAAGCGTGTGCGTCCTGTGAGGCCAGGAGGGATGACAGAGGAGGAGATCTGGGAAGCTCTGGGGGCGAGAAGGGGCTTTGGCCTGGCCGGAGCCGTCTCCCCAAAGCCTTTCTCAGAGGCCCCCTCTGTAGATTTCCATACCTAAAGCTCGCTGGGGTGTCAACTGGGAAATAACAGTTAAGAATCTCTTTTGCATTTGAACAGGGAGGTAGACAGGACCATTCTGGAGGTTCAATGACTCCTTAGAGCTCTCTGGTCAGTCGCGGGCGTCTCAGGACGCTCTTCTCCATCCTCAGTTTGCAGCCCAGGTCGTTTGAAATCAAACGCAGGGAGACAGAATCCACCCAGGGTCCGTCCACCCTGAGTGTCCAGCACATTAAAAGAAAAAGGACCCGTGGAAAGATCCGTGTACACGCTCGCATCGTAACGGTCGGGAATTCATCACCGTCTGCTGCTGGGCAAATCTTTTGACCACATCTGGATAAAAAAGAAACAGAGAGCACAGTCTGGGAACGCGCCCCTTAAGAAAACCCACTAATATGTGTTTGGAAAATGCAGTGGGGTTGGGATCGTGGATTTTTCTTATAAAAACACTCGGTGGCTGGGGCGCGGTGGCTCACGTCTGTCATCCCAGCACTTTGGGAGGCCGAGGCGGGTGGATCACCTCAGGTCAGGAGTTCGAGACCAGCCTGGCCAACATAGTGAAACCCCGTCTCTATGAAAAATACCAAAAATTAGCCGGGCGTGTGGCTTGTAGTCCCAGCTACTGGGGAGGCTGAGGCAGGAGAATCGCTTGAACCGGGAAGCAGAGGTTGCAGTGAGCCGAGATCGCACCACTGCACTCCAGCCGGGGTGACAAGAGCAAAACTCCACCTCAAACAAACAAACAAAAGTCTAACTGTGGCCGAGTGCACAGTGGTTCACGCCTGTCATCCTGGCACTTTGAGAGGCCAAGACTGGTGGATTGCCTGAGGTCAGGTGTTCGAGACCAGCCTGGCCAACATGGTGAAACCGTCTCTACTAAAAATACAAAAAATTAGCTGGGTGTGTGGCCTGTAGTCCCAGCTACTGGGGAGGCTGAGGCAGGAGAATGGCTTGAACCCGGGAGGCGGAGGTTGCAGTGAGCCGAGATCACACCAGTGCACTCCAGCCTGGGTGACAGAGCGAGACTCCATCTCAAAATAAAAAAACAACAAGCAAGCAAAATCCCTTGGTGACAGGGTTCTTTAGTATACACACAAACACACATTTATGCACACACTTTATGCATTCGCATACACGCACATAGATTTGCACACCCCAGTCATACACAACACACATACCCCACTCACTTTTACACATTCATACACAACACGTCCACACCCCCATCCTTATATTATACACACGTATGACGTATGCAGACACATATACACACAGTCATACACACACTGGTACATGCATTCACACACTGCATCTATACACACACACCAGCCTGGGCAACATAGCAAGACCCCATCTCTAGAAAAACAAAACAAACAAAAAAATAAAATTAACCAGGCGTGGTGGTGTGCACCTGCAGTCCCAGCTACTCAGGAGGCTGTGGTGGGAGGATTCCTTGAGACCAGAAAGATGAGACCAGCCAGGGCAACATAGCAAGACCCCATCTTTATAAAAGCAAAACAAACAAACAAACAAAAAATTAACCAGGCATGGTGGTGCGCACCTGTACTCCCAGCTACCCAGGTGGCTGAAATGGGAGGATTGCTTGAGCCCAGGAGGATGAGACCAGCCTGGGCAATGTAGCAAGACCCCATCTCTAAAACAAACAAACAAACAAAAAAAAAACAAAGCAAAACAAAATGAAAATAACATTAACCAGGTATGGTGGTGCACACCTGTACTCCCAGCTACCCAGGTGGCTGAAATCGGAGGATTGCTTGAGCCCAGGAATTTAAGACCAGCTGGGGCAAC
>NW_012108042.1:191394-194606 GCF_000951045.1 Mandrillus leucophaeus | reverse complement strand
AGCCAGGTATGGTGGTGCACACCTGTACTCCCAGCTACCCAGGTGGCTGAAATCGGAGGATTGCTTGAGCCCAGGAATTTAAGACCAGCCTGGGCAACATAGCAAGACCCCATCTCTATAAAAACAAAACAAACAGAAAAATAAAATTAACCAGGCATGGTGGGCATGGTGGTGTGGACCCGTAGTCCCAGCTACTCAGGAGGCTGTAGTGGGAGGATTGCTAGAGATCAGGAGGATGAGACCAGCCTGGACAACATAGTAAGACCCCATCTCTACAAAAAATAAGATAGCATAAAAACAAAATTAGCCAGGCGTGGTGGTGTGCACCTGTACTCCCAGCTACTCAGGAGGCTGTGGTGGGAAGATTTATTCAGACCAGGAGGAAGATATCAGCCTGGGAAACAGAGCCAGACACCATCGCTACAGAAAATAAAATGAAACTAAAAATAAAAGGCTGGGCATGGTAGCTTATGCCTGTAATCCCAGCACTTTGGGAGGGTGAGGCAGGTGGATCACAAGGTCAGGAGTTTGAGACCAGCCTGGCCAACACGGTGAAATCTGGTCTCTACTAAAAATATAAAAATTAGCCAGAGGCAGTGGCACATGCCTGCAATCCCAGCTACTCAGGAGGCTGAGGCAGGAGAATCGCTTCAACCTGGGAGGCAGTGAGCAGAGATTGTGACGTTCCACTCCAGCCTGGGTGACACAGCAAGACTCCATCTCAATAAATAAATAAACAAATAAATAAATATTAAAATAAAATAAAATTAGCCAGCCACAGTGGTGCACACCTGCAGTCCCAGCTACCCAGGAGGCTGAGATGGGAGGATCACTGGAGAGCAGGAGGACGAGACCAGCCTGGACAATATAGCCAGACCTCGTCTCTACAAAATAAATAAAGAAATTAGCCGGGCATGGCGTCTCCTACCTGTGTCCCCAGCTAGTCAGGAAACTGAAGCTAAAGGATTGCATGAGCCTGGGAGTTTGAGGTTGCGGTGAGCTGTGATCTTACCACTGCCCTCCAGCCTGGTCAACAGAGCAAGACCCTGTGTCTAAAAAGAAAATAGATAATTTAATTAATTAAAGGAAAAAGAGTCCAGAGCTTTTATTTTTTTCTTCCTATATTCTCAGAGAGTCTCACAGGTGCAGCATCTCCTCACTTCCACCAGGTTGCTTCTGTTGACCTTGGGTTGAGTCTTCCTCTCCCAGACAATGAGAGGGACAGATGGCACTGTCAGGACCCCTCTGAGAACGAACTGTCATATTCAGGGGGCCGGTGAACATAGAACTCACCTCTTTTTTTTTTTTTATTGAGATGGGGTCTCACTGTGTCACCCAGGCTGGAGTGCAGTGGTGTGATCTCGGCTCCCTGCAACCTCCGCCTCCCCAGTTTAAGCGATTCTCCTGCCTCAGCCTCCCAAGTAGCTGGAATTACAGGCACCTGCCACCACTCCTGGCTAATTTTTGTATTTTTAGTAGACACGGGGTTTCACCATGTTGGCCAGGCTGGTCTTGAACTCTTGACCCTGTGATCCACCCGCCTCGGCCTCCCGAAGTGCTGGGATTACAAGTGTGTGCGATTGCACCTGTTCCACACACTTCTTACGGTGGGGGCTGAGGCGTATAACGGCTTCCAAGATGCTAAGCATTTTGTTTTTTGAGGCAGAGTTTCAATGTGTTGCCCAGGCTGGAGTGCAGTGGCGGGATCTCAACTCACTGCAACCTCTGCCTCCTGGGTTCAAGCGATTCTCCTGCCTCAGCCTCCCGAGTATCTGGGATGACAGGCGTCCGCCACCACTGCCAGCTAATTTTTGTATTTTTACTAGAGACGGGGTTTCACCATGTTGGCCAGGCCGGTCTCCAACTCCTGACCTCAGGTGATCCGCCCGCCTCAGCCTCTCAGATTGCTGGAATGACAGGCGTGAGCCACCGCGCCCGTCCTACACACATCTTATGATGGGAGCTGATGTTTACAAGGGCTTCCGAAGCGCTTACCTGTGCTAAGCACTTTGTTTTTTTGAGATAGAGTCTCGCTCTGTCACCCAGGCTGGAGGGCAGTGGTGTGATCTCGGCTCCCTACAACCTCCGCCTCCTGGGTTCAAGCCATTCTCCTGCCTCACCCTCTGGAGCAGCTGGGAGGACAGGCACTTGCCACCACGCCCGGCTATTTTCTGTATTTTTAGTAGAGACAGGGTTTCACTATGTTGGCCAGGCTGGTCTCGAACTCCTGGCCTCAGGTGATCCACCCGCCTCGTCCTCCCAAAGTGCCAGGATGACAGGCGTGAGCCACCGTGCCCGTCCCACACACGTCTTATGATGGGAGCTGATATTTATAAGGGCTTCCAAAGTGCTTTTCTGTGCTAAGTACTTTGTTTTTTTGAGACAGAGTCTCACTGCGTTGTCCAGGCTGCAGCACAGTGGCACCAACCAGGCACGGCCGTGGCCTTAAACAGAAGGCCATGTCACCTCGGCAGGTTCCGTAGCTGATGTTTTATCGCCGGAAAACCTGTTCCTTGCACCAGTAACGTGATTTGCAAAATCCGATTAGCCACATGTGCGTAGGGCATACGTGGGTCTGTTATCACATTTACAGGGAGCACGACCACTGATGCAACGTGTGGCAGGTGAGTTAACAAGACGGGGGAACCAGTAACGCAATGATGCCACGGTCAGGGCGAGGTGAGGGGCTGTGCCCGTCGTGGCCCAGGGTTCCTGGAATCAATTAGCCGAGTGGAGCTGCTGAACGCAGGAGGACGATGCGTTAGAAGCCTCACGGTGTGTGGAGAAAATAGGTTCAACCTCCTGGGCTCAAACCTGCCAGGTCGCTGGGACGACAGGATTTCGCACCAACACACCTGGCTAATTTTTAAAACGGTTTTCGTTTTGCAGAAAGAAGATCTCACTGTGCTGCTCAGGCTGGTCTCCAACTCCCGGCCTCAAGTGATCCTCCCACCTCAGCCTCCCAAAGTGTTGGGATGACAGGTGTGAGCCGCCGTGCCTGGCCCAGGAATGAGATTTAATTCTTCACAGCACCTTGTTCCAGGTCAAAGGTAATCGCACACCCTCCACTAAATCTCCATCGGGACCAACTGAAATCTCTTCCTTTGGAAAAAGCAACTAAGCCAGGAGAACTCTGCTCATTGCCTGTGGTAGCTACCCTGTGTCCCCCAGAAGAAACAGGTGCATGTTTTAACCCGTGCTACCTGTGACTG
>NW_012108042.1:182818-186245 GCF_000951045.1 Mandrillus leucophaeus | reverse complement strand
TAAGAGACAGAAGAGGAGACACAGACACAGAGGAGGAGGCCACGTGGAGACGGAGGCAGAGACTGGAGTGATGTGGCCACAAGCCCAGGGACGCCTGGAGCCCCCAGGAGCTGGGAGAGGCAGGAAGGATCCTTCCCTAGAGCCTCTAGAGGAAACTGGGTCCAGTTGTAATGGGTTGAAGAGCAGATCCTAAAAAGATATCTCCGTATACTAGAGCCCAGAACCTGGAATGAGATGTTATTTGGAAATAACGAATTTTGCAGCTGTAATGAGTTAAGGATCTGGAGATGAGATCATCCTGGATTAGGGCGGGCCCTAAGTGCAATGACAGGTGTCCTCCTAAGAGACAGAAGAGGAGACACAGACACAGAGGAGGAGGCCACGTGGAGACAGAGGCAGAGACTGGAGTGATGTGGCCGCAAGTCCAGGGATGCCTGGAGCCCCCGGGAGCTGGGAGAGGCAGGAAGGATCCTTCCCTACAGTCTCCAGAGGGAACTGGATATAACTGTAGTGGGTCGAACTATAGTCTGCTCAAAAGCTACGTCTGTATCCTTACCCCCCAGAACCTGCGGATGGGACCTTATTTGGAAATAAAGGTCTTTGAAGATGTCATTAAGTGAAGGACCTTGAGATGAGACCATCCTGGATTAGGGCGGGTCCTTAATGCAATGACAGGTGTCCTCCTAAGAGACAGAAGAGGAGACACAGACACAGAGGAGGAGGCCACGTGGAGACGGAGGCAGAGACTGGAGTGATGTGGCCACAAGCCGACGGACGCCTGGAGCCCCCAGGAGCTGGGAGAGGCAGGAAGGATCCTCCCCTAGACCTTCTAGAAAGAATCACACCCAACTGAAATGGGTGGAATGGTGACTTCCAAAAAATATGTTCATGTCCTAACCTCTGGAACTTGTGAAGGGGACCTCATTTGGAAATGAGGTCTTTGCAGGTGCAATTAAGTGAAAGCTCTCAAAATGAAATCATTCTGGATTAGGGCAGACCCTAAACCCAAAGACAGGTGCCCTGCTAAGAGACAGAAGAGGAGACACAGACACAGAGGAAGAGGCCACGTGGAGATGGACGCAGAGACTGGAGTGATGCGGCCACAAGCCCAGGGACACCTGGAGCCCCCGGGAGCTGGGAGAGGCAGGAAGGAGCCTCCCCTACAGTCTCCAGAGGGAGCGCGGCCCTGAGACTCCTTCATTTCAGACTCCCGGATGCCAGGACTGAGACAGGAACAATTCTTGTACAAGCTTCTGGGTTTGGGGTCATTCATGTGGCAGACGTAGGATGTCAGTCGCCAGTGCGATGGGTGCTTCCTGACAGGCAGGTCTGCAGGGAAGGGCAGGAGGAACGGGTTACCAGGCTGACTTTACCTTTCTTCGTAAAAGCCCGTTCAAGGGTCACATCAAATGTGTTTCTCGGTTTTTTCTCTTTTTTTGGAGACAGAGTCTTGCTCTGTCCCCCAGGCTGGAGTGCAATGGTACGATCTCGGCTCACTGCAACCTCTGCCTCCCGGGTTCAAGCCATTCTCCTGCCTCAGCCTCCCGAGTAGCTGGAATGACAGGCACCTGCCACCACGCCCAGCTAATTTTTGTATTTTCAGTAGAGATGGGGTTTCGCCATGTTGACCAGGCTGGTCTCGAACTCCTGACCTCAGGTGATCCGCCCGCCTCGGCCTCCCAAAATGCTGGGATTACAGGCGTGAGCCACCGCGCCCGGTGTGTTGCTGTTGACACTCACGAATCTGTGGTTCTCCCTGGGCTCTGTCCTGTTAACTTTTGCTTTTTTTTTAGCTCTCCGGTAGTACAAGCACCCTTTACTTTTTGTATTCCAGTTTTTATCTATTTTATTCTCTCCTCTGGGTGTCCACATCAACCCGGCTGGCTCGGCTCTCAACTCTTGCAAGACAAATATTCAGCTTCCTCGCCAGAAAAGAAAAAAAAAAAAAAAATTCTGGATGGCGTTTCTTGCCTTAAATAAAAAACTGCTTATTCACCTCAATGTGGGAGAAAGCTGTTATTATCACACCTATATTTCGGGCCCCGGGTAAGTCGAGAACGTCTTTTTAGAATCCCATAAATCCAAACCCCGAAAGGATGAATTCCTCAAACATGAAATTGGGTCCTGAGCTGCTTTTCATTATAGGGTTTCGAAAAAAATAAATGGTGTTTCCGTTTGTTATTTATATGCTCGTGGAATGTAATGGTTGTGATGATTAATACTGAATTTCTGAATTTATTCTAAAAAGACACTTCATAAATATTGAACAGAGCTATTATCCGCAGGTATCTCCATTTATTTTATTAAAATGGAAATTCAGAAATCATCAATAAAAGCATACTGTGTATTTTGAGAGGGCCCTGGGGGATGGAGAAGAATACAGAGGTTTTTTTTTTTTTTTTTAACTCCCCTGCCCTGTCTTCTGTTCCACAACTGCATTTGAACCCACTACGATAACTCTGATGGCTTTAGGGGAATGTCCCCAAGGGTTATCTCGATGAATCCGGGAAAAGCTTGATCAATAAGTGGATGTGAACAGGGATATTCAGAACAAGCCCTGTTTGGACTTTAATTTTCCAACAGGGCAGAAGCGCTTGCAAATATTGATAACACACGTTTCCAATCAGACCTGATTTGTGGCTCTTTTACTTGGAGGATTTCCGTGGAAGTTTGGAGGTCTTTATAGACAAAAGCGGGCCAGTCCTGTCACGGGGGCTGAGACGGAGGCCAAGATTCCTTTCAGTAGGTTTTTTTTTTTTTTTTGAGATGGAGTCTGGCTCTATTGCCCAGGCTGGAGTGCAATGGTGTGATCTCAGCTCACTGCAACCTCCACCTTCCGGATTCAAGCAATTTTCCTGCCTCAGTCTCCGGAGTCGCTCGGATTACAGGCACCTGCCACCACACCTGGCTAATATCTGTATGTTTAGTACAGACGAGGCTTTGCCATGTTCCCCGGGCTGGTCTCGAAATCCTAGTCTCAGGTGATCCACCTGCACTGGCTTCCCAGAATGCTGGGATGACAGGACTGAGCCACTGCTCCCGGCTCCTTTTACCTCTTTTTTTTTTCGTTTTGTTTTGAGATGGAGTCTGGCTCTGTTGCCCAGGCTGGAGTGTAGTGGCACCATCTCAGCTCACTGCAACCTCCACCTTGCAGATTCAAGCAATTCTCCTGACTCAGTCACCCGAGTACCTGGGATTACAGGCACCTGCCACCATGCCTGGCTGATTTTTGTATTTTTAGTAGAGAGGGGGTTTCACTATATTGTCCAGGCTGGTCTCAAACTCCTGACCTCGCGTGATTCGCCCGCCTCGGCCTCCCAAAGTGCTGGGATGACAGGCGTGAGCCACCATGCTTGGCCACAAGTAGCAAGACTTTTAAGGTTAAAAGTAAAAGCTACTTTCTATTAAAAAATAGGCACATAAATAT
>NW_012108042.1:177919-178490 GCF_000951045.1 Mandrillus leucophaeus | reverse complement strand
AACAAACAAACAAAAAATCCATAGATAGATAACATTAATAGCTAGGTAGATAATACATGATTGACAGATGATAGATAATTCATAGATAAGTAGATGATAGATTAAAGATATTATGTAGATGATAGCTAGCTAGATGATTGATGAATTTGTACATGGATAGATGATTGACTGATATGGTTTGGCTCTGTGCTGTCACTTATCTCTCACACTGAATTGTAATAATCCCCACGGGTAAACGGCGGGACTGGGTGGAGGTAATTGAATTATGAGTGCAGTTTCCCCACACTGGCCTCATGATAATGAGTGAGTCTCATGAGACCTGAAGGTTTTATAAGCATCTGGCATTTCCCCAGCTGGCACTCCTTCTCTCTCCTGCCGTCTTGTGCAGAGGTGCCTTCCGCCATGACTGTGAGTTTCCTGAGGTCTCCCCAGCCATGTGGAACTGCGAATCCATTAAATCTCTTTGCTTTATCAATTAGCCAGTCTTGGATATGTCTTTATTAGCAGCATGGGAACAGTCTAATGCTAGAAAATTAGACAGGTGTGGTGGCATGAGCCTGTAATCCCAGCT
>NW_012108042.1:176682-177869 GCF_000951045.1 Mandrillus leucophaeus | reverse complement strand
AGGCACCCACCACCACACCTGGCTAATTTTTGTAGTTTTAGTAGAAACAGAATTTCACCACCTTGGTCAGGCTGGTCTCGAACCCCTGACCTCAGGCGATCCACCCACCTTGACCTCCCAAAGCGCTGGGATGACAGGCGTGAAACACTGTGCCTGAGGAGGTAAAATATTTTGTATCTGGCTTTTCTCACTGATCATGCTCTCTTCAAGGTTTATCCATGCTGTAACCTGTGTCAGGGCCTCATTCCTTTTCATGGCTGCGTAATATTCCACCGTGTGGATGGAGCACATTCTGTTTCTCTGTTCCTCAGCTGGTGACCGTGGCGGTTTCTACCTTTTGGTTACTGCAAGTAACACTGCGATGAACACGCGAGTACAAGTTTTGGTTAAATCCCTGTTTTCAATCCTTTTGGGTCCCCGTCTAGAAACAGAATGGCTGGGTCGTATGGGAATTCTATGTTTCATTCTTTGAAGAATGGACAGCGAGAGTTTCGCTTGCTCCACTGACAAGACAAGCAAGATATAAAATTCACACTGGTCTATATTTCATCCAAGCGTTCCCAGGCCGTCTCCCGGAAAGTGGTGCCCAGAACTGGGGGCAGGAAGAACTGACCAAGTGACCAAATGACCGGAAGGGGCTGGAGGGTAAGGATGGTGACCAGGGCCGCTGTAGCAGAAGCTGCAGTGAGTTTACCAAGCATCTAGTCCAGCTTCTCATTTCATAGATGGGGAAGCTGAGGATCACTCTGAGAAAGGACAGAGCCTCACTAGGAATGGCTGGCCCAGGAGTTCCCTGGATACGGACTTTGGTGGCTGGCCTGGGAAGCTCTGGGATATGGAACTTCGTTTTTTGTTTTTTTTAGACGGAGTCTCAGTCTGTCGTCAGGGCTGGAGTGCAGTAGCATGATCTCGACTCATTGCAACCTCCACTTCCTGGGTTCAAGTGATTCTCCTGCCTCAGCTTCCCGAGTAGCTGGGATTACAGGCACCTGCCATTAGGCCCAGCTAATTTTTTGTATTTTTAGTAGAGACGGTATTTCACCATATTGGTCAGGCTGCTCTTGAACTCCTGACCTCGTGATTCACCCACCTTGGCCTCCCAAAGTGCTGGGATTACAGGAGTGAGCCACCGCGCCCGGCCGGGAGATGGAACTTTGTCATGCAGCAGGAAAGATGTCCAGGGGATG
>NW_012108042.1:171038-175171 GCF_000951045.1 Mandrillus leucophaeus | reverse complement strand
CATGACTGTGAGTTTCCTGAGGTCTCCCCAGCCATGTGGAACTGCGAATCCATTAAATCTCTTTGCTTTATCAATTAGCCAGTCTTGGATATGTCTTTATTAGCAGCATGGGAACAGTCTAATGCTAGAAAATTAGACAGGTGTGGTGGCATGAGCCTGTAATCCCAGCTCCTTGAGAGGCTGAAGTGGGAGAATCACTTGAACCTGGAAGGTGGAGGTTACAATGAGCTGAGATTATGCCACTGCACCGCAGCCTGGGTGAAAGAGCAAGATCTTATCTTAAAAGAAAAAGAAGAAAAACCCAAAAACAAAAACAAAAACAAAAAACAAAGTATTCCATCCCATACCAAGGTTAATCCAAACTTGACTTTTGGCAAATCGAGTGTTTTCTGTTACTTACCTAGCTTCTTTCTTTCTTTCTTTCTTTCTTTCTTTCTTTCTTTCTTTCTTTCTTTCTTTCTTTCTTTCTTTCTTTCTTTCTTTTTTCTTTTTTTGAGATGGAGTTTTGCTCTTGTTGCCCAGGCTGGAGGGCAGTGGTGCCATCTTAGCTCACTGCAACCTCCACCTTCCAGGTTCAAGAGATTCTCCTACCTCAGTCTCCCAAGTAGCTGGGATTGCAGGTGCCCACCACCATGCCTGGCTAATATTTTTGTATTTTTAGTAGGGACTGGGTTTCCCCAAGTTGGCCCAGCTGGTCTCAGTCTCGAACCCCTGACCTCAGGTGATCCACCCACCTCGGCCTTCCTAAGTGCTGGGATTACACACATGAGCCAAAATATATTTTTTGTTGTTGTTTGTTTTTGTTTGTGTTTTTGAGACAGAGTCTCGTTCTGTCACCTAGGCTGGGGCAATCTCAGCTCACTGCAAGCTCCACCTCCCGAGTTCAAGCCGTTCTCCTGCCTCAGCCTCCTGAGTAGCAGGGATGACAGGCGCCCACCTCCTCGCCCGGCTGGTTTTTGTATTTTTAGTAGACACGGGGTTTCACCATGTTGGCCAGGCTAGCGTCGAACTCCTGACCTCAGGTGATCCACCCGTCTCAGCCTCCCGAAGTGCTGGGATTATAGGCGCGAGCCACTGCGCCCGGCCACATCATTACTTAAATGACACTGAAAAACACTGCCCTGGAAGCCAGATGGAGGCTGAGTTTCACAGTTACGGCCGTGGAGGACTTCCCAGAGCCCCTGGGCAGCTGTCCAAAATCCACTCTCTAAGTGGTGCTTTTTGGCAGCTCTTCAGGTGCAAACTTCATGGGCCTGCACAAAATTGCACACGGGCTTAGCGTGTGTGGGGTCCTTTGGAACACATGCATCTTTGCACTTCTAGGTGGCCTCGTTTCTGAGCAGGGGGTATCTGGCTGCCTGTGGCTTTTTTTCCAGGAGGAAAGGGGGTACGTGCGTTGGCAGACATCAAGGAGCGTGAGATACGAATAGGGCTGAGAGCGACAGACACTCAGGGGAGGGTGGAAGATACTCACCAGAGGTGGCATTTCTCCTTCTGAGCCGGTCAGCACGACATGCACCGTGGCAGCCTCTGGGACAGTTTTCTGATCCATAACAGACTTGATGGATTTGGGTGGTCTCTGGATTCTCTGACTTCTGACGCTGTACGCACTGATGTATTAGTCAGTTCTCCCGTTGCTACAGAGAAATCTCTGAGACTGGGTAATTTATAAAGAAGAGAGGTTGGCCGGTTACGGTGGCTCAAGCCTGTCATCCTAGCACTTTGGGAGGCTGAGGTGGGCGGATCACCTGAGGTCAAGAGTTCGAGACCAGCCTGGCTGACAGGGTGAAACCCCATCTCTACTAAACATACAAATAATTAGTCGGGCGTGATGGCGGGTGCCTGAAATCCCAGCTACTTGGGAGGGTGAGGCAAGAGACTCACTCTAACCCAGGAGGTAGAGGTTGCAGTGAGTCGAGACACCGCCCCTGCACTTCAGTGTGGGCAAGAGAGTGAGACTCCATCTAGAAAGGAAATAAGAAAGCAAGAGAGCAAGAAAACAAAAAGGAAAGAAAGAAAGAAAGAAAGAAAGAAAGAAAGAAAGAAAGAAAGAAAGAAAGAAAGAAAGAAAGAAAGAAAGAAAGAAAGAGGGAAAGAAAGAGAGAGAAAGAGAGAAAGAAAGAGAGAAAGAGAGAAAGAAAGAAAGAAAGAAAGAAAGAAAGAAAGAAAGAAAGAAGAAAGAAAGAAAGAAAGAAAGAAAGAAAGAAAGAAAGAAAGAAAGAAAGAAAGGGGGAAAGAAAGAAAGAGAAAGAGAGAAAGAAAGAGAGAAAGAGAGAAAGAAAGAAAGAAGGAAAGAAAGAAAGAAAGAAAGAAAGAAAAAGAAAGAAAGAAAGAAGGAAGGAAAGAAAGAAAGAAAGAGAGAGAGAGAAATTGAATGGTGTCCTCTGCTTCCGGGGAGACCCCAGGAAACTTACAGTCATGATGGAAGGTGAAGGGCAACCCATCACGTCTTATGTGGCGGAGCAGGGGCAAGAAAGAGAAGGGGGTGGCGTTACACACTTTTAAACAACCAGATCTCGTGAGAACTCAGTCGTTATCACAAGAACAGTGCTGAGGGGTTGGGGTAAAACCATTCACAAAGGACACACCCCCATGATTCAATTGCCTCCCACTAGACCCCACCTCCAACACTGGGGATGACAATGCAATGTGAGATTTAGGGGGGGGACACTGATCCAAAGCACATCAGGTTGTGAGTTCCAGGCTGAGTCTGAAGGCCTGACACCCGGGAGAGCCGAGGGTGTGAGTTCCAGTGTGAGTCTGAAACCCTGAGACCCAGAAGAACTGAGAGTGTGAGTTCTAGTCTGAGCCTGAAGGCCTGAGACCCAGGAGAGCCGACGGTGTGAGTTCCAGTCTGAGCCTGAAGGCCTGAGACCCAGGAGAGCCAACGGTGTGAGTTCCAGTCTGAGCCTGAAGGCCTGAGACCCGGGAGAGCCGAGGGTGTGAGTTTCAGGCTGAGTGTGAAGATCTGAGACCCAGGAGAGCTGATGTGTGAGTTCTAGTCTAAGTCTGAAGGCCTGAGACCCGGGAGAGCCGAGGGTGTGAGTTCCAGGCTGAAGGCCTGAGACCCAGGAGGGCTGAGGGTGTGAGTTCCGGGCTGAAGGCCTGAGACCCAGGAGGGCTGAGGGTGTGAGTTCCAGGCGGAGTCTGAAGGCCTGAGACCCGGGAGAGCTGGTGGTGTGAGTTCCAGTGTGAAGAGCTGAAATCAGGAGAGCCAAGGGTGTGAGCTCTCACATGGAGAGAGACAGCAAAGGGCAGGTGTCAGTCTCTTTTAAGTACTGGCTCTTTCAGTAACTAGCAGTTACTGAAATGTGGTAATGATTTCAGTATGATGCTGTGATGGTTTATCTCCTATACAATAGAAGATTTAATTATAAGAATTGTCAGCTAGGTGTGGTGGCTCACGTTTGTAATCCCAGCACCTAGGGAGGCTGAGGCAGGTGCATCACCTGAGTCAGGAATTCCAGACCAGCCAGGCCAATGTTGCGAAACCCCGTCTCTATTTAAAAATACCAAAAAATTAGCTGGGTGTGGTGGCGGGCACCTGTCATCCCCGCCACTCGGGAGGATGAGGCGGGAGAATCACTTGAACCTGGGAGGCAGAGGTTGTAGTGAGTTGAGATCACACCACTGCACTCCAGCTTGGTCGACAGAGAGAGACTCCACCTAAAAATAATAATAATAATAATAAAAAAGGCCAGACACGGTGGCTCACGCCTGTCATCCCAGCACTTTGGGAGGCTGAGGCAGGTGGATCATCTGAGTGAGAAGTTCGAGACCAGCCTGGCCAACACGTTCCATGGAAGCGCAAACCTCGACATCACACAATACACCCATGTGACAAACCTGCACACGTGCCCCCTGAATCTACAATAAAAATTAAAAAAGAAACCGCTTCCCACCAGCTAATTTTTTGTGGGTTTTTTTTTGTATTTTTTTAGTAGAGACGGGGTTTCGCCCTGTTGGCCAGGCTGGTCTCCAACTCCTGACTTCCGATGATCCGTCCACCTCGGCCTCCCAAAGTACTGGGATTCCAGGTGTGAGCCACCAGGCCTGGCCTTTTGTTTGTTTTTGTTTTGTTTTGTTTTTTGAGATGGTGTCTCCTCTGTCGCCCAGGCTGGAGTGCAGTGGCA
>NW_012108042.1:167649-169873 GCF_000951045.1 Mandrillus leucophaeus | reverse complement strand
CCCCCCCCCGTCTCAAGCTTTCGCAAACCCCCCTTGTCCCTAATTTCGTTTTCGAAAATTAGATACTCGGAATTTTGCCTAAGATAACTGTATTACCGGGATGCAATTTGCTGTAGGTTGCTAGCTTTCCTGCATGAGGTCCCTTAATAAAAAGTGTCAGTTAAAATGAAAATACAGCTTGGGTAATTAAATTTAATTGGATCTTGTCACTTTACATCCGCTTCGTTTGGGAGGATTTCTACGGAATTGCAGCCGCCCGGTTTGCTAATTTCTTGACGGCAAAGCTGCTGCGCAGAAGCTGACCCTCCTCTAATAAAGTGAGACCCTGTTTCTGGCCGGGACTCTGAACCCTGGTGGTGACGGTAAACAAAGAAAAAGGGAAGGGCCGGCTTAGGGTCGGAAAAGAAGGGGATGGAGTTATCTGTGGGTGATTCCCTTGTACGCCCAGCTAGCCAGATGCTGTTGTGACCACTTGCAGGGGAGATCCCAGCTCTGAGAAAAGGCTTTTTGTGGCAGAAAAGGGTCGCCATCCCTGCCACTTAATATCTGCAGATGTTTCTTCTAGACACGGTGAGCACCTACAGGGCCGCCACCGTGTCCTCAGAGAGAGTTAGGGAGAATGTACGAGTCTGTTATTGGGATATTCTAACAAGTTTCCACCAACAGACTGGCTGAAAGCGACACCCTCGTATTGCATTACGGTTCTGGAGGCCACAGATCTCCCAGATCAGCCTCTCTGCGCTGCTAGGAAGGGGTGTGCAGGACTCTGGCTTCGTTCTGCAGGTTCCAGGGGGGCAATCTGTGCCTTGCTGTTTTCTGGGTCCTAAAGGAAACCCACAACCCTTGGCTCCTGGCCTCGCATCTCACCTCCTTCTTCCTCTTTTGTCTCCTGGTCTCCGTCTGTCTTCGTCACGCAAGGACCCTTGGGATTCCATCGGCCCACCTGGGTCAGCCCAGGTCACCTGTCCATCTGCCCTTAACTGAACCACGTCTGCAAAGCACCTGTTGCTATGAGGGTTCACACAGGCTCGTAGCTCCTGGAGACTGAGGCCTGTGGGTATCTTTGGAGGTCCATAGACAGTGTGAGGCCTCTGAGCCCAAGCTTAGCCATCGTATCCCCTGTGACCTGCACGTATCCATGCAGATGGCCTGAAGCAATCGAAGATCCACAGAAGAAGTGAAAATAGCCTTGACTGATGACATTCCATCACTGTGCCTTGTTTCTGCCCCACCCCAATGTACTTTGCAATCGTCCCCAATCCTTAACAAGGTTCTTCGTAATTCCCCCCATCTTTGAGAACGTATTTTGTGAGATGCAGCCCCTGCCCGCAAAACGTTGTTCCTAACTCCACCGCCTATCCCCAAACCTCTAAGAACTAACCCTAATCCCATCACCCTTTGCTGAGTCTCTTTTCGGATTCAGCCCCCCCGCAGCCAGGTGCAATAAACAGGTTTGTTGCTCACACAAAGCTTGTTTGCTGGTCTCATCACGTGGACGCGTGTGACAGAGAGATTCCAGCAAATATCAGTCGATGAGGGCTTGGGAAGGAGGGGAATGCCAAAAACTGGTCTTCACACCTTCGCCAGGGGACCCCAGGTCACCTGCCCTCTCCCCTTGACTGAATCTGTCATGACCGTTCACATGCTTGTGGCTTCTAGGGATGAGGACCTGGGGATCTGTGGAGATCCTCATGCAGTTGATCCCCCGGGGAATAGAGAGATTCCAGCCAATATCAGTCGGTGAGGGCTTGGGAAGGAGGGGATGCCAAAAACTGGTCTTCACACCTTGGCCAGGGGACCCCAGGTCACCTGCCCTCTCCCCTTGACTGAATCACTTCTGCAAAGCATCTGTCATGACCGTTCACATGCTTGTAACTTCTAGGGATGGGGACCTGGGTATCTGTGGAGATCCTCATGCAGTTGATCCCCCGGGGAATAGAGAGATTCCAGCCAATATCAGTCGGTGAGGGCTTGGGAAGGGGGAGATGCCAAAAACTGGTCTTCACACCTTGGCCAGGGGACCCCAGCGACTGCCTCACACCGGCTGATCCCTGCTGCTGTGGCTCACAGGACATTTTATTCTGGGGCCACAGGAGTTGCATTTCCCACCACAGTTCTGCAGGCACAGAGTCCAAAAATCCAGAATGCTGGATGCATAGAGAGAATGGGTTTATACTGAAGTCTTTAGATTGTAAAAGTTAAAGGAAAGGGCCTGGGTGCGGTG
>NW_012108042.1:161702-163054 GCF_000951045.1 Mandrillus leucophaeus | reverse complement strand
GGGGTTTCACCACTTTGGCCCCTTGCTGGGTGAGAGGGTCTCCTGCCGTCCACCCCAGCCTCTCTGGGAGCCTCTATCTGCGGAAGGACGCAGGGACTGTCTCTGGTTGTGCTAACCCCACCGTCCCTGCCCCTCTTTGTCTGTAGACTCAAAGCTGTGTAGGAAGAGTAGCTTTTGACAGCCCAGCATATCATGCCTTCTGTAAACCGTTCTAATTTATAGAGGGTCTCAGGTTTAATCTTGCACGTTCTCCTGCCGTATCCTAAATTATCAATCATTTTAATGACACCTTAAAAAAAATAAATAACAAGCAAATCTTCGATGACATCCTTATCGCCTATTTTAATACAATTTCCTAAATCAAACGTCGTACGGAAGCTCCTATAAAAAAAACGTACGCCTGGTAAGAAATTAAAGAAGTGTGTACTTAGGGCGACCAACGTTACACCGATAGACTTATCAGATCTTTAATTTTATACCAACGAGCTTCTCTTCGTATTAAAAGAGGCACCTGGCTTTTTGAATTACAGGGTGTCTGGGTCCACAGATGCAGACACGTCGTTGGAATCGTAAATACTACTAGCTAGCAACAATCCTACATTAAATGTCAGGTCTTAATCGGGTCTTACACCACGTGCTTTTTTTATTGTTGTTGCTGTTTTGTTTTTTTTTGAGACGGAGTCTCGCTCCTGTCGCCCAGGCTGGAGGGCAATGGTGCGATCTCGGCTCACTGCAACCTCCTCCTCCCGGGTTCAAGCGATTCTCCTGCCTCAGCCTCCCGAGTGTGTGGGATGAATAGGCACCTGCCACCATGCCCGGCTAATTTTTTTCTGTTTTTAGTAGAGATGAGGTTTCACCCTGTTGGCCAGGATGGTCTCGATCTCCTGACCTCACGATCTACCTGCCTCAGCCTCCCAAAGTGCTGGGATGACAGGTGTGAGCCACCGCACCCGGCCACATTCCTGTTTTTTCAAACCCATCTGTGCATTGGACTTTGTTAGCACAGTCCTACGACACTGATGAGGCTGGTGATCTTTGTTTGCTAAATCATAGCTGTCTGCCTGTTTAGAAGGCAATGTAAGCGTTAATGAAATGAATCTGATATCTGTGCAGCGCCCTCACCAGCCGTCTACCCAGACGTCTTCGACGTGGCCACAAGCCCTTATTAGCAGCAGCTCCAGGCACCCATGGCCTCCCACACCCAGAAAACAAACTTACAGTTTGACCACCAAAATTTAAAGTTGTGTGGCTGTACCCGGCTTATTTGAATTTCCAAGGAACAGAGCAGCTCCTGTTTTACAAGTTTATTGCACGATGACATACTTTAATTTTATACAAACGGGCTTCTCTTC
>NW_012108042.1:158774-160952 GCF_000951045.1 Mandrillus leucophaeus | reverse complement strand
GGGACTCACCAAAGAATGAGAAGGGTAGCAAGATAGTTAGATCATAGCTAAATAGATAATAGGTAGATGATAAGTAGATAGATGAAAGAGAGTAGATAGATGGTAGATACAGATGATAGACAGACAGATAATAGGTAGATGATAGGAAGATAGTAGATAGATGTAGATTAGATAGATAGGCAGATCATAGAATGAGAGTGGATGAATAGATAGGTGATAGATAGATAGATGACAGGATGTAATGGATAAAAGATAGAAAGATGATAGATGGATAGATAGATATACAGATGATAGAATGTGAGTGGATGAATATATAAAAGATAGATAACAGGATGTGAATATATGAATAGATAATAGATGGATGGATGGATAGATAATAGGATATGAGTGGATGAATAGATAGATAAACAGATGATAAGATGTTAGTGGATGAATAGATAGATATAGATAGATAGAAAGATAGATAGATAGATAGATAGATAGATAGATAGATAGATAGATAGATAGATAGATAGATAGATAGATGGATGTGATGGTGGATGGATAGGTGGATGAACAGATAGATACATGGATAGGTGAATAGATAGATACTAGGACAGATGTGATGGATGGATGGATGGATAGACTGATAGATTGATCAATAGATAAATAGACAGATGATAGATGGATATCTATTAATAGATAGATATGACAGATAGTAGACAGACAGATGATGGATAGATGGATAGCTGTTAATAGATAGACAGGAAGATGATAGAATGTGAGTGGATGAATAGATAGATGATAGATAATATATAGATAAGATAGATACATAAATAGATAGATACAGAGATACATAAATAATCGGATGTAATGGATAAAAGATAGATATACAGATGATAGAATGTGAGTGGATGAATAGATAAGTGATAGATAGATAATAGAATGTTAGTGGATGAATAGATAGGTGATAGATAATAGGATGTGAATGTATGAATAGGTAGATAATAGATGAATGGATGGCTAGATAGGTAGATACATAGACGCACAGACAAATAGATAATAGGATGAGTGGATGAATAGATAGATAGATAGATAGATAGATAGATAGATAGATAGATAGATAGATAGATAGATGATATATAGATAACAGGATATGAGTGGATGAATGGATACATAGATAGATGTGATGGTGGCTGAACAGATAGACAGATACATGGATAGATGTGTAGATAGATATTAGATAGATGTGATGGATGGACGGATGGATAGATTGATAGATCGATCAATAGATAGATAGATAGATAGATAGATAGATAGATAGATAGATAGATAGACAGATAGATAGATAGATAGAGATGATGATGATAGATAGATAGATAGATAGATAGATAGATAGATAGATAGATAGATAGACCTTCATGAAAAAATTCCCTACATTTTAGTAGAATGTACTAGGACCTGATCCCTGGGGACACTGAAACCTAAGCTGAGATTTGGGTCAACACCACAGTGACTGTTTTCCAGGACGTGGCATCTGCTGATTCTGGGGTCGGGACTGAGGGAAGGCACGAATTTTGTCCTCCTTCCCAAAGGAGGCTTCTTTGAAAATGGTTCTTGGGGCGAAAGTTTCCCTCTGGCTCTTTGGTATATGTCTGCATCTCAAAGGACATTTCTCTCTCAACCTAGTACCGAATTCTTCTTGGATGAGTCTCAAAATCATGGTGTTTCTCTTCAGTTTCGTGACTGGAGGGGGTGGGAGTTGGTGGGGTGGACACGCCTGTCCTCGGGACAGAGTCAGCGAGGAAATCAATGTACTCCTAGTTTCCTATAGTGGAGAGTTTAGCAATTCAACCTGAGAGGTTGGAGACTACCTACTCGATTTTCATGAGCCGTCTTGGATTTAGGGCCCCACTGAAGAAACTCACGAAACGCAAAGCATAGACGTAGAAAATGACCAAGAAAGGAAACACCTCAAAAATCAGTTTTAGGGTCAGCCCAGGTTAAAAACACAGCACACAAGCCGGGCACAGCGGCTCACGCCTGTCATCCCAGCACTTTGGGAGGCCAAGGCAGCGGGATCACCTGAGATCAGGAGTTTGAGACCAGACCGGTCAATATGGGAGGCCAAGGCCTGTCATCCCAGCACTTTGGGAGGCCAAGGCAGGGGGATCACCTGAGATCAGGAGTTTGAGACCA
>NW_012108042.1:140753-156619 GCF_000951045.1 Mandrillus leucophaeus | reverse complement strand
ATACGGCTGCAGTGGATTTAACCATGGTACCCTCAAAAGACATGTCCACATCCTAACGCTCACAATCTGTGAACGAGAACTTATTTGGAAATAAGATCTTTGGAGATGCGATCAAGTGAAGATGAGGTCACCCTGAATTTTTTTATGAAGGTCTATCTATCACTTATCTATCTATCTGTGGACTCTAAATCCAATGACCGGTGTCTTTCTAGGAGGCAGAGGTGGAGACACAGACACAGAGGAGAAGGTCACGTGGAGATGGAGGTGGAGACTGGAGGGATGCGGCCACAAACCTAGAGATGCCTGGAGCCCCTGGGAGCTGGGACAGGCAGGAAGGATCCTCCCTTAGAGCCTCCAGAAGGAAGAAGATAGAATTGAAGTGGATTGAACAGTGGCCCTCAGTAAGACATATTCATGTCTTAACTCCCAGAACCTGGAATGAGATAGCATTGGAAATAGGGTCTTTGCACGTGTAATTAGTTAAGGATCTTGGGATAAAATCATCCTGGATTAGAGAAATCACATTGGAAATAGGGTCTATGCACATGTAATTAGTTAAGGATCTTGGGAGAAAATCATCCTGGATTAGGGTGGGTTCTAATTCTAATCACAGGTGTCCCTGTAAGAGACAGAAGAGGAGACACAGACACAGAGGAGGAGGCCACGTGGAGACGGAGGCAGAGACTGGAGTGATGCGGCCACAAGCCCGGGGACGCCTGGAGATCCCAGGAGCTGGGAGAGGCAGGAAGGATCCTCCCCTGGAGCCTCCAGAAGGAACTGAACACAGTCGTGGTGGACCCAACATTGGTCCCCAGAAAGATGTGTCCACATCCTAAAGCCCAGGACCTGGAATGAGACCTGATTTGGAAATAGGGTCTTTGCAGATGTAATTAGCTAAGGATCTTGACATGAGATCACCCTGGATTAGGTGAGCTCTAGTTCCAATAACATGTGTCTCTGTAAGAGACAGAAGAGGAGACACAGACCCAGAGGAGACAGACACGTGGAGACGGAGGCAGAGACAGGAGTGATGCGGCCACAAGCCCAGGGTCGCCTGGAGCCCCTGGGAGCTGGGAGAGGCAGGAAGGATCCTCCCCTAGAGCCTCCAGAAGGAACTGGATACAATTGTAATGGATCGAACAGTGGCTTTCAGAAACACATGTTTATGTCCTAACCCCAGAACCTGGAATGTGATCACATTTGGAAATAGGGTCTTTACACACATAATTAGCTAAGGATCTTGAAAGGAAATCATCCTGGATTCGAGTGGGCTCTAATTCCAACAACAAGAGTCCCTGTAAGAGACAGAAGGGGCGACACAGACACAGAGGAGAAGGCCACGTGGAAATGGAGGCAGAGTCCATCTAATTCAGGATAGTCTCATCTTGAAATCCTGAATTTAATGTGTCTGTAAAGACCTTATTTTTAATTAAGGTTACAAATAGTGTCCCGGCAACGGTGCGTTTTAGGGGACATTTGAAACTAATACAGAGAGTGACAGCTGATTCTTGTAATTATCACAGAAAGGGGATTTTCATTTGCTGGAAGACACAAGAAAACAGAAATTAAACAGCCATTTTCTTCCACGTTGCTTTGGGCCCTGTTTGATTGCACTTACTGCAACCACTGATGCCCTGCAATGAAGGGTTTTGGCTACGGGTCTCGAATGGGCTTCCATCCCCAGGAATTTGTGAACTTGCATTCTTTTTTTTGTCTTTTGACAGGCCCTGAAGCAGTTACAATAGAAGAAAAACAAGTCTTCTACGAACAGAGAATTACTTTGAAAGGTCAAAAGCTAAGCTTAAAAGCGTCTATTAAAACTCAACAACAAGGCGGGGTACCCGTGGCCCACGCCTGTAATCCCAGCACTTTGGGAGGCTGAGGCGGGGAGATTGCCTGAGGTCGGGAGTTTGAGACCAGCCTGACCAACATGGTGAAATCCCGTCTCTACTAAAAATACAAAAATTAACAGAGCATGTGGCAGGCGCCTGTCATCCGATCTACTCGGGAGGCTGAGGCAGGAGAATCAATTGAACCCGGGAGGCAGACAGTTCTGTGAGCTGAGATCACGCCACTGCACTCCAGCCTGGGGGACAGAGCGAGGCTCCATCTCAAAGGAAAAAAAAAAAAAACTAAAACAAAAACAAACAAACCAAAAAACAACCCTCAACATCAAAAGGACAAACAACCCAATTAAAAAGTAGGCAAAGGACTAGAATAGACACTTCTCCAAAAGGAGATAAAGAAATGGCCAAGACGGAGACAATATTCGCAAGCATTGAGGGGAATGTGGAGAAACTAGAAGTTTTGTCCACTGTTAGTGGGAAGGTAAAATGGCACAGTCACTGTGGGAAATGGCATGTGCCTCACCAAAAACCTAAATGTAGGCTTATCATATGATCGCACAATCTCACTCCTGGCTGTGCATCCAAAATAACTAAAAACAGACTCAAAGAAAAACCAGTGCACAAATGCTCACAGTAGCATGATTGACAAGAGCCAAAAAAGTGGACACAGCCCCAAGGTCCATCCATGAATGAATGAATAAATGAAATGCAGTGTATCTGCTGGTGGAATACTATGCAGCCATGAAAAAGGATAAGGCTCTGACACAGTCTACAGTGTGGATGAACCTTGAAGACATCATGCTCTGTTGAAGAGGTTAGACACACTAGACCAACATAATACAGGATTCCATTTATATAAAATGTCCAGAGTAGGTAAATCTGTAGGAACAGGAAGTAGATTAGCAGTTACCAGGGGCTGAGGGAGAAACAGATGGAGAGAGGCTGCTTAATGGCTATGGTGTTTCTTTTGGGGGTGATGAAAATTGTCTGGAACTCCATAGAAGGGGTAGTTGGGAAACATTGTGAATATAATTGTATTAGTGCATTCTCACAGCACTGTAAAGATACCACCCTAGACAGGGTAATGTATAAAGGAAAGAGGTTTAACAGACTCACAGTTCCACATGGTTGGCGAGGTCTCAGGAAACGTACAATCAGGGAGGAAGGAGAAGTGGAAGCAAGACCTTCACAAGGAGGCAGGAAGGACTTTGTGTGAGAAGGAGCAATACCAGACTTTAAAACTATCAGCTCTAGTGACAATTCACTATCAGTAGAACAGCATGGGGGAAGCCATCCCCAAGATCCAGTCACCTCCCACCAATTCCCTCCCCTGACATGTGGGGATTTCAACTGGAGATGAGATTTGGGTGTGAACACAGTTCCGAGCTATATCAATACTCAACGCCAGTTATGAGAATTTTTTTCTCTTTTTTTTGAGACAGAGTCTTACTCTGTCGCCCAGGCTGGAGTGCAGTGGTGCGATCTCAGCTTACTGCAAGCTCCAACTCCTGGGTTCACGCCATTCTCCTGCCTCAGCCTCCAGAGTAGCTGGGATTACAGGTGCCGCCACCACGTCCAGCTAATTTTTTGTGATTTTAGTAGAGACGGAGTTTCACCGTGTTAGCCAGGATGGCCTCGATCTCCTGACCTCGTGATACACCCACCCAGGCCTCCCAAAGTCCTGGGATTACAGGCATGAGCCACCATGACTGGCTGATAAGTTTTATATTGTATGTATCTTACCACCTGATAGGGTTTGATGGTGTCCCCACCCAAATCTCATGTGGAATTGTAGCTCCCATAATTCCCACATGTTGTGAGAGAGACTCAGTGGGAAATAATTGAATCATGGGGGGGGGAACTTCTCCCATCCTGTTCTCATGGTGGTGGGTAAGTCTTACAAGATCTGCTGGTTTTAGTAAAGGGTTTCCACTTTCACTTGGTTCTCATTCTGTCTTGCCTGCCACCATGGAAGATGTGCCTTTTGCTTCTGCCATGATTGTGAGACCTCCCCAGCCATTTGGAACTGTGAGTCCAGCAAACCTCTTTTTCTTTACAAATTACCCAGTCTTGGGTATGTCTGTATCAGCAGCATAAACACGGACTAATACACCTCCATGAAAAAATGTTTAAAAAATAGATTGAAAGGGGAATATTGAAAATTCCACAGAAGGGAAGAGGACATTGGAGGGTGCAGCTCCTATCACCCCCAGCCCACGTCCAGAGCCTATGAGATTTTCTCAACATGAATTTCTTGCATTCCTCCTTCTCCTATAGCTTTTGACACAGCTGGGGATAATCCTGATTACTTACGCAAGGACCCTGTTTCTGAATGAAGAATGAAGTCACAGGAAAGGTTCCAAGTGAACATGAATTTGGAGGAACACTCCAACCTAATCCAGGCAGTCATAGTACCAGATCTTATGGTTACATAGTCCCTGGGGGTGGTCCAGCTGTTTCTAGAACCTCCTGGTTGTGTGCGGTGGCTCACACCTGTAATCTCAGCACTCTGGGTGGCTGAGGTGGGCGGATCACTTGAGGTCAGGAGTTCGAGACCAGTCTGGCCAATGTGAGGAAACTCCATCTCTACTAAAAATACAAAAATTAGGGTGGTGGTGCACGTGCCTGTAATCCCAGCTACTTGGGAGGCTGAGGCAGGAGAATTACTTGAACCCAGGAGGCAGAGGCTGCAGTGAGCCAAGGTTGTGTCACTGTACTCCAACCTGGGCAACAGAGTGAGACTCCATCTCCAATAAATAAATAAATATCACATCTGTCATCCGAGCACTTTTGGAAGGCCGAGGCGGGCAGATCACAAGGTCAGGAGTTCAAGACCCGTCTGGCCAACATAGTGAAACCCAGTCTCTACTAAAAAAAAATACAAAAAAAAATAGCCGGGTGTGGCAGTGGACGCCGGTAATCCCAGCTACTTGGGAGGCCGAGGCAGGAGAATGGCGTGAACCCAGGAGGCGGAGGTTGCGGTGAGCTGAGATTGTGCCACTGCCCTCCAGCCCGGCTGACAGAGCGAGACTCCGTCTCAAAATAAAAAATAACATAACATTAAATAAATGAATAAATAAATAAATAGAATCTCCAGTCCTTGTCTCAGAGCTATTTGTACACACAAGTGCAGGCAGAGTTTCGGTTTCCCAGTTGGGTCTTCCTTTAACCTAAAGCTCTTCTGGAAAGCAAGTGACCTTATTCTCCTAAGACGTACGATGCTACAGAACGTCTCTGAAAGGGGTCATGTTTCGCCCGTTACAGCTCCTGAATTATTCACAAGTGGGTCAGAGTCTCCCATCTCCTCATTGTGAGAGGTGGGATTGAGGGGGGGGCTTCATCGCCCGGGATGGGGGGCTCATGGTACTTACCTTTGTGATGGGGAGAGATTAATTGCAGCATAGCCCGAATCTTGTGATGTTGAATTGTCTCCCCTAAGAGGTTTTGGATGCCTATTTTATTTTATTATTTATTATTTTTTATTATTTTTGTTTTATTTTATTTATTTTTTTTGGAGACGGAGTGTTGCTCTGTCACTCAGGCTGGAGTGCAATGGCACGATCTTGACTCACTGCAACCTCCACCTCCCGGGTTCAAGTGATTCTCCTACCTCAGCCTCCCGAGTAGCTGGGATTACAGGCACCCGCCACCACGCCAAGTTAACTTTTGCATTTTTAGTAGAGATGGGGTTTTGCTGTGTAAGCCAGGCTGGTCTTGAACTCCCGACCTTGTGATCCACCTGCCTCAGCCACCCAAAGTGCTGGGATGACAGGCGTGAGCCACCATGTCCTGCATTTTTTATTTTTATTTTTATCTTTGTTTATTTATTTGAGACGAATCTCACTCTGTCTCCCAGGCTGGAGTGCAGTGGTGTGATCTTGGCTCACTGCAACCTTCACCTCAAGGGTTCAAGTGATTCTCCTGCCTCAGCCTCCCAAGTAGCTGGGACTACAGATGCCTCCCACCACACCCGGCTAATTTTTGTGTTTTTCGTAGAGATGAGGTTTTGCCGTGTTGGCCAGGCTGGTCTCGAACTCCTAACCTCAAGTGATCCACCCGCCTTGATCTCCCAAAGTGCTGGGATGACAGGCATGAGCTACTGAGCCTGGTGGGTGGTGCCTATTATAGAAATCAACCCATAGAAACTTCAGTGTGTCCATTTGGTCTTGTTCTTTTATTTTATTTTATTTATTTTATATTTTATTTTATTAACATTTTACTTAATGTATTATTTTATTTATGTTTGATTGTATTCGTATTTTATTTCACTATTTAATTTGATTTTTATTCCATTCTATTTTGTTTGAGACAGGGTCTTACTCTGTCACCCAGGCTGGCGTACAGCGGCTCGATCACAGCTCACTGCGGCCTCAAATTCCTGGGGTCAAGCAATCCTCGCATCTCAGCCTCCTGAGTAGCTGGGATTACAGGCACTCACCCTTACCACTCCTGACTAATTTTATAATAATTTTAACATTTTGGTTTCTCTGTGGTACCCAGGCTGGTCTCGAACTCCCGGGCTCAAGCAATCCTCCTGCCTCAGGCCTCCCAAAGTGCTGGGATTACAGGTGTGAGTCACTGTGCCTGGCTAATTTTTTTTTTTTCTTTCAGGTAGAGATGGGATCTCACTATGTTGTCCAGGCTTGACTTTGTCCTTTTAAATAGCCGAACGGGCTATTTAGTGTGGCGGTGACGCCTGGTTGCATAGCAGGGGTGTTAGTGTGGAATCAAAATTGGGATATAACATCGTTACTTTAAGATGGTGCTTGTAAACAGAGACGGGGGGTTGGTACCTTGTCCATCTGTGTCTACAAATCATCCTGGTAGGGACTGTACCTTTTGCCCATCTTTCATGGCCAAAGAATCCACCTGGTTCCTGGGTAGATATAGGATCCTATTTCCGACGCTGGAGGCTACCGCTCCCCGTGACTGTGGAACTCACCCTCACTGCACCTGCCTCTGCTTCTGATCTGAACTCCGGGCTGATCTGGCTTCGACAGAACCGCCTGCTACAGCCCATTCCCATTCAATCCATTACGCGGCTCCACTCCACCAAACTCCTCATCTCCCTGACTTCTAATTTGACAGTGACAAAGAGCTCCGCGGTGATTTTCAATTTCATAATTTTAATCTGTCAAGCCTGACATTTAATTACTGCCCTCCTCACCTTGCAGCCACGTGCGAGGGCTGCTGTGCATTCTCCTTTAGAATATATATATATATATTTCCCCCTTCCACCCCCGTGAAGAAGTAGACTAATAAATAAATATATGCGTAACTGCCAGGTACAAGACAATGTGCCCGGGATGGTCTATTAGCCCCAAATGTAGACAGATGAGGTTAATCCTATTTCCAAGAGCTGCTTTATTGTATTAGGAGTGATTAAGCACGGCCTCAGCCCCTGGATGAGACATCCGCTGGAAATAATATAAAACAAGGAGACCTGGTCTGTGCATTTTCATGTGAGCCGTTAGCAAGGTACACACGGAGGTTGTGAGAACCTTAGGGGAACCCCGAGTTGCTGCCCTGCTGGTTGTGGGGTTTGCAAACAGAGCAAGACAGGCAGGGATTGCTAAGAGAGGGCTGTGGGCAGCTGGGGGAGGAAGGTTGTGTGGGGCAGCTGGGGCCATTCCTTGGGCATCTATGGGAAGAAAGTGTCTGAATAGCAGGTGTAACAGGCTCATGGTAATTAGGTGACCTGTGTGTTGAGCCCCTCCACCTTGATTTAGGCCCAAGCTGACTTCTTTTTCTTTTGAGACAGACTCTCACTCTGTCGCCCAGGCTGGAGGGCAGTGGCACAATCTCGGCTCACTGCAACCTCTGCCTCCCGGGTTAAAACGACTCTCCTGCCTCAGCCTCCTGAGTAGCTGAGATGACAGGCACCTGCCACCTCGCCTGGCTAATCTTTGTATTTTTAGTAGAGATGGGGTTTCGCCATGTTGGCCAGGCTGGTCTTGAACTCCTGACCTCACGTAATCTGCCCACCTCGGCCTTCCAAAGTCCTGGGATGACAGGCGTGAGTCATTGGCACCTGGTCCTTATCTCATTATGTTTCCTTTTTTTTTTTTTTTTTGAGACAGAGTCTCACTCTGTCACCCAGGCTGGAGAGCAATGGCACGATCTAGGCTCACTGCAACCTCCATCTCCCAGTTTGAAGCGATTCTCCTACTTCAACCTCGAGTATCTGGGACCACAGTTGCCCGCCAACACACCCGGCTAATTTTTGTATTTTTCATAGAGATGGGGTTTCGCCATGTTGGCCAGGCTGGTCTCGAACTCCCGATCGCAAGGGATCCGCCCACTTCATCCTCCCAAAGCCCTTCTTTTTGAGTTTGAAAATCAGTCTCAGAGGCTAGAATGCGATTTTCTGAAATGTCCGTTTCCAGTCATTCATTCACTGACTCCTTCATTCATTCGTTTCATAAGTGAGTGTTGGTGGCCGGGCGCGGCGGCTCAGGCCTGTCATGCCAGCACTTTGGGAGGCCGAGGCGGGAGGATCATGAGGTCAAGAGAAGGAGACCAGCCTGGCCAACATGGTGAATCCCCGTCTCTACTAAAAATACAAAACATTACCCGGGCGTGGTGGCGGGCACCTGTCATCCCAGCTACTCGGGAGGCTGAGGCAGGAGAATGGCCTGAACCCAGGAGGCGGAGGTTGCAGTGAGCTGAGATCGCGCCACTGCACTCCAGCCTGGGTGACAGAGCGAGACTCCATCAAAAGGCACATGAGATGACACCCCGCTCGTGCCCCTGGGGTCCTGTTTACACATCCTGGGAAACAGGGAAGAGTGTGTGCTTTAAGGAGAAAGGGGTATCTCGTTCAGGAGCCCCGGAGAGAGAACAGCCTAGCGCTTGGGTCACTGTGGCCGGGGAAGGCAGTGCTGGGGCTGTGGTGGTAAAGACAAGGGCGTCTGCCAGGTGTTGGAGGAAATGCAAAGTGGGAGGCAGGTGCATTCTGGAAACGCAGACAGCCAGATCTCCTGAGGACAGACACCAGGGTTGGAGGTGCCTAGTCCTTGGATAGGTGTGGCTGTGGAAGGCGGTGCTGGGACCGCGGTGGCAACGATAAGGGCCTCTGTCAGGTGGTGGAGGAAATGCAAACCGGGAGGCAGGTGCATTCTGGAAACGCAGACAGCCAGACCTCCTGAGGACAGAAAGCAGGGCTGGAGGTGGCTAGTTCTTGGATAGATATGGCCAGAGAAGGCAGTGCTGGGGCTGCGGTGGCAACGACAGGGGCATCTGCCAGGTGGTGGAGGAAATGCAAAGTGGGAGGCAGGTGCATTCTGGAAACGCAGACAGCCGGATCTCCTGAGGACAGACACCAGGGTTGGAGGTGCCTAGTCCATGGATAGGTGTGGCCAGGGAAGGCAGTGCTGGGACCGCGGTGGCAACGATAAGGGCGTCTGCCAGGTGGTGGAGGAAATGCAAAGTGGGAGGCAGGTGCATTCTGGAAACGCAGACAGCCAGATCTCCTGAGGACAGACACCAGGGTTGGAGGTGCCTAGTCCTTGGATAGGTGTGGCTGTGGAAGGCGGTGCTGGGACCGCGGTGGCAACGATAAGGGCCTCTGTCAGGTGGTGGAGGAAATGCAAAGTGGGAGGCAGGTGCATTCTGGAAACGCAGACAGCCAGACCTCCTGAGGACAGAAAGCAGGATTGGAGGTGGCTAGTCCTTGGATAGGTGGGGCTGTGGAAGGCAGTGCTGGGACTGCGGTGGCAAAGATGAGAGCATCTACCAGGTGGAAGAGGAAGCAGAACGTTAGAGTCAGGTGCATTCTGCAAACACAGGAAGCTGGATCTCCTGAAAACAGAAGCCAGGGTCACAGGTATCACGGAGCATCTTGCTCGTCTTTCTCAGCATCTTTTTTTCTTTTTAACTTTTGATTATTTATTATACTTTAAGTTCTGGGGTACAGGTGCAGAACGTGCAGGTTTGTGACACAGGTATCCTTGTGCCATGATGGTTTACTGCACCCATCAACCCATCATCTACATTAGGTATTTCTCCTAATGCTCTCCCTCCCCTGCCCCCCAGCCCGTACGGGCCCCAGTGTGTGACGTTCCCCTCCCTGTGTCCATGTGTTCTCATTGTTCACCTCCCACTTATGAGTGACAACATGTGGAGTTTGGTTTTCTGTTCCTGTGTGAGTTTGCTGAGAATTATAGTTTCCAGCTTCACCCATGTCCCTGCAAAGGACATGAACTCATCCTTTTTCATGGCTGCATAGTATTCCATGGTGTCTACGTGCCACATTTTCTTCATCAAGTCTCATTCATGGGCATTTGGGTTGGTTCCAAGTCTAGGTTTTAAGCCCCACATGCATTAGGTATGTGTCCTAATGCTCTCCCTCCCCTAGCCCTCACCCCCCGACAGGCCCTGGTGTGTGACGTTCCCCTCCCTGTGTCCGTGTGTTCTCATTGTACAACTCCCACTTATGAGTGAGAACATGCGGTGTTTGGTTTTCTGTTCCTGTATTAGTTGACTGAGAATTATAGTTTCCAACTTCACCCATGTCCCTGCAAAGGACATGAACTCATCCTTTTTCATGGCTGCATAGTATTCCATGGTGTCTATGTGCCACATTTTCTTCATCCAGTCTCATTGATGGACATTTGGGTTGGTTCCAAGTCTAGGTTTTAAGCCCCACATGCATTATGTATGTGTCTTAATGCTATCCCTCCCCTAGTCCCCATCCCCCGACAGGCCCTGGTGTGAGATGTTCCCCTCCCTGTGTCCGTGTGTTTTCATTGTTCAACTCCCACTTGAGTGAGAACATGCGGTGTTTGGTTTTCTGTTCCTGTGTGAGTTTGCTGAGAATTATAGTTTCCAGCTACACCCATGTCCCTGCAAAGGACATGAACTCATCCTTTTTCATGGCTGCATAGTATTCCACGGTGTCTATGTGCCACATTTTCTTTATCCAGTCTGTCACTGATGGGCATTTGGGTTGGTTCTAAGTCTAGGTTTTAAGCCCCACATGCATTAGGTATGTGTCCTAATGCTCTCCCTCCCCTAGTCCCCACCCCCCGACAGGCCCTGGTGTGTGACGTTCCCCTCCCTGTGTCCGTGTGTTCTCATTGTTCAACACCCACTGATAAGTGAGAACATGTGGTGTTTGGTTTTCTGTTCCTGTATTAGTTGACTGAGAATTATAGTTTCCAACTTCACCCATGTCCCTGCAAAGGACATGAACACATCCTCTTTTATGGCTGCATAGTATTCCATGGTGTCTATGTGCCACATTTTCTTCATCCAGTCTGTCACTGATGGGCATTTGGGTTGGTTCACAATAGCAAAGTCTCAGCATCTTATGCAGGTATGCGTCTATGCCCTTTTTGATGACTAGATGGGAACAGAGGTGGGTCCTTCATTCCCTATTTTCCTCACCGGGACTAGCCCAGAGGTGGGTGGCAGGGAGCCACCGTAGCGAGTTCATTGTGTCAGGAAGGACTCTTCCCACTTCTATGACACCCTAGACCCCTAGTACCTTGGGAGCTGCTGACGCACCCAGCCCTGATGCCCGCCCACCTCCAGACTTTGGTTTACTGGGGTGATCTGTTCTCTTTCTGCTTGAGATGGTGAGAGTGGGTTTCGGTCCTAACTTTAGCAGGGGTGGTACAGGTAATTTAGGGAGAGGTGCGAGGTGAGAGACATCAGAAGGATCCTCCAGAGTGGATGGGGGTTTACCCGACAGAGATGAGAGGCGTTGTGACTCCCAGAGGAACCGAACGCAATTCAAGACCTTCCTGAATCAGGGTCTGAGGGAGTGGAGGAGGGAAGGGATGACCACAGACTTCTCCCAGAGTCTGAGGCAGTGGAGGAGGGAAGGGATGACCACAGACTTGTCAGGAACAAGTGATTGGAGAATATGGAACCCTGTTCCAAAGGAAAATACAGGATTTAATTCCAAAAGTTTCTTGTCACGTTTTCATCAGCTGATCAATACATAACCTTATTGAATGTGAATTTCTGTTGAAAGAAAGCCTATTTCACAGATATTGTTGATACTTTAACAATGAACTCACAGCCAATCACACTATAGCTCATACCGAACAAAGCTTGTCTAAAACACGTATTTTCTCTACAAGATACATCACAGCCTTCTTGCACTATGCAATGCTAGACAGCACAACAAACACAGCAATGCAAAAAAAAAAAAAAAAGTGACACTAAATAAACCACAAAAAGGCCCTTGTTTACAGTATGAATGGAAAAACAGAAAGGGCCTCCCTTTGCTCAGCCTCATCTGCACATGTCGACAAATAAAGGCAAAAGTGTCACGGTATTGAATTTGGGGTTACCAAAACATTTTAGTGAGTAGGTGATTTTTGTTTTGTTTTGTTTGGAGACACAGTCACGCTCTGTCACCCAGGCTGGAGTGCAGTGGCACGATCTTGGCTCACTGCAGCCTCCACCTCCCAGGTTCAAGTGATTCTTTTGCCTCAGCCTCCCGAGTAGCTGGGATGACAGGTGCACACCACCACACCTGGCTAATTTTGTATTTTTAGTAGAGACAGGGTTTCTCCATGTTGGTCAGGCTGGTCTCGAACTCCTGACCTCAGGTGTTTCACCCATCTCTGCCTCTCAAAGTGCTGAAATCACAGGTGTGAACCACCGCACCTGGCTGTGAGTAGGTGATTTTGTAAATACAGAATCTCCCAACCATGAGAATTGACTGTTTTTTAATCTCCTTATTTACAGACTTTGTTTCATTGTATTTTTAGGTGTGTGTCTTCTAAGTAGCACGTACTTTTATTTAAATGTGCACTGACAGTCTCTGCATTTTAATTGAAGCATTTAGGTGATTTACGTTTAATGGAATCGTGGAGGTCTTGGAGGTTCAGTCCAACATTATAGTCTGGCAAAATAAATAAACAAGCAAGAAGAACCCTGCTGAAAGATGGAGTGAAAGAAGTGGGGTTTAGGAACTGGGTATTTGATGGGCACTGAAGGTAGGTTCTTGTTGAAAGGAAGGATTTCAGTGTGTCTGTGTGTGTGTACACGACTGCATGTGTATGTAAGATGTGTGATGATGTGTTTGCATGCATGCACCTGCACTTGTAAGCGCTGTGAGCATGGACATGTGTGTGCATGGGTGAGAGGTGTATGTATGTGTGTAAGAGAGATGTACATGCATACGTGTGGTCATGCATGTGTGTGTGAGTCTCTGTGTCTGTTTAATGAGCACGGACAGTGATGCAATCTCAGACCACACTCAAGGTGGTCCCCTTGCATCCTGAGATGGTCAGGTATCATCTGGTAAAAGGGTCGTGGTAGCAATAAATTAGATTCATGCTACAGGGGAGCAGCTGATGCAGTGGTGATGGGAACACGTCTACAATCCTCTGTATTGGGGGAAGGAAGGACGGTGCCTCTGGAGATACTCAGCCCAAAAAATAACAACCTCCCAGGCAAGAGGGAACTGGGCAAGAATGTGTTGACGCACGCCTTCCAATACGTAAAAGTCTTACCATGAGAAAATCCGATTCTCTCTGCTCTTAATACACCAAAGCACAAGGTAAACCGTGACGCACTCCGGGAGACCAATTTCAGGTTAATATGGAAGAAGTGATGTCTCAGTGCCAAGGTTGTGTGAGGGTGAAGTGGCTTTTCATGAGAAGGCGAGCTTCCTTCCGCTGGACATCTCTAAGCGTCCCCTGGAGTCCCACCCGGAGAAAACCAAAGGCAGGTTCCAACCAAGGGTCAGACGCTGGGCTTCACAACCCTGCACGTCCCTGGTAAGTCTTGGAGTCCGTAAGACGTCAGGGGGCTGCCGCCTGGGCCAGCTTCCTCTCTGCCTGTCCAAGGAGGCCAAATGAATCACTCCAACATGGAAAATGCATCTTTGCATCAGTGTGGGCCACAGAACGTCTCCAGTGGAAAGAAAAACCTCATCATCCCAGGCAGGGACTTGGCAAATACACCCTACCGTGAATGTTTGGACAATATTGTCTTAACCTCCATTCCCACGTTTTACATAATTCGTCCCCAGTGGACATAAAACCGTTCGTAACAATGCAAAACATGCTTATACTCGTAGCCCAATTGCAGTCACACACACACAAAAAAGTATCCTGAAAGATTGAATTTTCTTTTCTTATGATACATTCAGAAGTGCGGTCCAGAATAATCAAGCCGTATTATTTTCCATAAACGTTTGCATTTTTTTTTTTTTCTGGGAAAACCCCAAGGGTCCTCTATGCTGAATGCAAAGCTGGATCTAGCTTGAGATTTGGCAAAAAGCCGTTTAACGCAGAAGGGGCCAAGCGGCAGGGGATCCTCAGGTCCCACCACAAATGGCTCAGCGCAATTTAGAGGACGAGAGGGAAGCCTTTTGTAATTTCAATGAAGGATTAAAAATATATAATAGCAATTGCCAGGTGGGAAAAAAATTTTTTTTTTTTTGTTCTTTCAAAAATCAGTCAAGAGGAGTTTAGAAACGAGAAGAGATTGGAGGGGGAAGCGTTATTTATTTAATTTTTGTTTTGTTTTGCCTTTAAGAGGGATTCTCACTGTGTCACCCAGGCTGGAGTGCAGTGGCACGATCTTGGCTCGCTGCAACCTCTGCCTCCCAGGTTCAAGCGATTCTCCTGTCTCAGCCTCCTGAGTAGCTGGGATTATAGGCGCCTGCCACTGCGCCCAGCTAATTTTTGTATCTTTAGTAGAGACAGCGTTTCACCATCTTGGCCAGGCTGGTTTTGAACTCCTGACCTTGTGATCCAACTGTCTCAGCCTCCCAAAGTGTTGGGATGACAGCGTGAGCCACCGCACCCAGCCACACGTGCTGTTTTGACACAAGCGTACAATGTATCATGATCAAACCACCATAACTGGGATATTTACCACGTCAAGCATTTATCATTTCATTGTGTGAGAAGCCTTTATCATTTTATTTCATGATGTCAATTCCACTGTTTTCGTTATTGTAAAACATACAATCAGTTGTCGTTAAGTAGAGTCATCTTATTCTGTGCTACCAAATAAGAGATCCTTTTCATTCTACCTAACTTCATTTTTAATATTTTAAAATTATACTTGGAGTTCTGGGGTACAGGTGCAGAACGTGCAGGTTGGTTACACAGGTGTACACGTGCCATGGGGGTTTGCTGCACCCATCAACCCATCATCTACATTAGGTATTTCTCCTAATGCTCTCCCTCCCCTAGCACCCACTCCCTCACAGGTCCCAGTGTGTGACGTTCCCCTCCCTGTGTCCATGTGTTCTCATTGTTCAACTCCCACTGATGAGTGAGAACATGCGGTGTTTGGTTTTCTGTTCCTGTGTGAGTTTGCTGAGAAGGATGGTTTCCAGCTTCACCCATGTCCCTACAAAGGACATGAACTCATCCTTTTTCATGGTTGCGTAGTATTCCACGGTGTCTATGTGCCACATTTTCTTCACCCAGTCTATCATCGATGGACATTTGGGTTGGTTCCAAGTCTAGGTTTTAAGCCCCACATGCATTAGGTATGTGTCTTAATGCTCTCCCTCCCCTAGCCCTCACCCAACAACAGGCCCCAGTGTGTGATGTTCCCCTCCCTGTGTCCATGTGTTCTCATTGCTCAACTCCCACTTATGAGTGAGAACATACGGTGTTTGGTTTTTGGTTCTTGTGTGAGTTTGCTGAGAATGATGGTTTCCAGCTTCATCCACGTCCCTGCAAAGGACAGGAACTCATCCTTTTTCATGGCTGCATAGTATTCCACAGTGTCTATGTGCCACATTTTCTTCACCCAGTCTATCATCGATGGACATTTGGGTTGGTTCCAAGTCTAGGTTTTAAGCCCCATATGCATTAGGTATGTGTCTTAATGCTCTCCCTCCCCTAGCCCTCACCCACCAACAGGCCCCGGTGTGTGATGTTCCCCTCCCTGTGTCCATGTGTTCTCATTGTTCAACTCCCACTTATGAGTGAGAACATGTGGTGTTTGGTTTTCGGTTCTTGTGTGAGTTTGCTGAGAATGATGGTTTCCAGCTTCATCCACGTCCCTGCAAAGGATGTGAACTCATCCTTTTTC
>NW_012108042.1:136567-139092 GCF_000951045.1 Mandrillus leucophaeus | reverse complement strand
GAAACTGCAGGTTTAAACAAAACGACTTACTGTATAACCAATTTTACCGTAGGCCAATTTATATAAACAAGAGTTAAATTCCTACAGCATACAATAGGTCCTTTTGCTTATAGTTGCTGCTTTCAAGAACTCATTTGTGATATTAAGTGAGAAGTTACTGTATATGGAAATTATATATTTATTATTATACCTTTTGTATACATATTATATATTGTGTATATCCATATGTCTTTAAATAAATGTATATACATGTTTCTGTATCTAACAATGTCTAGTATATGTATTTTATACATATGTCTGTATCTATTTAAATATACATATGTATCCTTTAGGTTGGTGCAAAAGTTAATGGCCAAAAACTCAAATTACTTTTGCACTAGCCTAATATTTATATATAATTTTTATTTAGTTTTTTTGTGATATTAAGTGAGAAGTTACTGTATATGGTAACTGTATATTTATTATACCTTTTGTATACATATTATATATTGTGTATATCCATATGTCTTTAAGTAAATGTATATATATGTTTCTGTATCTAATGATGTCTATTACATGTATTTTATACATGTGTGTATGAGTATCTATTTAAATATACATATGTATCAATTAGGCTGGTGCAAAAGTTAATGGCAAAAACTCAAATTACTTTTGCACTAACCTAATATTTATATATAATTTTTTTAAGGTTTTTTTGTGATATTAAGTGAGAAGTTATTGTATATGGAAATTCTATATTTATTATACCTTTTGTATACATATTATATATTGTGTATATCCATATGTCTTTAAATAAATGTATATATATATTTCTGTATCTAATGATGTCTATTACATGTATTTTATACATGTGTGTACCTATTTAAATATACATATGTATCCATTAGGTTGGTGCAAAAGTTAATGGCAAAAACTCAAACTACTTTTGCACTAGCCTAATATTTATATATAATTTTTATTTAGTTTTTTTGTGATATTAAGTGAGAAGTTACTGTATATGGAAATTCTATATTTATTATACCTTTTGTATACATATTATGTATTGTATATATCCATATGTCTTTAAATAAATGTATATATATGTTTCTGTATCTAACAATGTCTATTATATGTATTTTATACATATGTCTGTATCTATTTAAATATGCATATGTATCCATTAGGTTGGTACAAAAGTTAATGGCAAAAACTCAAATTACTTTTTCACTGACCTAATATTTATATACATTTTTATTTAGGTTTTAATTCTATTGATACAGATTTTATTATATTGATCATTGATATAGATTTCCTGTATTTACAGACATCGCCATGTACACATATATCTTTTAGATTCGTATATGTATATTATAAACATACGTATGCTTTTCTATATATATGCATATCTTTTTAAACACATCTCTGGAAACAGACTTCATTTAACATTAAGTGAGCAGATGATGAAAAAAAAAAAACTGTTTAAAAAGAAACCCGAGCCACTTTTTTTTTTCTTCCTTCTGAGTTGGACTACACGTGTTTCAGTAACAGGGTGCTTTGAAAAAAAGATATTTTTGAAAAGTTGCGGTTCGTCTGGCTTGTATGAAAGATGGACATTGGAGGGAAGTGACGTATTTTCCTTAGAATGCCTCCCTCAGCAACTTCTCCTTGGGAGATGGTTAGTAGGTGTTACGGGAGAGACAGCAAAAGCACCTCGGCCGAGTGATTATTTCGGTGTGTTTATGCAGGCTGCTCATTTTAAATAACTAGAGTTTATACCGACCTGCCCGAGGAGGAAGAAGGAACGGTTTGTCATTCCATAGGCTTTCCCTGGGGCTGTCTGCATTTTTAAAATACAAGTCTAACCAAGATCTCCAAGAGGCATCTGAAAAATGTTTTTATGTGGAGAAACCATTCATTGCTCCCTGGTTGGATAACTCAGAAATAGATGAGGGCCTTTCTGAAGCTTTCCCAGAAAATCCCTCTTGGGCTGAAACTAACATTCAGTGGAGAAAAGAATAGGCAAGCATACAATACTGAAAGGTAAGCATACAATACTGAAAGGTAAGCACACAATACTGAAAGAGAGGCTTTGGTTATCATACTACGAAAGTCCTATTTCTGGTAACTTTCAGAAACCCATTGGGATGATGGGGACACTTAGAACTGTTGTGGTCATTCTCCAAGCTGAGATTCAGTGCATCTCCCATCAGAATCTCATTTACAAAGAGCTCACCCTGCTGTTTTTGGCAACAAAGTGGGATCCTTTGTGTGTATTTTTCTTAAATCAGCTTTTACTAAAGAGAGCTAGGCCAGTCCCTACGTTACCAAAACAGGAATAGTTTCATACCACGATGCCTTTCCTGCAGGGTTTCATCCTGAAGCAGGAGACTTACTGCTTCTTTTGACCTTTCAGCAGTCTGGCCTGAGGTGACTTTATTTTAATGCTGCGTAAGAGTCAGTCTTGGCCGTTTTTGGGAATCAGAAACCAAGAATGAGAATTTGAATGCAGAGAAAAATGTGACGCAGGAAATATGTTCGTCTGTTAC
>NW_012108042.1:132714-133567 GCF_000951045.1 Mandrillus leucophaeus | reverse complement strand
GTTTGCTGAGAATGATGGTTTCCAGCTTCATCCACGTCCCTGCAAAGGATGTGAACTCATCCTTTTTCATGGCTGCATAGTATTCCATGGTGTCTATGTGCCACATTTTCTTCATCCAGTCTATCATAGCAGTGTATATAGATATGGGGTATAAGGATATTTTTGTACCCATTACCATCTCTACTATTTCCTTCCTCCCTGCTCCTTTTCTCAGCCTTCGGTCACCATCCTCCTCCTCTCCATGTCCCTGGGTTTAATTTTTTTTGTTTAACTTTTAGCTCCCACAGACGCGTGAGAACATGTAAAATGTGTCTCTCTGTGCCTGCTTATTTCACTGAATATAGTGACCTCCTCTTCCATCCATGTTGCAAATGATAGGATCTCATTACTTTTTTTAGACGGAGTTTTGCTGTTGTTGCTCCGGCTGGAGTGTGACGGCTCAATCTGAGCTCACCGCAGCCTCCACCTCCCAGGTTCAAACAATTCTCCTGCCTCAGCCTCCCGAGTAACTGGGATTACTGGCGCCCACCACCATGCCTAATTTTGTCTTTTTTTTTTGTTAGTAGAGATGGGGTTTCTACATGTTGATCAGGCTGGTCTCGAACTCCCGACCTCAAGTGATCTGCCCGCCTCAGCCTCCCAAAGTGCTGAGATAACAGGTGTGAGCCACCACACCTGGCCAGGATCCCATTCTTTTTTTTTTTTTTTTCAGCTGAATACTATTTCCTTGTGATTGACAAATAAGAATTGTGTATATTTCTAAGGCCGGGCGCGGTGGCTCAAGCCTGTAATCCCAGCACTTTGGGAGGCCGAGACGGGTGGATCACGAGGTCAGGAGATCGAGACCATCCTG
>NW_012108042.1:130199-132269 GCF_000951045.1 Mandrillus leucophaeus | reverse complement strand
GATTAAACATCAGTTTTACGTATTTAAACCACCTCCAAGGTTATATTAAAATACCTCCAAGGGTATATTCAGTTTTCCTTTTTTTGAAACGGGGTCTTACTCTTGCCGCCCAGGCTGGAGCGCAGTAGGGGGTGATCTCGGCTCACCGCAACCTCCGCCTCCCGGGTTCAAGCAATTCTTGTGTCTCAGCTTTCAGAGTGGCTGAGATGACAGGCAGGCACCATCCAACTAATTTTTGTATTTTTAGTAGAGACGGGGTTTCACCGTGTTGGCCAGGCTGGTCTGGAACTGCTGACCTCAAGGGATCTGCCCGCCTCGGCCTCCCATTGTGTTGGGATTACAGGCATGAGTCACCAGGCTGGTCTCGAACCCCTGACCTCAAGGGATCCACCCACCTCGGCCTCCCAATGTGTTGGGATGACAGGCATGAGCCACCACGCCTGGCTAATTTTTGTATTTTTAGTAGAGACAGGATTTCACCGTGTTGGCCAGGCTGGTCTCGAACTCCTGACTTCAAGTGATCTGCCCGCCTCGGGCTTCCCACAGTGCTGGGATTACACCATGCCCAGCCTAATTTTTGTTTTTGTAGCTATCACCACCTGAATATTGGCTTTGGTTTGATCACTTTTTCTGTCCCCTCTTCATTAGAGCAGGCTCGTTTTGATGGAGCATGGAGATGGAGGAACGTAGGCCTTTCTTATATCCTACCTCCACATCTCCACTCAACAACCCCAATTTTGCCTGTTTGTTTTGTTTTTTGAGACGGAGTCTCGCTCTGTCACCAGGCTGGAGTGCAGTGACGCAATCTTGGCTCACCGTAACCTCCGCCTCCCGGGTTCAAGCAATTCTTGTGTCTCAGCTTCCAGAGTGGCTGGGATGACAGGCACGCACCATGCAACTAATTTTTGTATTTTTAGTAGAGACGGGATTTCACCATGTTGGGCAGGCTGGTCTGGAACTGCTGACCTCAAGGGATCTGCCCGCCTCGGCCTCTCAATGTGTTGGGATTACATGCATGAGCCAGCATGCCTGGCTAATTTTTGTATTTTTAGTAGAGACGGGCTTTGGCCATGTTGACCAGGTTGGTCTCAAACTCTTGACCTCGTGATCTGCCCGTCTCCACCTCCCAAAGTGCTGGGATTACCGGCATGAGCCACTGTGCCTGGTCTGCAACCCCAATGTTTAAGAATTTGCAAAATGTCCAGCTGCATCTTTTATATTTTTATTTTATCTTCCAGCCTCTCTTGCATGTAAAGATGGCCAAATAAAGTCGTTCAAGTCAGCACAGCCTCCTCCAGTGACAGAGTTGCCAAAGTACCACAAGCACTGTGTATCTTGGATTTGTCTGTCACCCCTAAAGGAAGCATCACCACAGGTCCTGCATTAGAAACCCAAGAAGTCATTCTGCGTGCTCTTTGCAAAGGTCAGGTACCTCTGGAGGGTGTGTGGCTAGCACTTAGCGGGCCAAGGATACGTTTACAGAGTTGAGGGTATTATTCTCATCTCCTCAACTTTCTTTCTTTCTCTCTCTTTCTTTCTTTCTTTCTTTTCTTTCTTTCTTTCTTTCTTTCTTTCTTTCTTTCTTTCTTTCTTTCTTTCTCTTTCTTTCTTTCTTGCTTTCTTTCTTTCTTTCTTTTTCTTTTTCTTTCTCTCTCTCCTACCTTCCTTCCCTTTCTTTCTCTCTCTCTCTTTCCTTCCTTCCTTCCTTCCTTCTTTCCTTTCTCTTTCTCTCTTTTTTCTCTCGCTCTCTCTCTCTCTCTCTTTCTCTTTCTCTCTTTCTTTCTTTCTTTTGACAGAATTTCACTGTTGTCCCCCAGGCTGGAGTGCAGTGACGCAATCTCGGCTGACTGCAACCTCTGCCTCCTGGGTTCAAGTGATTCTCCTGCCTCAGCCTCCCGAGTAGCTGGAACTACAAGCATGCACCACCGGGCCCAGCTAACTTGTATCTTTTTTTTTTGAGATGGAATCTCACTGCAAGCTCCACCTCCCGAGTTCATGCCATGCTCCTGCCTCAGCCTCCCGAGTAGCTGGGACTACAGGTGCCTGCCACCACGTCCGACTAATTTTTTT
>NW_012108042.1:126724-128739 GCF_000951045.1 Mandrillus leucophaeus | reverse complement strand
CCTTCCTGAAACCCCAAGGCAGAGCTGTGCATGTGCGCCAGAGGAACTGTGGAGTCCCTTTTCTATTCTACTTGTCACACACACAGGGTGACTTAAAAATAGCGCTTGCCTCTGAAATGCTACCATACGTCTTCCTGAAATAGTCCAGATTTCCCCAAACCGTTGCAAGGAGCTGGATTAAAACTCCAGCCATCAATTCTACCGTTGACGGGGCAGGGCACTAATGCATTCTTTCGAAGAGAACTTGGCACGACTAATCAGGTATGAGAAGTGGTCCCTTAAAAAAAAAATAACACATTTCCCTTTTAGATGCTTCAAGGGGCTCCCCCGGCCCCCAGGCATGTCTGTAATTTCCCGTAATTTTGCTTTACGTCTCAATATGCTTGAATTGGATTAAGGAAAATAATCAATGTTCTCAATACGGTATTTACTTGTAATATTTTCAGTGCGCCGTGAGTTAGTCTCCCCGAGATGAAAGATGATTTTAAAAATTGCTATAGGTAATGATTTTTTATAGCTTAATTTAGATTATATTGAAAATTATGAAGGGGAGGGAGAAAAAAAAAAAAAACCCAACAGCCCAGAACTGCCTCTACCTTATTAAACATCTCCACGTTTTTGCAATTTAAATACTACACTCAGCCATATATTTTCCACATTTCTATTTCAACGATAAGCATTAATAACATGGTAATATCTTTATTTCCATACTGTTTCTTTAATACACCACAGGGAGCTGGAAGCCATGTTCACTCAATAATTATTTCCATTAGAACGAGCAGATTGTAGCCAAGGGGCTCAAATTTCCTCTTGTGTGGTGAAAGTTAAGTGAACAAGTGAAAAACACTCATGGGTTTAAAAAACAAATAGCACAGCACCGTTTGCTACCAAGCCCATCTGTCCAACTGTTCTCTGGCTTTTGGGGATGTTTGTCTCCCCTTCTGCTGGATTCCAGTTGTAACAGCAAGCTACCTCTGACCGTCAGCAAATTAGAAACTCCTAACAGCGAGCCGGGCGTGGTGGCTCACGCCTGTCATCCCAGCACTTTGGGAGGCTGAGGCGGGTGGATCACCTGAGGTCGGGAGTTCAAGACCAGCCTGGCCAACATGGTGAAAACCTGTCTCTACTAAAAATACAAAAATTAACTGGGCATGGTGGCAGGCGCCTGTAATCCAAGCTACTCGGGAGGCTGAGGCAGGCGAATCGCTTGAACCCAGGAGGTGGAGGTTGCAGTGAGCCGATATCACGCCATTGCACTCCAGTCTGGGCAACAAGAGTGAAATTCTATCTCAAAAATAAAAATAAATAAAGAAAGAAAGAAAAGAAAAGAAAAAAAAGAAACTCACACAGCATCTCCTCCTAATGCCCATACACTGGAATTCCAAGGAAACCACAGGGTGATCAGACAACCTGAACCAAGCAAGGCCTCCCCAACGGCTTAGATCTCAAGCTGAGTGGCTCAGATGGGGGCTTGGGCTGGTCTGAGGGAGGTACAGCTACTGCCACTTAACAGAGAAGAGAGGCACCTGTTTTGGAGCTACTTCCCTGCAAGTAGATAAAGCAATGCTTATTCCATAGAACCTCATGAAAAATGAAAATGAGGATGGGCACGGTGGCTCACGTCTGTAATCCCAGCACTTTGGGAGGCTGAGGTGGGTGGATCACAAGGTCAAGAGATTGAGACCAGCCTGGCCAACATGGTGAAACCCTGTCTCTATGAGAAATACAAAAATTAGCTGGGTGTGGTGGTGTGCACCTGTAATCTCAGCTACTCAGAAGGCTGAGGCAGGAGAATTGCTGGAACCTGGGAGGCAGAGGTGGGAGGAGAATTGCTTGAACCTGGAAGGCAGAGGTGGCTGTGAGCCGAGATCGCGCCACTGCACTCCAGCCTGGCGTCAGAGCAAGACTCCATCTCAAAAACAAAAAGAAGAAAGAAAGAAAGAAAGAAAGAAAGAAAGAAAGAAAGAAAGAAAGAAAGAAAGAAAGAAAGAAAGAAAGAAAGAAAGAAAGAAAGA
>NW_012108042.1:121185-122484 GCF_000951045.1 Mandrillus leucophaeus | reverse complement strand
TCTCCTGACCTCGTGATCCACCCGCCTCGGCCTCCCAAAGTGCTGGGATGACAGGTGCAAGCCACCGTGCCCGGCCAACTTTTGTATATTTTTAGTGGAGACTGGGTTTCACCATGTTGACCAGGCTGGTCTTGAACTTCTGACCTCAAATGATGCACCCGCCTCGGCCTCCCAAAGTGCTGGGATGACAGGCGTGAGCCACCGCGCTCGGCCCAAAGCACCCAAGTTTAATTCAGAGGTGACACAGCAAGACTTGGGGGTCTTCCATCCAGCCTCTGGGAACGCCGTCTCCATGGAGGTGTCCGATGAAGTTGGGAAGGTGGAAATTCACGGCCAGTCTCATGGTGGATATCAGGAAACTTGGACGAAAGGTCGGGGACCACAGGGGGGTTAGAAGGTCAAATCCCTGCGACTTCAGGCAAAAGCTTGGAAGGAAGCTGCTTCTCTGGGGCTGGCTGAAGGCCTTGGTTGGATGGAACAGACAGAATCTAGTCAGTTTTTCATCTGACTTTTGCTCCTGCGGCCTCAGGAGGGCAGAAACAGATACGAAGCAGCTTCTATCAGGGGCAGCAACATCTCTCCGAAATAGTTTTCTTTCTTAATCCTGTTTCCAGAGTAAGGTAAAAATAATAATAATAATAAGTCCCCAGGGATGGGAACACAGAGCCTGGGACCTGCACGGTTTTTCTTGGCACCTGCTCAGGGCCCTACGTCCTGTGGGCTGGCTCGTAATGACTTTCTCGTTAAGAAAGCAATCCAGCTCACGCCTGTCATCCCAGCACTTTGGGAGGCCGAGGCAGGTGGATCACGAGGTCAGGAGTTTGAGACCAGCCTGGCCAACATGGTGAAACCCTGTCTCTACTGAAAATACAAAAATTACAGGTGGTAACATGGTGAAACCCCATCTCCACTAAAAATACAAAAATTACAGGTGGTGGCAGATGCCTGTCATTGCAGCCTCTCAGGAGGCTGAGGCAGGAGAATTGCTTGAAGCCGGGAGGCAGAGGTTGCGGTGAGCCGAGGTCATGCCACTGCACTCCAGCCTGGGAGACAGAGCAAGACTCTGTCAAAATAAAAGAAAAAGAAAAAAAAAAGAAGAAGAAGAAAAAGAAGGCAGTCTAAGGAGTGAATATATCAAACCTTGGGTTTGAGGGTTAATCTTCCTCTTTATCCGTGGCTCTGCAGAAGAGGGTACACACCTTCCTGAAACCCCAAGGCAGAGCTGTGCATGTGCGCCAGAGGAACTGTGGAGTCCCTTTTCTATTCTACTTGTCACACACACAGGGTGACTTAAAAATA
>NW_012108042.1:113217-115911 GCF_000951045.1 Mandrillus leucophaeus | reverse complement strand
AGAAAGAAAGAAAGAAAGAAAGAAAGGGGGGAGGGAGGGAAAGAGAGAAAGAGAAGAAAGAAGGAAAGAAAGAAAGAAAAAGAAAGAAAGAAAGAAAGAAAGAAAGAAAGAAAGAAAGAAAGAAAGAAAGAAAGAAAGAAAGAAAGAAAGAAAGGAAGGGAAAGAAAGAAAGATGAAAATGAGGTAGTCCCTTGCTAAAAAATCATTCGGGTTTTCAACATGGCAATAACAGAACATGATGCCAAGGGCAAGACCAAAGAAGGCAAGGCCGTGACTGTTATGCACATATCCATGAACATGGTATAACCAAACCCAGGTTGAGTGGCTCATGCCTTGGAAACCAATCTGGAGAGTTGGTGGGAGGAAAAGCAGGTTTATGTGGAGAGCTGGGAAACCCAGAATCTGGTGGACAAGAATCCTAGTGTATCTCCTTAAATAAGTACATATTTCAGGTTCTTTTTATATGAAAGGCATGGGAAAGAGGAGGGGGTTGGGATTGAGAGAAGACTGACGACCACAGACCTCTGGGTGCCAGTCAGGGTCCAAAGAAGTTGAAAACTTCTTTGTCCTTGGCCAGATCACCATGCTCCCAAAAATCTTTAACAAAATATAGTTACTTGTTTAACATGTTTTCCCTTGAATCCTAGAGTTAGTTTTAGAAGCTACATGATTGTGACCAGGCACAGTGGCTCATGCCTGTCATCCCAGTACTTTGGGAGGCCGAGGCGGGTGGATCCCTTGAGGTCAAGAGTTTAAGACCAGCCTGGCCAACATGGTGAAAACCTGTCTCTACTAAAAATACAAAAATTAGCTGGGCGTGGTGGCTCACACATCTGTAATCCCAGCTACTCGGGAAGCTGAGGCTGGAGAATCGCTTGAACCTGAAAGGTAGAGGTTGTAGTAAGCTGAGATTACACCACTGCACTCCAGCCTGGGAGACAGAGCAAGACGTTGTCTCAAAAAACAAACAAATAAACAAAAAAAACTACATGATTGCTGTTTTTGTGTTTTATCTCAGTGCTCTGAAACTATCCTGGCCTAAGTGCAGGAAAGGGTAAAGTCTCCTTAAAGAAAAAACAGAGTTAGATATGTTCCTTGTTTTGCTGTTTCACTGTTACCGTGGCCCCTGGAGGAAACGTCATTTAGAACGAGGCTCTCAACCCTGGATGGGAGGAAGCTTTGGTGTTTAGAGTTTTTTGTTTTTGTGTTTGAGATGGGTCTTTCTCTGTCTCCCAGGCTGGAGTGCAGTGGCACAGTCATACTTTACTGTAGCCTCCACCTGCTAGGCTTAAGGAATCCTTCCACCTTGGCCTCCCAAAGTGCTGGGATTACAGGTGTGAGCCACTGTGCCTGACTAATTTTATAATTGTTTGGTAGAGATGGGGTTTCCCTATGTTGTTGGGTCTGGACTGAAACTCCAGGGTTCAAGCCATCCTCCTTCCTCACCCTCCCAAAGTGCTGGGATGACAGGCGTGAGCCACTGCACCTGGACTGTTTGTTTTTAGATTGATGCCAAGTTGCTTGTACCTGAAGTCACTCCAGTTCAGTAGAACACGGGGTGTCACAGGTAGAACTTTGTCCGTAGTCTTTACCAATTCCATCCTCAGAACCTGGCAGAGTCGCTTCACCTTCACGAATGGTGTAGAAATGAATGAGCAAGGCCAGGTGTGGTGGCAGCTCACGCCTATCATTCCAGCACGTTGGGAGGCCGAGGCAGGTGGATCACCTGAGGTCAGGAGTTCGAGACCAGTCTGGCCAACATGCTGAAACCCCGTCTGTACTAAAAATACAAAAATCGGCCCGGTGTGGTGGCTCAGGCCTGTAATCCCAGCTACTCAGGAGGCTGAGGCAGGAGAATCGCTTGAACCTGGGAGGCGGGGGTTGCAGTGAGCCGAGATGGCACCACTGCACTGCAGCCTGGGTGACCGAGCCAGACTCTGTCTCAAAAAGAAAGGAAGAAAGGAAGGAAGGAAGGAAGGAAGGAAGGAAGGAAAGAAGGAGGGAGGGAAGGAGGGAGGGAGGGAGGTAAGGAAAGAAAGGAAAGGAAAGGAAAGGAAAGGAAGAAGGGAAGCAAGGAAGGAAGGAAGGAAAAGGAAGAAGAAAGGAAGGAAGGAAGGAAAGAAAGAGGGAGGGAGGGAAGAAAGGAGGGAGGGAGGGAAGGAAGGAGGGAAGAGAAAAAGAAGGAACGAAAGACAGAAAGAAAAAGAAAGAAAGAAAGAAAAGAGAGAAGAAAGAGAGACAGAAAGAAAGAAAGAAGGAAGGAAGGAAGGAAGGAAAGAAGGAAGGAAGAAAGAAAGAGAGACAGAAAGAAAGAGAGAAAGAAAGAAGGAAGGAAGGAAGAAAAAGGAAGAAGAAAGGAAGGAAGGAAGGAAAGAAAGGAGGGAGGGAGGGAAAGAAGGAGGGAAGAGAGAAAGAAGGAAGGAAGGAAAGAAAGAAAAGAGAAGAAAGAAAGAAAGAAAGACAGAAAGAAACAAGGAAAGAAGGAAGGAAGGAAAGAAGGAAGGAAGAAAGAAAGAGAGAGAGAAAGAGAAAGAGAAAGAAAGAAAGAAAGAAAAGAAAGAAAGAAAAGAAAGAAAGAAAAGAAAGAAAGAGAAAGAAAGAGAAAGAAAGAAAGAAAGAAAAGAAAGAAAAGAAAGAAAGAAAGAAAAGAAAGAAAGAAAAGAAAGAAAGAAAAGAAAGAAAGAAAGAAAGAAA
>NW_012108042.1:111256-112502 GCF_000951045.1 Mandrillus leucophaeus | reverse complement strand
TGTGGCCCTCACCTTTGTAGTTGCAGGAGGGTTTGTGGCCCTCACTTTTGTAGCTGCAGGAGGGTTTGTGGCCCTCACCTTTGTAGCTGCAGGAGAGAAGAGGCGATGAGGGAAGCTCCGTGTTCCCCTCTGAGCCTGGCAGGTGGGTTGTCTCCAGCCCACAGCAGCACCGCACGATTCATTGCAATGCGGCCCCTGCTTTCGGGTTTAGCAGAGGTAACATCCCCTGGCACCCCAGGCTTCTGTTTGCCACACAGTGACTGCGACGTGGTGTTTGCACCTCGGTCCTCATGCAGAATTCGCCCACCTCGACTCAATCTTCCTCTCCCGGCGGTAGCATTAATATTTTAATTTAATCAGAATTTCTGGAACTGGTTTTGCCATCCTGAACCACCGGGTTACCTGTCAGCCTCTATCAGCTTGTCATATGAGAGGGGCTTGTCCTAGGAACCTAATCTGCTTTAAATGATTTGCGTGGGGGTGTTGGTCTATAAATCATCTCGCTGCAGACCTGACAACGTGCAGGCCTCGGTGGGTAAACAAATCAGGCCTGTTTTACTTTCGGCAGAGGCGTGAACTCTGCTTTATCAACTTCTTATTGATTTCCGTGCTCCAAGAGGTCAAACAAATTTTTTTTTTTTTTGCTTCTCCTTTACCTACAAAAACTTTATCAATAGAAGAGCTTAATTATCTAATTAAGATACGTCCAGAGATTCACAGGCCAGCTGGCTGGATGGAGAAAGGACAGACACCTGTTTCAGTCAAGCCCCCAGTGGACTTTGCAGTTTCTGAAAGGTGGATTTTTCCTGTTTCTGGTCAAAATAGAAATTGGATGGATATTAAGGAGTCCCAAGTCTCCACGGGGACGTGGAGGAACCCTGGACGTACAAATACACACACACACACACACACGTACACACACACAGGGACACACACTCACCACCCCATGCCAAGAAGATTACACACAGAGGACTCACTCGCCCTTCACTTCAGTTTGCAGATTTGGAACTGACTTCATCAAGGAAAGAACAGTTGTAGCCACAAGGTAACAGGGAGCCAAGGAGAAGACAAAAACCACCATTCGATTTTCTTCTTTTCTCACGTTTCATTTTATTTTATTTATTTATTTATTTATTTATTTATTTATTTATTTATTTATTTATTTTGAGACGGAGTCTGGCTCTGTCGCCCAGGCTGGAGTGCAGTGGCCGGATCTCAGCTCACTGCAAGCTCCGCCTCCCGGGTT
>NW_012108042.1:107927-109961 GCF_000951045.1 Mandrillus leucophaeus | reverse complement strand
TGGCACGATCTCGGCTCACTGCAACCTCTGCCTCCTGGGTTCAAGCGATTCTCCTGCCTCAGCCTCCTGAGTAGCTGGGATGACAGGTGCACGCAACCATGCTCGGCTAATTTTTGTATTTTTAGTTCAGACGGGATTTCACCATGTTGTCCAGGCTGGTCTTGAACTCCTGACCTCAGGTGATCCACCTGCCTTGGCCTCCCAAAGTGCTGAGATGACAGGTGTGAGTGAGAACTGGTAGCTTTTGTCTTATTTCACTCCTGTGTATGTATCCACAGAAAATAAAACCAGTATGTCCAAAAAAGGGGAGGTCCATACCCCCACGTTCATCGCAAGGCTATTCACGAGAGTCATCGTGTGCAATTAACCTCAGTATCAGTGGGGGGTGGATAAAGAACATGTGGTACACACAGGCCATAGAATACTATTCAGCCATGAAAAAGGGAGAAGTCTCACCAGTTTGCAACAACGTAACGTTAAGTGAAATGAGCCTGTGCGAGGTTTTCTCTGGTGTTTGAACTCAAAGCAGGATGGTTGTACATGTAACACTGTTGGTTTCCTTAGCCCTGAAAAGAAACAAAAATTTTTTTTTTGCCTTTTTTTCTTTTTTTTTGAGATGGAGCCTCGCTCTGTTGCCCAAGCTGGAGTCCGATGGTGCGACCTCAGCTCACAGCAACCTCTGCCTCCCGGGTTCAAGCGATTCTCCTGCCTCAGCCTCCCAAGTAGCCGGGATTACAGGCACCTGCCACCACGCCTGGCTAATTTTTGTATTTTTAGTAGAGATGGGGTTTCATCATGTTGGCCAGGCTGGTGTCAAACTCCTGACCTCAGATGATCTGCCCGCCTCGGTCTCCCAAAGTGCTGGGATGACAGGCGTGAGCCACCGTACCAGGCTAATTTGTGTATATTTAGTAGAAATGGGGTTTCATCATGTTGACCAGGCTGGTCTCAAACTCCTGACCTCAGGTGATCCACCTGTCTCAGCCTCCCAAAGTGCTAGGATGACACGCGTGAGCCACCACGCCCGGCTAATTTTTGTATTTTCAGCGGAGATGAGGTTTCACCATGTTGGCCAGGCTGGGCTCGAACTCCTGACCTCAAGTGATCTGCCCACCTCGGTCTCCCACAGTGTTAGGATTACAGGTGTGAGTCACCGCACCCTGCCAGGAGTGTACTTTTTAATACAAACGAGGGTACCAAATATTCGATAATCATACCCACACTGTGACTGACTGTTGGCCAAAGGACCGGGTGCTTGGCCCGATGACCTATGCTAACCTTTCTCTGAAAAATTTTACTGCCAGTTTCACATCAGGGTGATTTTTCACTCTTGACAATAAAGTGGAACGGCATTGTTGACCAAAATTTCAATCACATGATCATCGGCGTGTTAAAGATATTTTAGAGTAAAAGTAACTCCTGGGGTCTGTGATTGTGTAAAAATGGCTGTTTTTCCTCTCTCTCTCTGTTTCTTCTCTCTTACTTTTCTTTCTTTCTCCTTGCTTCTTTCTGTCTTTCTTTCTTTCTTTCCTGCTTTCGGTCTCTCTCTCTTTCTTTCTTTCCTTTTCTTTTTCTTTCTTTCTTCCCTCCCTTCTTCCTTTTCCTCCCTCCCTCCCTTCCTTCCTTCTTTCTCTCCTTCCTTCAATCTTTCCTCTTTTTCCTCTCTCTGCTCCCTCCTTTCCTTTCCTCCTTCTTCCTTTCTCCCTTCCCTCTCTTTCTTCCTTTCTTTCTTTCTTCATCCTGTCTTTTCTGTTCCTCTATTTCTTCTCTCTCCCTTCCTTCCCTTTCTCTCTTTCATTCTCTTCTTTTTTATTTCTTTTCCTTTTTGCTTTCTTTTTTCTTTCTTTCCCTCCCTCCCTTCCTTCCTTTCTCCCTCCCTTCCTTTCTTCCTACCTTCTGTTTCTTTCTTTTCTTTTCTTTCCTTCCTTTCTTCCTTCCTTCCTTCCTTCCTTCCTTCCTTCCTTTCTTTCTTTCTTTCTTTCTTTCTTTCTTTCTTTCTGCCTGTCTTTCTATCCTTTCTTTCCCTCCCTCCCT
>NW_012108042.1:102479-107661 GCF_000951045.1 Mandrillus leucophaeus | reverse complement strand
TCCCCTCCTCCTTCCTTCCTTCCTTCCTTCCTTCCTTCCTTCCTTCCTTCCTTCCTTCCTTTCCCTTTCTCTCTTTCACAGGATCTCACTCTGTCATTCAGGCCACAGTGTAGTGGTGCAAACACAGCTCACTGCAGCCTCAAACTCCCAGGCTCAAGAAAAGCTTCCACCTCACCCTCCGGCGTAGCTGGGGCCACAGGCACACGCCGCAGTGCCCAAGTACGTTTTTTCCAGTTTTTGTAGAAACGGGGTCTCACTTTGTAGCTCAGGCTGGTCTCGAATTCCTGGCCTCAAGCGATCCTCCCGCCTCAGCCTCCTAGAGTGGTGCAAATCTTCACAGAGTCCAGCCGCATCCTTCAGGAAAGCATTTCTGTTGGACGTGCCATGCCTTCAACTGACAGTGAATCAGGATGGACTCAAACAAAACTTCAATGACTGCCCAATAACAACATCCCATATTTTACAGTGTTTTTTTTTTTTTTAAAAATCAGGCTGAGGGGCGTTGGGGGCACCTGCTTGTGTAAGAGGAAGCACGTGTGAATTTTGTAAACTCTGGATTTTAAAAATATCATCCATACCGCTTTTGCATTTTGGGTTTAAGGTTTTCTCTGGCTGATAATTGACTATCAATTCTGAATACCCCAAAATAAATATTATACATTTTAGCTGGGGTGGGTAAAATGAACGGAGTCAAAGCTCTTAAAAAGTGACTTTGCCATTCCTCAAGGATCTAGAACCAGAAATACCATTAGACCCAGCAATCTCATTACTGGGTATATACCCAAAGGATTATAAATCTTTCTGCTATAAAGACACATGCACACGTATGTTTATTGCAGCTCTGTTCACAATAGTGAAGACTTGGAAGCAACCCACATGCCCATCAATGATAGACTGGATACAGAAAATGTGGTAGATATACACCATGGAATACTATGCAGCCAGGAAAAAGGATGAGTTCATGTCCTTTGCAGGGACGTGGATGGAGCTGGAAACCATCATTCTCAGCAAACTCACACAGGAACAGAAAACCAAACACCACATGTTCTCACTCGTAAGTGGGAGTTGAACAATGAGAACACATGGACACAGGGAGGGGAACGTCACACACCAGGGCCTGTCAGGAGGAGGGGTCTAGGGGAGGGAGAGCATTAGGACAAATACCTAATGTAGACGACGGGTTGATGGGTGCAGCCAACCACCATGGCACGTGTCTACCAGTGTCACAAACCTGCAGGTTCTGCACATGTACCCCAGAACTTAAAGTATAATAATAATAATAATAATAGTAATAAAGTGACTTTGCATTTCTCCAAGACAGGCAAGATTTCACCTGTAGAAACATTATAAGAAACAGCATGAGCCGTTTTAAACAGATACCAGGCAGCTCTTCATCCCGCTGACTCTAAGATGAGTGACCAGGGTACACGTGGTCCTGCTACTCTGAAAGGAATCACTGGGTGATATGATAGCTCACCATAGAATTGGAAACCTACTTTTCATGCAGTTTTTAAGTCCAGGCATTTTAGATAAACATCCTTGGATATTCTTCTGACATTTTAAAGCGGTTCTTTTCCCAGTCCCTCGTGGCACTGAGAAATGAGCTTGTAGGAAAAACGCTTAATTCTTTTTCCTGATTCGTCGCGATCAATGTTGAAATCAATCAAGTAGGGTCACATCCGCCTTTCCAGATAATAGTCCAAAGTTTTCAAATTAAAAAAAAAAATGCATTATGAGTTATATGAATTGGAGTAGACAGAACTGGATTTTTTTTTTTTTCACTAGGCTTGTTTTCGGAATGATAACTTGACGATGGTCTGTAGGTTGGCTGTCTGCTTTTTAAACGGCCCCTGTGGCTTTTGGAGTTCCTCTCCATGCTTGTGCAAATCTTTCTGCCTCCCGGGGGGTCTCCGAGGTGGAAGATTAGAGGCCAACGGAGTTGTGGCCGGATCCTTTTCAGGACGACAGTGCAATGCAGGCTGGGATGACAGAAGTCAGGCGTGTTGCATATTAACCCACCTTCTACCCAGGAAAACCAGAAACTGGAGGGAGAGTAAAAGCAATTAATTTAGAAGTGGCCATGCGGAAAATATATATATAATATAATAAATAAAAATAAATACATGTGAAATAATATTATATATACATATGTATATGTATATACAATACATACAATATGTATCTGTGTATATACATATAATACAGATACATATTGTATGTATTGTATATACATAATATATGCATAATATACACACATAATGTATATACATATAACACATAAAATACGCATATGTATTATACGCATATACATATACGCATATGTATATGTATATATGCATATGTGTATATAATACATATATGTATTTTATGTATTATATGTATATATGCATATATACATGTGTGTATGTGTATATGTGTATATATACATATGTATATGTGTATACATAAGTATATGTGTATACGTATATGTATATATGTACATATGTATATGTGTATGTGTATATGTGTATATGTATGTGTATATGTGTATATATACATATGTATATGTATGTGTATATGTGTATATATACATATGTATATGTGTATGTGTATATGTGTATATATACATATGTATATGTGTATATGTATATGTGTATATATACATATGTATATGTGTATATGTATATGTGTATATATACATATGTATATGTGTATGTGTATATGTATATATGTATGTGTATATATGCGTATACATATGTTTATGTATATGTATATATGCATATGTGTGTATGCATATATGTATATCTAATACATATTTTATGTATTAGATATACATATACATATATACGTGTGTGTGTCTTTGTGTGTGTGTATATATATATAATTTTTTGAGACAAGCTCTCATTCTGTCACCCAAGTTGGAGTGCAGTGGTGTGACCTTGGCTCACTACAGCCTCGACCTTCTGGGTGGAGCAGTCCTCTGGCCTCAGCCTCCTGAGGACTTGGTACTACAGATACTCACCAGCACACTCAGACAATTTTCAAGTGTTTGTAGAGACAGCGTCTTATGTGGCCCGGGCTGGTCTCAAACTCCTGGGCTCACGGGATCCACCCGCCTCAGCCTTCCAAAGTGCTGGGATCATAGTTGTGAGCCACTGCACCTGGCTGAGGAGACACTGACTTCCAATATGGAGTTTTATTTTATTTTTATTTTCTTCCCAGGGTTCTATTGGTAATGATTTCCCAGAAAAACAAAACCAGTTAACTTTAAATTTAAAACTCACATTTTCAGCCCTGTGTAGTCAGACACACAGTCCACAGCCAGGACCCACATTTTAACCCCCTGTGTAGATAGACACACAGTCCACAGCCTCTGCCTCCCAGGTTCAAGCAATTCTCCTGCCTCAGCCTCCCGAGTAGCTTGGACTACAGGCACCTGCCACCACACCCGGCTATTTTTTGTGTGTGTTTTTAGTAGAGACGGGGTTTCATCGTGTTAGCCAGGTTGGTCTCGATCCCTGACCTCGTGATCCACCCACCTCAGCCTCCCAAAGTGCTGGGATTACAGGTGTGAGCCACCGTGCCCGGCCCAGACACTATTTTTGTCACAGCAGACAGTATCTTCCACTCCAGCGTGCACTGAGCAGGTGAGTGTCTTGAGTCCAAATTAAAAACACGGACAGTAAATCTACATTTGATGTATGTTTTCTTTAATGATTTTTTTTAAGGCACCAAACAGAATGAATAAAGAAGGGGAAGGATGGAATGGTGGAAACTCTGTTTTCTCCGTCTTTCTCTCTCTCTCTCTCCCTCTGTGTGTGTGTGTGTTTGTGTATTTTCTACATAGACATGTACAGAGACCATTTCTACATAGAAGCACTGATTTGCAACGTCCATCACCGGGACCCTCGACTGCTTCTCCCTCCATGGGAAAATTACTTTCATACCACTCTTGTTTCAACCCTGTCTCCCCCTAGGCTGGTTGGAGGTGCAAAGACAAATTACTTTGGGATAAATCTGGGGTTTGCAGCAAACTGTGAGCGACGTGTGTAGGGCTCTGCATGTACCCAACGCTTGGCGGTCACAGGCTCACCCCAGAATGTGGGGAGGCCAGACGTGGGGCCCGGCTCCTGCAGCCACTAATTAGCAATGGTTTTTATGGCCGGTCGTTAAAAGGGCCGGGTCAAACAGTTGCAAAGTTATGTAGCAGCCACACACACGAAAGGCCTGGGCTTTGCAGAGGTATGAATGCCTGCGCTGTGTTGCCAACTTCTCCTGAACTTTGGGGTCCTCATGGGAAAAGAAAAAAAAATCTTGGAACAGGGAAGGGAACCATGTAACACTCTGTCTTTTTCCAGGCGTTGAAAAGGGGTCTTTTGTTATCTCCAGAGATCCAAGATCCACCTCAGCAAAATTAACTCTGTCTTTCCCCAGACGACGACTTTTCCGTGATGACAGTAAGAGTCCAAAAACGTATCACCTGGGGTAAAAGGTGTAGAGGATTGATTGGGTTTTCAACCTGGGAGCTGATGCCTTTGGAAGGTGTGTCCCCCTTTTATTTTGTTTTTCACCCAGAAACCCACATGGATGCCAGGCTTTGGAACTCTGCTCTGATTTGCAATTTCTGTCTTCCCAAGACAGTGTGTCGGGCTCCACGGCTCTGACGGGCGTCTCTCTGTGTGTGTGTGTGTAGGTGGTCCGGTCACCAGGCCAAGGCACCGACAGGACAAAAAAAAATGATCCGTATTAATTGTTGGAGCACTCCGGGAACGGCAATTTAACTTTTTATGAGCCTGTAACGATATCCCTAGAGAAGAGTGTGTGTGTGTGTGTGAGAGAGAGGAAGATTCTGGAAAGTATTCTATTTTCATAGCTTTGGCACCCCTGACTTTCAAAGCGGCTGCTATAGGTTTTGAATTTCCCCACTCATATGTCAGAGCTATTTTGCTGGGTTTTTCTTCTTCTTCTTCTCCTCCTTCTCCTTCTCCTTCTCCTTCCTCTTCCTCTTCCTCCTCCTCCTCCTCTCCTTCGCCTTCTCCTTCTCCTTCTTCTCCTTCTTCTCCTTCTTCTCCTTCTTCTCCTTCTTCTCCTTCTTCTCCTTCTTCTCCTCCTCCTTCTTCTTCTCCTTCTTCTCCTTCTTCTCCTTCTTCTCCTTCTTCTCCTTCTTCTCCTTCTTCTCCTCCTCCTTCTTCTTCTCCTTCTT
>NW_012108042.1:101562-102429 GCF_000951045.1 Mandrillus leucophaeus | reverse complement strand
TTCTTCTTCTTCTTCTTCTTCTTCTTCTTCTTCTTCTTCTTCTTCTTCTTCTTCTTCTTCTTCTTCTTCTCCTCCTTCTCCTTCTCCTCCTTCTCTTTCTCCTTCTCCTTCTTCTTCTTCTTCTTCTTTCTTCTTCTTCTGTCTGGTTTGTGCAGCAAATATCAAGATTCTAATCCTGGCTGAGAGGGGGGATCGTCAAAGCATGAGCCTTTGGGGTGTGACACGAAGCCTACCCGTCTACATCTCGGGCATGGCAGCTTCAACACCTATTGTAACGGTGCAGGCATCAAACCACACGCTCCTGTGAACTCATATCGCCCGTGATGGGTTGACAGAGTCAGCGGATTCCGGACACCGTGGCCATGTATCCCAGGGTGAGCAAAGCAAGCAGAGATGAGAGGCTCAGGGGCAAACACCTTCTCTTTCCATAGGCTGGTGGGCTGCTCCCTGCCTAAACCTGTTCTGGATCGTTTCACCACAAAGGGGCATCTGCCATGGAACGGGTTGGAAAATGGGCCTTGTGGGGAATTGGATTTGTCCTGCTTCAGAGTCTCTCTCTGGAGACCGTTGAACCCTGACTCCCTGCTCTCTGATCCAGGAGGGTGGACTCCGGTGGCAAGGGGATGAGGCTGATACGGGAGGGGAACGGACAGCTGGGTGCTTGGACGAAACAAAAGATTTCAATATTGTAAGGGTTTCCTGGAGATGCTGTCACAAAATGCCACAAACCAGGGGATCAAACAAGAAAAATTTAATCTCTCCACGTCCTGGAGTCCAGAAGTCTGAGGTCCAGTTGTCTCAGGGCCACATTCCCTGGGAGGCTCGAGGGGAGGATCCTTCCTGCCTCTCCCAGCTGCTGGGGGCTCC
>NW_012108042.1:86442-100885 GCF_000951045.1 Mandrillus leucophaeus | reverse complement strand
AATACATGTAATATATTATATATTAGGATAGTTTATTTATTTATCTATTTATTTATTTATTTATTTTTTGGAGTCTCACTCTGCCACCCAGGCTGGAGTGCAGTGTGGTGCGATCTCTGCTCACTGCAACCTCCACCTCCTGGCTCAAGCGATTCTCCTGCCTCAGTCTCCCGAATAACTGGGATTACAGGCGTGAGCCACCACCAGCGACTCAGGAGGCTGAGGCAGGAGAATCGCTTGAACCCGGGAGGCGGAGGTTGCAGTGAGCCGAGATGGCATCATGGCACTCCAGCCTGGGCGACAGAGCCAGACTCTGTCTCAGAAAACCAAAAGCACCTGCACATTGCTGGACGAGGAAGGGCCTTTTTTTCCAAAAGTTACCCTTTTTTTTTTCCCTATCCTTTACTTTTTTTTCACCCCCCCCCCCCATCCTTTACTTCTTTGCTATCATTGTAACTAGAACTTGAAAGGTCAGGAACTCGAATGGTCTTTTCTCTGAGGGGCCACCGAGTCGTGTCTCGACCCCGTGGCTCAGCCAAAGAAAACACCGGGTTCCAGTCCCCGTTGTTCCTTTTCCATCTCCTGCCCACTTAACAGAATTATCTTCAACGAGTTGTCTGAGGACTCGACATCAACGGGCCCCGTTCTGCAGTTTCTGGTGAATATTCGGGAAGGGGAGGTGGGGAGAAGAATATGGCACGTGGCCTTTCACATGTGTCAAAGTCAATCACACCATACGAAGCTGGACGTCATCGCTTAGAAAGAAAATGAGGCATTTCCAGTAAAATCAGCCTCCTTTACCCGGTCACAGGCGCAGAGTTATGAGGTCTCTGTTTTCTTTTTCTTTTTATTTTTTTTAATCATGCCTAATTAGCTTTTTTCTTAATCACCCGAGCCACCGAGTCTCCAGACTGCATAAATGAGGATGTGTAGAAGAACCGGTGTCAGAAATCAAATGTTGCAAATTAAAAATAACAAGTTTGAGACGCGTGATTCGATTAAACGCCCAGAAAACACGGGCTGAGGCGTCACGGACAGTTTGCAGAGACAGACACCGCCTGTCACCCCTATCAGGCTGCCTGCGAGGACTGGATGGAGCCTGTCATGAGGATTTCAATCAAGTCGGTTAAAAAAATTAGGAAACAAAGATGATATTTATGGTGATGAATCTTCCAGTGTTCAAAAAGAACACGGAGACGTCTTTCCATGGAGTGCTGTACATACAGGACCAGGGTTGATTGTAACCGGCCGTTACAGACACAAGAGGCCTGGCTGGCTGGGATGGAGGGAAGGGTCTCCTGGGACCCCTTTTTTTCCTAGTAGATGAGGCTGCCAGGAGGAGGGGGCTGTGCAAAGCCAACTGGGACCCTCCAAGATGGACCCTAGGCAACCTCCCTGGGTCCTCTCTTTTTTATTTTATGTTTTTGAGATGGATTTTCACTCTTGCTTCCCAGGCTGGAGTGCGATGGTGCAACCTCGGCTTTGCAACCTCTACCTCCCGGGTGCAAGCGATTCTCCTCCCTCAACCTCCCGAGGAGCTGGGATGACAGGTGCCCACCACCACCACGCCCGGCAGAATTTTTTGTATTTTTGTTACAGACGGGGTTTCACCATGTTGGCCAGACTGGTCTCGAACCCCTGACATCAGGTGATCCGCACGCCTCGGCCTCCCAAAGTGCTGGAACTACAGGCGTGAGCCACCGCGCCCGGATCACTGGCCCGTCTCTTATCTGCCCCATCTCAGCCCTGTAATTTATCTTAATAATGCCAAGGACAGCTCCGCTCTCCATTTCCAACATTTTATACATAGAATGGCCATTCCTTTTTTTAATTTTTGTTTATTTATTTCTTTTGAGACACGGTCTGGCTCTTTTTTCTTTCTTTTTTTTTTTTTTAATTACAGGAGTCTGGCTCTGTCACCCAGGCAGGAGTGCAGTGGCACGATCTCGGCTCACCACAATCTTGGCCTCCCAAGTTCAAGCGATTCTCCTGCCTCAGCCTCCCGAGTAGCTGGGATGACAGGTGCCCACCACCACGCCCTGGTAATTGTTTGCATTTTTAGTGGAGATGGGGTTTTGCCATGTTAGCCAGGCTGGTCTCAATCTCCTGACCTCAGGTGATCCACCCGCCTCGGCCTCCCAAAGTGCTGGGATGACAGGCGTGAGTCGCCGTGCAAGTCTGAATTTTTTTATTTTTTTTTCTTTGAGACAGAGTCTCACTGCTGTTGGTCCAGGCTGGAGTGCAGTGGCAGGATCTCGGCTCACTGCAACCTCCACTTCCTGGGTTCAAGCAATTCTCCTGCCTCAGCCTCCTGAGTAACTTGGATGACAGGTGTCCACCACCATGCCCTGGTAATTGTTTGTATTTTTAGTGGAGACGGGGTTTTGCCATGTTAGCCGGGCTGGTCTCGAACTCCTGACCTCAGGTGATCCACCTGCCTCAGCCTCCCAAAGTGCTGGGATGACAGGCGTGAGCCACCGCGCCCGGCCAATTGTATGGTATTTTTCTTACAGCAGTTCAGATGAACTAAGACGTACGGCAATCATCCCTTTTCCACAAAAGGGCTTTGTGAGAAGGATAAAGACTGATGTAGACATTCTGCCGTGGGGAATGCCTTTGCATCCTTGTATGTCTTGCATACAAGGTTTTGCATCCGGAAACCGTTTCCGCTGACAGAGAAGGGACAGGTTCTCGGGAAGTGACACAGGGAAGGCTGTACCCAGAAAACAGGCAGACGCCCTCGCGGTCCATCAGATAATTGCTTGGAAACGCAGGTGCTGAATTCTAAAACTATGCCAAGTGTAACGGTGGATGGAATTCCCAAAATACAGCATCAGACAAACTTCAAAGCCAACGGTTCTGGCCAATGACAAGGAGAACGGTGTTAATTAGTAACGATGCCTTTAATCTATAAATAATTAAGTGATCAAACAGTTCCCTACAGAGGTGTTAAGAAATAAAATAAAATAAAACGTAACACAAGCAGGTTGTTTCACAGACGGAGGTCGGCGGCCGGGACAAAGTCCAGGCGTTACCCTGGAATCTTGTTCAGCATTTAACAGAGAGAGATGACTTTGGAAGGTGAAAGGTGGTTCTCAGAAAAGAAAAGAAAAGAAAAGAAAAGACAAAAGGAAAGAAAAGAGAAGAAAAGAAAAGAGAAGACAGAAAAGAAAAGAAAAGAGAAGAAAAGAAAACAGAAGAGAAGAAAAGAGAAGAGAAGACAGAAAAGAAAAGAAAAGAAAAGAAAAGAAAAGAAAAGAGAAGACAAAAGAAAAGAAAAGAAAAAGACACATTTTATGCAGGTTACGTTAAACTGTAGACGGGTTGGGGTGAAAAACAGGTACATTGTTTAGTTTCTGGGCAGCATCATTGGAGCAGGTGCAAGACTTTCTCATTACACAGACTAACCACAGAAAACAAGTACTTTGAATTTATGAAACACTGGAGAAGAAGGTCTTTTAAGAAAAAAAACAGGCCGGGCGCGGTGGCTCACGCCTGTAATCCCAGCACTTTGGGAGGCCGAGGCGGGTGGATCACCTGAGGTCAGGAGTTCAAGACCAGCCTGGAAAACATGGTGAAAACCCGTCTCTACTAAAAATACAAAAATTAGCCGGGTGCAGTGGCAGGCGCCTGTAATTCCAGCTACTGTGGAGGCTGAGGCAGGAGAATTGCTTGAACCCAGGAGGCGGAGGTTGCAGTGAGCCGAGATCTCGCTGCTACACTCCAGCCTGGATGACAGAGCGAGACTCTGTCTCAAAAAAAAAAAAAAAAATTGGGAGGCCAAAGTGGGCGGATCACCTGAGGTTGGGAGTTCGAGACCAGCGTGACTAACATGGAGAAACCTCGTCTCTACTAAAAATACAAAATTAGCCGGGTGTGGTGGAGTACACCGGTAATGCCAACTACTCTGGAGGCTGAGGCAGGAGAATCGCTTGAACCCAGGAGGCGGAGGTTGCAGTGAGCCGAGATCATGCCACTGCACTCCAGCCTGGGTGACAGAGTGAGGCTCTGTCTAAAAATAAAAATAATAATAGCAATAATAATAACAATAATTCATTCTTAGTAGATATAATCATTTGATCCAATAATTTGTAAAAATTTACCATGTGGAATTTCTGTCCCATACGTGACAGCAAGCATGTACAATTATCATATGTATTTTCAATGCCTTTTCCCTTCTAAGTGCAAATAATTTGTTTTCTGCAAAACCGTCTACATAGACATGCACCTTAAACACACGTGTGCTTTTCCACGGGACAAAAGGAAAATGCAATGTCGCCTTTTCTGAATAATCACAACATCCGAATTGGGGACGTTTACATCTTTAAAGACATTTCCAGCTGTCATCCCAGCACTTTGGGAGGCCGAGGCGGGCGGGTCACCTGAGGTCGGCAGTTCGAGACCAGCCTGGCCAACACAGTGAAACTCCGTCTCTACTAAAAATACAAAAATTAGCCGGATGTGGTGGCGGGCGCCTGTCATCCCAGCTACTCAGGAGGCTGAAGTAGGAGAATGGCGTGAACCTGGGACGCTGCAGTGAGAGCCGAGATCGCGTCCCTGCTCTCCAGCCTGGACAAGAGCAAGACTCTGTCTCAAAAAAAAAAGGAAAGAAAAGAAAAAAAGAAACTTCTGTGGCGGTGATGTCCTGGGGAAGCTCAGGTCTTCAGTTTTGGAAGGAAATATTCTTTTTTTTTTATCAGAGGGAGAGACAGAAAGACAGGGTCTGGCTCCATCACCCAGGCTGGAGTACAGAGGCACAAACACGGTTCACAATAGCCTCCAACTCCTGGACTCAAGGGATGCACCTGCCTCAGCCTCCTGAGAAGCTGGAACTACAAGTGTGCACCCCCATATGCCTGGTTAAGGTTTTAACTTTGTGCAGAGACAGGGTCTCCCTATGTTGATGAGGTTGCTCTGGAACTCCTGGGCTCAGGTGTACCTGTCAGCGTGGCGTCCAAAGTGCTGGGATGACAGGCACGAGCCACTGCCTCTGGCCTCCTGGAAGAAAATATTGTAACCTGTAGAGAGATGCTGCATTTGATGGGCAAACCCTCGTGACTGTAGAAACAAAGCAACCTAGGAATCAGGCAATTTTATTTATTTATTTGTTTATTTTTATTTTTATATATTTTTTTGAGATGGAGTCTCGCTGTGTCACCCGGGCTGGAGTGCAGTGGTGCAATCTTAGCTCACTCACTACAACCTCCACCTCCCAGGTTCACGCCATTCTCCTGCCTCAGCCTCCTGAGTGGCTGGGACGACAGGAACCCACCACCACGCCCAGCTAAATTTTTGTGTTTTTAGTAAAGACTGGGTTTCACCGTGTTCGCCAGAAAGGTCTCGATCTCCTGACCTCTTGATCCGCCCGCCTCGGCCTCCCAAAGTGCTGGGATGACAGGCGTGAGTCACCGGGTCCGGCCAGAATCAGGCAATTTTAGAATAAGTTTTCCAAGAGACGACATCTGTGCCATACACAGAAGACAAAGCAGAGATGGCGTACGAATCACTACAGCGGTTGAGGATCCCTTCTCCACGTTGGCTGATATCAACTCATTACCTCGAACATCCTTTGCGTAGGTCAAAGACGTCCTGCGTTCTGCCCTGAATGTCTTCCTTGGAGACAGAAAAGAATTGATGACTGATAACTTTCCATTGAGGACATCTTCCCAGACACGGTCCGTGATTGCGTGTTTACCGTGACGTCTGAGAGGCTGTGATGAGGGTTCGGTTCTCTGTGGGGGGAATGGAGCCCTTCCACTGCACCGTAATTCCACAGCCACATGATGGTATGACTCATGCTGTGGGTATTTTAGGTCTTGGGACTCCTACCCATATGAGACTTTGAAAGGGGGGATGCTTGTTACGGCATTAACAGATACCCTTGGAGCTCACTGTTACACTCTGGTGGGCTCCCGACACTCCCTTGCGATTTGCTTTTTAGATGGAGCCTCTGATGTTTCCAGGCTGCACCTGGCCTGGGTCCTCCTTCCTCTGTTTGAATCCTCAAGTTCCTTTTTCTGTTGTTGTTTTTTTTTTTTTTTTGATACAGAGTCTCTGTTGCCCAGGCTGGAGTGCAGTGGTGCGATCTCAGCTCACTGCAACCTCTGCCTCTTGGGTTCAAGTGATCCTCCTGCCTCAGCCTGCCAAGTAGCTGACATTACAGGCAGGCACCTCGACACCCAGCTAACTTTTGTATTTTTAGTAGAGATGAGGTTTCGCCATGTTGGCCAGGCTGGTCTCGAACCCCTGACCTCAAATGATCTGCCCGCCTCGGCCTCCCAAAATGCTCGGATTACAGGCATGAGCCACCGTGCCTGGCAGGTTCTAAACCCATAAAATGGCTCTGAAAAATAACAGGAAGAGACACAGACAGCACCACATACCTGTGGTTCTTCACGGAGCCCTTCCCGTCAACGGTAAGGAACAAAGAAATAAAGTTTGTTCACCCTCAATCCAGAGCAGAGGTAATTGTGCCCCACTGGGGACATCTGGCCATGTCTGGAGTTATCGTTGGTTGTCATGATGAAAGCAGGTGGGTTATTGACCTCTGGGGGGTTGAGACCAGAGATGTTGCTGAACATTCTGCAAAGCATAAGACAGCTACACAACAAATAACTATTCCACCCTGTTATGAATGGAATGCTGTCTTCTCCTCAAATTTATGGGTTAAGAGTCTAACCACCAGTGTGATAATATTAGAAGGTGGGGCTTTGGGGAGGTAATTAGGGTTACGTGAGGCTGTAATAGTTGGGTCCTCTTGACAGAATTGCTGATCTTATAAGAGACTAAGGTGGTGTGTTTCTCTCTCTCTCTCTCTCTCTCTCTTTCTCTCTCTCTTTCTCTCTCTCTCTCCATATCATGTGAAGATACAATTAGAAAGTAGCCACATGCAAGCCAGGAACCCAACTCTACTGGCTTTCCAACCTCTGACTTCCAGTGTCCCAAATTGTGAGAAATAAATAAATGTCAGTGGTTGAAGCCACCCAGTCTGTGGTATTTTGTTATAGCAGCACGTGCTGACAAAGACACTGCCAGTGTGACTGGTGCTGAAATAAGGAAGCCCTGAGCTAGACTATTCTGCAGGGTCTTCAGCTGTGAGAAGACGTTGGGAGAGATGCAGGGCAAAGAGCCAAACTTAGAAACCCTCACCTCAAAAGAAGTCAGACGAATACAATAATGCAATGGGATCAGCAGCTTACGGGTAGAAACTAGAGGATCCCTGGGGCACCCCATGATTCTCTGGTGGTCCTCATTAGCGGTTTGTTGGAGAACAGAATTATTCATATTTAAGAATGGAAGGCTGGTCCTACTCAGCAGGCAAAGATGCTATAACAAACCCAGTGAATCTGAAGCTGCAGGATACATGAGCTGGGTATAAAAGGGAGGTGGGGGGAGGGGTATCAAAAATGTGAGCCACTGCCTCCTGTCTAGACAGAGAAGGAAGGAGAGGTGTCTGCTTCAATTCTTTTTTTGCAGCTGAGATAATGAATCTGAACTTATTTTCTCTATAGAGATGAATAATAGATGGTCGCCATTCATCAAAACTATGGGCTTCACTATTAGAGATTGGGTGCACCGGAGGCTGAATGTACTCATAGACCTTGGGTTATAAGGGTGGTCTTAAAATGGGTCAGGGGAGGCATGGAGTCATGGTGCTGAGTCTTCGTGACGTCATCTCTTCCATGTGCAAATGTTTGTATCCTATTTTTTTTTTTTTTTTTTGGCCACTAGCCAGTGTACATTACACAGGCTTCAAAGCTACCCTTTAAGAGATGCAGGATCTCCCAGTGTACCCCAATAGTGGGCATTCCATCCTGGGGTGTGTGGATTTCTGTGTTGAATGGTAGTACAGCATGATAGAGCAGCTAGGCCCACTCTGTCGTATTCTATCCTCTGGAGTCCCCTGGAATCCCCTTAACACCCATTTCCAAGATTAAGCAACAAGAAAAGATGTGGGGAGAGGGACTCCTGCTGCCTTGCACCCCTGGTTATCAGTGAGCTGTTTACTGCAAGACTTCCAGTCACTTGGTGTGGGTTTCAAGAACAAATAGATCCGTTTAGAGAAATAAATCATATCACTATAATCAAACACCCAGTTTGGATGATGAGACAGTAGTTTACATAAGAGATGATTGATAGCAGCCTGAAAGCTTTCCTGATTAATAAGGATTTTCATTTGTGCTTTTCAAAGAGAAAGTCTTTAAATTAATTAAGGAGGCTTCAGGACGGGAAGGAGTGCTTGCCAGCTTTAGAACGCCTTGATTTTTCTATCCATATTCTCCATAAGACACATTATTGCAAATTTGCTTTTGTAAACACCCACTCTTTATGCCATAAATATTCAACCCTCGTTTATGCGTTTGTATCCAGCAAGTGGTGGAGGGAGCCCCGGAAGCCCTCTCTCTCCTCATTAAGGAGCTCAAGTGGAAGCAGGAGCCATTTGTCATTGTCTAAAGTGGGAAGACCCCGAAATGAGTCCTGCTTTCATGAGGCACCTGCTAGAAAGACCAAACAGGCTTTGAACAAGCACATAGGGAGGGCAGCAGGGCTGCAGCTCCTCTGTGTCCAACGTAGACAGAATTCCATGTCAAATTAAAGACACATCAGTTTCCCTTGTGTAAAGGAATCATTGCCTTTTCTGATACTGTTGGTATTAAGTAGGTTGACCATGGACAAGGATGGCTTCATGGATGGGGTAAGACGTGAGGGGGTTATGGATAGATGGGGAGAGATGACATCACTAACGATAGGTGTTTTGGGGGGATCCATAGGACCAAATGTACATTGACTGAGGGGGCTACTCATCCCACCAACCCCCAATCTTCTTCCCGACTTACTTTCGTTCATATCATCTGTCACCATGGAATAAACTCTAAATCTTACCTCTCACTGTAGTTCTTCACCAACACATGAGATGAACGAGCTCAAGGGCGCGCTCCTGTTTTGTTCAGGATGATATTTTCCTCTCGTAGATACTCCATACATTGTAAATGTTTTTGAATTATTTAATGAATGAGCGGGTAGAAATACAAAATAGTGGCCGAGACCAGTAGACGGTTTTGAATTATTTAACGAATGAGCAGGTAGAAATGCAAAATAGTGGCCGAGGGGGGTGACCCCGAGGTAATCCAAGGAGAAGAGGTTTCTGCAAGGTTTTCAGATGTGGCATCGTTGAAAAGGCAAGACTGGGTTGGGCCCCAGAGTGACCAGTAGGCTGTGCCATGAAATTTAGGATTTATATCGAGGCCAGAAATCGCAAATACGTTTTGCGCTGTGGGTGAGCTCTGAGCACTTGCCAGCTATAGTGATGGGAGTGGTTGGCAAAAGCCATGTGAGATCCCATTGGATCCAATGCACAAATGGACTTCTTGGGGTTAATAATGAAGGAGCTTCCCCCAACTTTATTTAAGAGACGGGGGGATTTTCAGGTAAGGTGTTAGGATATGAAAGCGATGTCTTCTCCTGCTGGGAAGAGGCTAAAATAGGGAGAGAGGAGAGACAGGGAAGGAAATCCTTGGGGAAGCCCAGGCATTAGTCCAACCAGGAGCACTAAGGGCCAGAACATGTTACTTGGCCTGAGTATGATTGCTGGTGTAAGAAAAACAGACCCTGAAGGTCTTTGTGAAACTTTAGTTTCTCCTTATAAAGAAACGAGTGTTTATTTTACAGATGTGAAGGGTAACCACATAAATTCCGAGGCAGTTTTCCAAAGTATTATAATGATCCCGACAAGAAAACGGCATTTCAGTTCAAATGCTACTGAGTGCCAGGGAAACTGTCAGATACCCAGGCTGTGGAACTGGGTTGGATGCAGGACTCAAGATCCAGAGAGAAGGAAGGCAGCGTCACAAGTCAGCCACCCATAAATGCACTGTTATAACACTCCCAATTTCTTACTGAGAGTCATTCCAGTCAGCAGCAACTGAAACACAACTCAGACTAAGTTAGGCAGAGAAAGAAGATTGTTGACCTAATATAACTGTGAGATCCTACAACAGAGCTGACCTCAGGATTCCCAAGGACTTAAGAAATCTCTAGATAGAGAGATAGATAGATACATAGAGACATAGATAGATAAATAGATAGAGATAATAAATAGAGATAGAATAAATAGATGATAGATAAATACATAGGATAGACAGACAAATAGATGGCTAGATGATAGGTTATATGCAGATATTTAATAGACACATAAAATAGGTAGATAGATAAATAGGGTGGATAGATACATAACTGATAGAAAACTAGGATAGATAGATACATGATAGATACATACATACATAGGATAGATAAATGATAGGTAGATAGGATGGATAGATAGGTACCTAATAGACACATAGGATGGATGGATGGGTAGATGGATAGATAGATAGATAGATAGATAGATAGATAGATAGATAGATAGATAGATAGATAGATAGATAATAGATTAGATAGGATAGATGATAGGTAGAGAGATAGAGAGATAGATAGATGATAGAATAAGATGGATGATAGCTAGATGATAGATATATATAGATAGATAGATAGCATAGATGATAGATAGATAAGATAGATGATAGATAGATAGATAGATAGATAGAAAATAGAGAGAGGGATAGAAAGATAGGATAGATGATGGGTAGATAGATGGATAGATAGATAAGATGATAGATAGATAGATAGATAGATAGATAGATAGATAGATAGATGGAAAAATATCATGCAACTGCATAAACAAACGTATGGAAATAAACAAATATTAATGACTGAAATAAGATGGAAGTTTGTTTCTCTGTGCTACGATAGGAGGCCAGAACAAGTGGTCCAGGTGGTTGTACAGATTCAAGACATCACGCATCCTCCATATTGTTGCTCCACAATTTTAATATGTGACTTTCTACTCATGGTTCAATATGGTGACATGGTCTCCAGCCCTCACATCTCCATTGCAGCTAGCAGTAAAAGGAGAAGGAAGAGTTCACATTCCCTTTTTTAAGAAATTAAAGAGATTGTTATGGTCTTAATACATTCCTACTTACTTTTCATGAGCTCAAAGGTCATCATACAGTCACACAGAGCTGCAAGGGAGTCTAGGAAAAACAATCTCAAAAAGTAGAGGTGGACAGCTTCTCAGGGATCCCCCAAGTTCTGGTCACTCTCTCAACTCTCTGCTTCTCTCTGTGTTCCAGGCTAGATCCTCTTGGAAAAAGACTTGGAACATAGGATGGAAAAAACTTCCAGATGCTGCAGCTATAGATTCCCAGTCTGAGCTTCTCCCACCCCCTTCAGTCTTTGCTGATCAAATTCAAGGGAAGGGTTAACTAGCCAGTCTTGCACCCTGTGTCTATCTCTGGGATAATCTCTGCACCTGAGAAAGGCAGGATTCTCAGAGCAGATCATTTTTTCTGTTGTTAAACTTTAAAAGATGAATCAGATGTTACCATGACTTGGGGCTGGGAGGGCAAAGTCAGGGAACTAGGAAATTGATGATGGAGTCAGAGATTGAGGTGTTGGGTGTGATGTGAGGAAGTACAGAGAGGCCACATCTTCCCATGTGTGAATTTATGGAAGATCTCAGACACTTGGGTAAGGATCCTGAACTGTTCTCTGCAGTTGATAAGAAATCACCAACATTTTGTGACCAGTCATGTCAACATTTATGTTTATACGTATTGAATAGGTCTAAATGTATTTTTAGACCTATTCAATACGTATAACATAATGTTGGGAAACCATGTATAGGATGAATGAGAAGGGACGGGACTGAAGGTGGAAGCCTGGAGCCTCTGGTATGGGATGGATGGTGGTCATGGAGTCTTTGAACCTGGAGCATGGAGTGGGAAGGAAGAACTGAGCAGGCATTCAAAGGCACCAATGAGGCTGGGCACTATGACTTACGCCTGTAATCCCAGCACTTTGAGAGGCCGAGACAGGCAGATCACTTGAGCTCGGGAGTTCAAGACCAGCCTGGGCAACACGGCGAGACCCCATCTCTACTAAAAATAAAAAAATAGCCAGGCATGGTGTTGTGTGCCTGTGGTCCTAGTTACTAGGGAAGCTGAGGTGGGAGGAGTACTTAAGCCCAGGCAGTGGAGGTTGCAGTGAGCTGAGATTGTGCCACTGCACTCCAGCCCAGGTGACAGAGCAAGACGTTGTCTCAAACAAACAAGTTAAAATAACACACACACACACACACACACACACACAAAAACAAAAAATAGTCACTGCAGAAGCAAACTGTTATGTCTCTTTGATGTTGAGGGAAGTATCAAACGTGACTTCAGAGCTCTAACCTGAAAGGCTGAGCAAGAAACAAACGCCCAATAAAAGAAACGTAAATTATATCTGGGGCAGAAAAGAAGACAAAGTAGAGTTCAGCCTTTGCTTTATTGCTTCTTCTTCTGAAGGGGGTTCTTCTAAAACAAGGAGTCATGTTTAGGCTTTGCTGGTTCTTCTCCTCTTCCCAAAGGGGTTCTTCTAAATGTTGGGCTGAACTAGGGCACAAACACAAGCTTCCTTCTCTCTCTGGGGGATCTCACTCAGCTCCAGGACCTGACACATCCACTCAAAATCTTAAATTCCCATCTCCGGCTTTGGCATCTTTTCTCTGCTTCAGATTCACACATGTAACTGTATCCTCAACTTCTCAGCTCAGATAAATGGTGAGGGTTTCAAAGTTAACCCATCCCAAACCATCTGGACAGTCTTCACTGGATTCACCACCACCCCTGAGAAGTGTTTTGGCAGAAGATTTTGGAAACTTTGAACTCTTGTTTCTCTCATATCCCCCTTATACAATTCATTGGCAAGTCTCTTGAATGACCTCAAACATTAGTCAAATCGGATCGGATTTTCCTGCCTGTCCTTTCTTCGCCCTGACGCATGACATATGTCTTCTGGATCATGGCCACATCCTCTTCGTTGATCTCTTGGCTTCCGTCCTGGTTTCTGCTTTGACCCTGGAGTTATCCTTAAGCAGACAAATATTTTAAAAATAGAGATGATTTTTAGCTCGTGGTCCTCATCCCTTGCTATTGACTAAATAACAAAGTTTTGCAAAATTTGTGTGTTGATGACCTAACCCCTACTGGTCATGTCCCTCCAAAATGCACCATATTGAAGCCCTAATCTCCAACGGGATGATATTAGGAGGTGAAGTCTCTGGAGGTGATGAGGTTTAGATGAGGTCATGAGGATGGCACCTTCATGATGGCATTAGTATCCTTAAGAGAAGTGCAAGAGACACAAAAGCTCTCTCTCTCTCTCTCTCTTTCTCTCTGAAGGCACCATCTATGAATAAGCAAGAGGACCCCCACCAGACAATAAATCTGCTATGCCTTGATCTCGGACTTCTCTGTCTCCAGAACTGGGAGAAATCAATGGCTGTTACTTAAGCCACCCCGTCTATGATTTTTTGTTATGGCAACCGAGCTGACTAAGACATCCCTCATGCCACTCAAAACCCTCCAATGATGTCACATCAAAGTCAGAATACAATCTGACCACTTCCCTGTGGCTTCTTTGTAACTCTGTCCCTGGCCACTTGCTCCAACTGGGACTCTGCGGTTCCAATAAAAGAACGTAAATTATGTCTGGCAGAGAAAAGAAGACAAAGTTGAGTTCGGCCTTTCCTGTATTGATTCTTCTTCTGAAGGGGGTTCTTCTAAAACAAGGAGTCACATTTAGCCTTTGCTGATTCTTCTTTGCTGCCTCCTTTGGCATCTCCCCAGTCAAGCCAAATTCATTCCTGCTACAGACCTCCAGCACATTACTCCTTCTCTGAGTGTCCTGTGGCCACCGTCACCAATGATCATATTCATATTGGCTTAAAGTGACACAAATGTATTGTCTTACAGTGTTGTATGTTCGAAGCCCACCCTGGGTCTCAGTGGCCTAAAACCAAGGTGTCAGCAAAACTTCTCTCCTGATACAAGTTCTGGGGGAGAATCAGTTTCCTCGCCAATTCCTGCTTCTAGAGGAATGTTTCTAGAGTATTCCTTGGCTCCTGGACCCTTCCTGGACCTTCAAAGCCAATAATCAGCATCTTCTAATCTTTCTGTGACTCTGACCTTTGCTTTCATCCTAACATCACCTCCTCTGGCTCTGGCTCCCCTGCCTCCCTCTTACAAAGACCCTAAGATGAGCTTAGACCCACCTGGATAATCCAGGGTCATTTCATCTCATGATTCTTAAACTAGTCACATCTGCAAAATCTTTTTAGCCACGACAGATTTTTACAGACTTCTGGAATGAGGACGTGGACGTTTTTGGGGGCGGCAGGGGGTGCTTACTCTTTCAACCACATGGGGATTGGGATGTAGACATCCTTGGGGCCATTATCCTGTCTGCTACCTAGGATTAGGACATGGACATCTTTGGGGCCATTATTCTGTCTATCACATGGGATTAGGACATGGACATCTTTGGGGCCATTATTCTGTCTCCCACATGGGATTAGGAC
>NW_012108042.1:73324-85861 GCF_000951045.1 Mandrillus leucophaeus | reverse complement strand
CCATTAGTCTGTCTCCCACATGGGATTAGGATGTGGACATCTTTGGGGCCGTCATTCTGTCTACCATATGGGGATTGGGACATGGATATCTTTGGGGCTATTATTCTGTTCACCCCAGGAGAATTAGAACTTGGGCATCTTTGGTGAAATCACTTTGTTGTCCTCCTTTCTTATTCTTATAATTCTCCTAGTAACAAGCTGCTTCTTCTTCTTCAGCTTCTTGTTCCTCAGCGTTCCCATGGGGCCTCCCACACTTACCAGGCAGCTCCCTGCCTGCATTACCTGAGATCATGTTTGGCCATGATTCTCTGCTTTTTCTCGGTTCCTCCAAGCAGGATAGAAGCTTTAGAGGGCAGAGTTCTTGTTACTTTTTTTAATTCTAATTGTTTATTCTTATTTATTGACGTGTCTCCAGCTTTCAAGGCAGATTCTCACCCATTAGGTCTTCCATACACAATTAAATTTACCTAGAAAGTCTTTCCTTCTTATTTAAAGCTTTTTAAAAGTAAATTTCAAAATTGCTGTATCACGTTACAAATTCATATGCCACCCATGAAGAATACATTTGTAAAATAAATGATGTGTTGAGACTAAATGAATTTTCAATGAAGATTTTAGAGACTTTTTTTTTTTTTTTTTTTTTTTTAGACAGAGTCTCACTCTGTTGCCCAGGCTGGAGTGCAGTGGTGTGATCTCGGCTCACTGCAACCTCTGCCTCCCGGGTTCAAGCAATTCTCTGCCTCAGCCTCCCGAGTAGATGGGATGACAGGCACCTGCCATCACGGCAGGCTAATTTTTGTATTTTTAGTAGAGACAGGGTTTCACCATCTTGGCCAGGATGGTCTTGAACTCCTGACCTCAGGTGATCCACCCATCTCGGCCTCTCAAAGTGCTGGGGTTACAGATGTGAGCCACTATGCCCTGCTGAGACTCTTTTTAATACATGCTTTGGTTCTAATAAAATTCCCCCTTAAGCTGTTTGGACAGATGACAGGGAAGAAATCATTTACAATTCTCTTAACAAAACCCCCATGAATAATAACCCATTTCCCCCCCAAACTAGAAAAGGAAACTATTTCACCCTGCTCTTTGAGGGAATTGAATAAATCGTAAATGAAATTCTGTCTGTACAGGAAACATGGGTACTTGGCATTACATCTAGAAAAGAAAAGACATGAGTGGTTTCTCCTAAATGAATGACATGTTTAAAAACCATCATCACAACCCTCCCTGTGATTACAGATTTTGCATGCATTTTAACTATTGGGTGCTAGAAGAAAATTTCCATATGAGCACACCCTCTTTCTTCTTCTCCTCCCCCTCTTCCCTCTCCTCCCGCTCCTCCCGCTCCTCCTCCTCCTCTTCCTTCTTTTCTTCTTCTTCTCCTTCTCCTTCTCTTTCTTCTTCTTCCTCTTCTTTCTCTTCCTTCTTCTTCCTCTTCTTTCTCTTCCTCCTCTTCCTCCTCTGCTTCTTCTCCTTTCTTTCTCTTCTTTCTTCTTCCTCTTCTTCTTCCTCTTCTTTCTCTTCCTCCTCTTCTTTCTCTTCTTTCTCTTCCTCCTCTGCTTCTTCTCCTTCTTCTCCCTCTTCTCCCTCTTCCTCCTCTCCTTCTCCTTCTCCTCCTCCTCCTCCTCCTCCTTCTTCTGCCACATGGGATTAGGATGTGGACATCTTTGGGGCCATTCTTCTTCTTCTTCTTTCTCTTCCTCCTCTTCCTCCTCTGCTTCTTCTCCTTCTTCTCCCTCTTCCTCCCCTTCTCCTTCTCCTCCTCCTCCTTCTCTTCTGCCACATGGGATTAGGATGTGGACATCTTTGGGACCATTATTCTGTCTGCCACATGGGGATTAGGACATGGACATCTTTGAGACCATAAGTCTGTCTACCACATGGGGATTAGGATGTGGACATCTCTGGGGCCAGCAGTGACGCAATCTCAGCTCACTGCAAATTCCACCTCCCAGGTTCAAGTGATTCTCCTGCCTCAGCCCCCCGAGTATCTGGGGTTACAGGCACACACCACCGTGCCTGGCTAATTTTTGTATTTTTAGTAGAAATGAGGTTTCATCATGTTGGCCAAGCTGGTCTCAAACTCCTGACGTTAAGTGATCCACCCACCTCGGCCTCCCAGTGTGCTGGAATTACAGGTGTGAGCCACCATGCCTGGCCAGCTCCCACTTTTCAATGAAAAGATGTGGTATTTAGTTTTCTGTTCCTGCATTGGTTTGCTAAGCATAATGGCCTCCAGTTTCATCTGTGTCTGCAAAGGATATGCTCTCGTCCTTTTTCATGGCTGCATAGTATTCCACTCATTTGCGGCACACTTTCTTTAAGGGAGCAGGTTGGGAGGAGGGAAAGGATCAGAAAAAAAGTAACCTATTGGGTACAAAGCTTAGTCCCTGGGTGACAAAATAATCTGTATAACAAACCCACACAGGTATCCTTGGACCTAAAATAAAAGTGTTTTTGTTGGTTTGTTTGTTTTTGTTGCATTTATTTGTTTGTTTGCTTGAGATGGAGTCTGCCTCTGTCACTCAGGCTAGAGTACAGTGGTGCAATCTTGGCTCACTGCAACCTGCATCTCCCAGATAAAGAAAGCAAACATGGCACGTAGCATCAACTTTTTAGACGAAGTTGGAGCTTCTGGTCGGTGGACCATGCTGGAGCTTCTGGTGTGTAAACTGTGCTAGAACTTGCGGTGGGTAAACCATGCTGAAGCTTCTGGTGGGTGGACCATGGTGGAGGTTCTTATGGGTAAATCATGCTGGAGCTTCTGGTGGGTGGACCGTGGTGGAGGTGCTGGTGGGTGAACCATGGTGGAGAATCTGGTGGAGTTTCTGGTGGGTGGACCATAGTGGAGAATCTGGTGGAGCTTCTGAGTTTCTGGTGGTTAAATTGTGCTGGAGCTTCTGGTGGGTAAATCATGCTGGAAATTCTGGTGGGTGGAGCATGCTGGAGCCTCTGGTGGGTGGACCATGGTGGAGCTTCTTGTGGGTAGACCAGGGTGGAGTTTCTGGTGGGTGGACCATGGTGAAGAAGCTGGTGGAGCTTCTGAGTTTCTGGTGGGTAAATTGTGCTGGAGCCTCTGGTGGGTAAATCATGCTGGAACTTCGGTGGGTAAATCATGCTGGAGCCTCTGGTGGGTAAACCGTGCTGGAGCCTCTGGTGGGTGGACCATGGTGGAGATTCTTGTGGGTGGACCATGGTGGAGATTCTTGGGGGTGGACCGTGCTGGAGCCTCTGGTGGGTGGACCATGGTGGAGCTTCTTGTGGGTGGACCATGGTGGAGATTCTTGTGGGTGGACCATGGTGGAGCTTCTTGTGGGTGGACCATGGTGGAGATTCTTGTGGGTGGACCATGGTGGAGATTCTTGTGGGTGGACCATGGTGGAGTTTCTGGTGGGTGGACCATGGTGGAGATTCTTGTGGGTGGACCATGGTGGAGATTCTTGTGGGTGGACCATGGTGGAGATTCTTGTGGGTGGACCATGGTGGAGATTCTTGTGGGTGGACCATGGTGGAGATTCTTGTGGGTGGACCATGGTGGAGATTCTTGCGGGTGGACCATGGTGGAGATTCTTGTGGGTGGACCATGGTGGAGAATCTGGTGGAGCATTTGCTGGGTGGACCATGCTGGAGTTTCTGGTGGGTAAACCGTGCTGGAGCCTCTGGTGGGTGGAGTATCCACACACCTGTGGGTGCCCACTGATAGTGGGGACTTCGCCCCAGGTCCCGGAAACCTGCAAGGACGCCACACACCCCATACATTCTTTCCGGTGACTTAATTCGTCCACGGCACGCTGTGCATTTCCCCAAAAATGACGTCGGCCAATTACACTTTCACATCAAATGCCTTCCTGATGGGTGAAACTGGAAACGTGAAAACACTTTAATTCTCAGATAATGTAATGGTTTACATCTGGGGCTCTCCAGGCGGCCAACGACTGGTTCACGTCGCTCGTTTCCAAGAAATATTTGCAGTATGTGTCTTGTTTAATAACGATTTAAACATTGAAAATAAATGGTTTCCTCTTAGGGGTCCGTGTCCGTATCCCCGAGAGTCTGGGACAACAGAGTCTTTCTTTTCAACGGTAATCGCCAAGCCAGTCTGCATAAGTCATTGACAAAATCCTCTAATGGGTCCCCCCCATTTTTTTTTTGTTTAACACTTAAGCTTTTTTTTTTTTTTTTAAGACAGTCCATTTGTCCCTGGAAAAGCTGCGTATATATTTGTATATAACAATGTTGGTATTTCATTCATTTATTTATTTATTTTGAGACAAAATCCCGCTCTCGTCACCCAGGAGGGAGGGCAGTGGTGCAATCTCGGCTCGCCGCAACCTCCGACTCCCGGGTTCAAGCCACCCTCGTACCTCAGTTTCCCAAGTTTTACAAGAATTTGGAATTTGGAATTTCCCAAGGATTACAGCTGTGCACCGCCACACCCGGCTAATTTTTTATTTTTTTTTTAATTGTGTAAGGATGAGGTCTTGCCATGTTGCTGGTCTCAAGCTCCTGGGCTCAAGCTGTGTCCACCTGCTACAGCCCCTTAAAGTGCTGGGATTACAGGTGTGAGCCTCCTCACCCGGCCGGACACACCACACACATTGCATTTGCTCAATAAGGCTTCCTGGTCTTTTGAGGTTTTCAACCCTAGCCTCCCTCCCTTCCTCCCTCCCTCCCTGTCTTCTTCTAGCCCCCCAGTTCGTGCTATGCCTGGGTTTATATCCACATATACCCAAAGCTGAGCTCCCACTTACAAGATGGGAACACGCAGGATTTGTTCTTCTGTTCCTGTGATGATGATATTAGGGTCGTCTTCCCCAGCTGCCTCCAGATTGCTGCAAATGATGTGATTTATTTCTTTCTCGTGGCAAAGCTATGTATTTCAAAGCATGTTAGTGACATAATTCACACAAATACGTCAATAACGAGATAAATACATAACCTACGGCATTTTCTTCCGAGTTCGCCACGGCAGGCATGATCCTGCCCAATCTGGCTTTGATATTTCTCTTCCAGTTGGCTCAGCAGACAGGCCCAGCTTTTTCCAACGTGACGTGCGGCAAATTCACCTGGCTGGTCAGCTCGAGAGACGGAGATTAACCCACGTTACAGCCAGGTACGGTTTCCATGAGACTGAGGACTCCTTCCTCCAGCCCTGTGCATGGATATACACCTGAGGATAAGACACGACCTTTACTTGAAGGGTACAAGACGCGCAGAAATGAACAGGTAGCATTTCGTGGGAGGAGATGCCCTCAGGACCTTTGCGTGTGTGTGTGTGTGTGTGTGTGTGTGTGTGTGTGAGAGAGAGTCAGAGTTTCACTCTGTCGCCCAGGCTGGAGTGCAGTGGTGTGTTCTTAGGTCACTGCAACCTCTGCCTCCCGGGTTCAAACGGTTCTCCTGCCTCAGCCTCCTGAGTAGCTGGGATTACAGGTGCCTATCACCACACCTGGCTAATTCTTCTATTTTTAGTAGAGACAGGGTTTCACCATGTTGGCCAGGCTAGTCTTGAACTCCTGACCTCAGGTGATCCGCCCACCTCAGCCTCCCAGAGGGCTGGGATGACAGGCGTGAGCCACTGACCCAGCTGTATGTACGATTTTTTTTTTTTTTTTGAGACAGATTCACTCTTGTTACCCAGGCTGGAGAGCAGTGGTGCAATCTTGGCTCACTGCAACCTCCGCCTCCCGGGTTCAAATGATTCTCCTGCCTCAGCCTCCTGAGTGGCTGGAATTACAGGTACCCGCCACCACATCTGGCTAATTTTTCTTTTTTGATACGGAGTCTCGCTCTGTCGCCCAGGCTGGAGTGCTTAAGCCCAATCTCGGCTCCCTGCAACCTCCGCCTCCTGGGTTCAAGCGATTCTCCTGCCTCAGCCTCCCGAGTAGCTGGGATTACAGGCATCCACCAACACGTCTGGCTAATTTTTGTATTTTTAGTAGAGATGGGGTTTCACCATGTTGGCCAGGCTGGTCTCGAACTCCTGACTTCAGGTGATCCGCCCTCAGGGCACCCTCAGGATTTTTAAATACCAGAATCCCCCTCAAAAAGCACCAGCCACTGTCTCTATAACCGGCCCACAGGGTCTCTTTAGGATGACCTTAAAACGCATCACAATGGCCGGGCGCGGTGGCTCCAGCCTGTAATCCCAGCACTTTGGGAGGCCGAGACGGGCGGATCACGAGGTCAGGAGATCGAGACCATCCTGGCTAACACGGTGAAACCCCGTCTCTACTAAAAAATACAAAAAACTAGCCGGGCGAGGTGGCGGACCCCTGTCATCCCAGCTACTCGGGAGGCTGAGGCAGGAGAATGGCGTAAACCTGGGAGGTGGAGCTTGCAGTGAGCTGAGATCCAGCCACTGCACTCCAGCCTGGGCAGCAGAGCGAGACTCTGTTCCAAAAAAAAAAAAAACCATCACAACGAAGGGCTGGGCACAGTGGCTCACACGCCTGTAATCCCGGCACTTTGAGAGCCCAAGGCAGGTGGGTCATTTGAAGTCAGGAGTTCGAGACCAGCCTGACCAACATGGTGAAGCCCCATCTCTCCTAAAAATACAAAAATTAGCCTGGCGTGGTGGTGGGCGCCTGTGACCCCAGCTACTCGAAGTATATTTGTATTTATTTATAAATAAATATAAAATAAAATAAAAACAGTAAAGGAGTGATGCTCTGAGACAGGCTACAATATGCATGAACCTGAAAAGGTGGCACTCTGTGAAAAAAAACAGGCCCCAAAAAACCACAGACTGGGCCAGGCGCGGTGGCTCACACCTGTCATCCCAGCACTTTGGGAGGCTGAGGCGGGTGGATCACTTGAGGTCAGGAGTTCGAGACAAGCCTGGCCAACATGGGGAACCCTCGTCTCTACTAAAAATACAAAAACTTAGCCTTGTGTGGTGGCGGGTGCCTGTCGACCCAGCTACTCGGGAGGCTGAGGCAGGAGAATCACTTGAACCTGGGAGGTGGAGGTTGCACTGAGCCAAAATCACGCCACTGCCCTCCAGCCTGGGTGAGACAACAAGACTCCATCTCAAAAATAAATAGGCCAGGTGCAGTGGCTCACACCTGTCATCGCAGCAGTTTGGGAGGCTGAGGCGGGTGGATCACGAGGTCAAGAGATTGAGACCATCCTGGCTAAGACGGTGAAACCCCATCTCTACTAAAAAAGAAAAAATACCAAAAATTAGCCAGACGTGGTGGCAGGTGCCTGTCAACCCAGCTACTTGGGAGGCTGAGGCAGGAGAATCACTTGAACCCGGGAGGCGAAGGTTGCACTGAGCTGAGATCGCACCACTGCACTCCAGCCTGGGCGACAGAGCGAGACTCCGTCTCAAAACTCAATAAATAACAATAAATAAACAAATAAACAGAGTGGAGATGCTCCAAGGCTGCCAAGGCTACGGCCCTTCCTCCTCGGGGAACATGTGGGCAGAGGCTGAACCCGGAGGGCCCCCAGCCATCGCAGGGTGAGTAATTTCCGAGCGTGCAATTATAAAGAACCGAAGTGCAGCAGGTCCCCAAAGCACCCCCAGGATTCCCGCAGCGTGTACATAATTGCAGCCAGACAGTAACCTCGCCGTGGCCTGTGTCCCAGCCCTCACCCCGCATCCCGCTTGGCGCTCCCACATGTGGGTCAATTTTCCAAGCTGATTGCTGGAAACTGATGAAGGGAAGTGATGGGGCCTCCTGTGACGGGCGGCCCCACAGCTGCTCTGATCGGAAAGAAAGAGAGAGAGAGAGAGAAAGAGAGAGAGAGAGAGAGAGAGCTCCCCGGGAAGGTATTTTCTCTGTGCTCCAATTCCAGGGCATCTTTTGGAAGAAAAGAGATCACTCTGGTGGTTTTGCAGAAGGTCGTTGTCAGAGTTGAGGAGGACGAAAATGGCACTTTGGCAACTCATGGTTGAGTTCTGCAAAAATCAGGGAGGTGGGAGCAGGAGCAGGGGAGGGAGGACAGCAGGGAAAGCATCAACAGATGGATGGACCTTCCTTCCCCCCCGAAGGAAGGACCTCTCCTCCCTTCCTCTCCATCTCCCCCAACATGACCCCATCCCTCGACTTTGCCTTTGCAGAGGAGCTTCCTGCCTTTGTCCACAGCTGTTTCTCTCTTTCTTGTATTGAGAGACAATCTTGCTCTGTCACCTAGACTGGAGTGCAATGGAGCAATCGTAGCTCACTGCAACCTCAAGTTCCTGGGCTCAAGCGATCCTCCCACCCCAGCCTCCCAAGTAGCCGAGGCCACAGGAGCGTGCCACCATGCCCTATTAATTTTTAAACATGTTTTGGAGAGAGGGGATCTCACTATGTTGTCCAGAGCACCATTGTGCCCCAGTAATTTAAAAAAAAATTTGTAGAGATGGGGTCTTGCTATGTTGCCCAGGCTGGTGTCAAACTCCTGGGCTCAAGTGATCCTTCCACCTTTATTTTATGAAGAGAAATATGCAATATTTAGATAGTGCTTTTGTCTTAAAATGCAGCTTGATCCTCGGACAGTGAGAGGTGGGCATTTTACAGAAGAGACATCAGAACTTTCTAGAACGTGGGCGATTGTTCAGTGGCTATTCAGAGAATAAGTAGCAAAACCGAAGGAATGGCAACTTCTGGGCCTTCTGGACCTAAATTTAAGGGCTACCCAGGCACAGTGGCTCACGCCTGTCATCCCAGCACTTTGGGAGGCCAAGGCGGGCAGATCACGAGGTCAGGAGTTCGAGACCAGCCTGACCAACATGGTGAAACCCCGTCTCTACTAAAAACACAAAACTTAGCCAGGCATGGTGGTGGGTGCCTGTAGTCCCAGCTACTCAGGAGGTTGAGGTGTGAGAATTACTGGAACCTGAGAGGCGGAGGTTGCAGTGAGCTGAGATTGTGCCACTGTGCTCTCCAGCCTGGGCGACAGAGTGAGACTCTATCTCCAATAAATATATGCATACATACATACATACATAAAATTAAGAGCTGTTCAGCCATGCTTTTCCCCATCCCCAAACCCTTAACTTTTTGCACTTCATAGAAAGTGCTGGGATTTACAAGGACACCACTACCCTCGCCAGCCCACTAAGATGAAAGTGAGATGCCACCTGTGGTGGTCATCGGAGCACCTTGCCACCCTCCTCAGTGGGCACCAGTGAGGAGGGTGACGAGTGCTTGGAGTCCTTTTGGATTCTGGGATTCCGGGCTGTCACAGATAACCGACAGTTGATGGTTTCCTGGGGAGTTTGTGAATTAGTTTACCCAAACAAAGGTTAAGCCTACAACGGAAAATGGTATGCAAACGCTGCCAAGCATTGCAGTTTTTACAGTTTTTTGCATGCATCCTTCAAAGCTCATCTTTCTTTTTTTTTTTTTTTTTTTTTTGAGATGGAACTTTATTCTTGTCGCCCAGGCTGGAGCGCAATGAAGTGATCTCGGCTCACCACAACCTCCGCCTCCCGGGTTCAAGCAGTTCTCCTGCCTCAGCCTCCCGAGTACCTGGGATGACAGGCACCTGCCACCACCCCCGGCTAATTTTGTGTATCTTTATATCTTTAGTAGAGACGGGGTTTCACCATGTTGGCCAGGCTGGTCTCGAACTCCTGACCTCAGGCGATCCACCTGCCTCGGCCTCCCAGAGTGCTGGGATTACAGACGTGAGCCACCGCGCCTGACCTCAAAGTTCATCTTCTAAGGCGTGCAGAAACTCGGTCAGCTCCACAGATCCGAGGTCTAAATGAGCAGTGCAACCTTGCTTGCTTAGGGAGACGCGGGCACGCAGGTAGGAAGAACAGGGTCTCTACCCAGGCCACCAAGGAAGAGGCAAGATGTCAGATGCAGAAGGGGTTGCCCCAAGACCCAGGTTGACATGGAAGTTGGGGACAGCCAAGCGGAGACCCTCAGGATCTCCATGGAGGCTAAGAACCTTTCGTTGGAGATTCAACTTTTGCAATAAGCAGAGCTGGGTTACATACTTGCCTAATTAAGACCCTTGGAACTAATTATGTAGCACGAAGAGGAGGTGCTGGTGAAGACGTGAGATTCTAAGCTGTGATGATACTTACCCCATGAGAGGAGCAAGACCCACCGATGAACGCCTGATAGTAGAGAGAGGATAGGCAGATAGATAGACAGCTGGCTAGACAGATAGATAGATGACAGATCGATAATTGATATATAGATTATAGAATCAATAGATAAATACATAGAGAATACATTAGATAGATGGATGAATGCATAGAAAGATCAACAGATAGATAGGTGGATAGAGAGATAGATAATTGATACATAGATTATAGATTCAATAGCTAAATAGAGAATACATTGGATAGATGGATGAATAGATAGATGAATGAATGGATAGATAGAGCAATAGATAGGTGGATAGATAGATAGATAATTGATACAGATTATAGATTCTATACATAAATACATTATAGATGGATGAATGGATAGATATATCAATAAATAGGTTGATAGATAACTGATACATAGATTATAGATTGATAGATAAATTCATAGATAGAGAATACATTAGATAGATGGATGGATAGATGGATGGATGAATGCATAGATAGATATATCAATAGATAGGTAGGTGGATAGATAGATAACTGATACATAGATTATAGATTCATAGATAAATTCATAGATAGAGAATACATTAGATAGATGGATGGATAGATGGATGGATGAATGCATAGATAGATATATCAATAGATAGGTGGATAGATAGATAACCTGTCTCTTATACACATCTAGATGTGTATAAGAGACAGGCTTTGTCCTTAGGTGAAGACCAAGGCACCAGAAGATTCCATATCTGATGAGGGCTGTTCTCTGCCTCCAAGAGGGCACCTTCCTGCTGAATCTTCCAGAAGGAAGAAACGCCTTGTCCTTACATGGTAAAGGTGGAAGACCAAGGGAACTGAATGCTACAGGAAGCCTATTTCTTCCTTCCTTCCTTCCTTCCTTCCTTCCTTCCTTCCTTCCTTCCTTCCTTCCTTCCTTCCTTTCTCTCTCTCTCTCTCTCTTTCTTTCTTTCTTTTTCTCGAGATGGAGTCTTGCTCTGTCACCCAGGCTGAAGTGCAGTGGCATCATCTTGGCTCACTGCAACCTCCACCTCCCGGGTTGAAACAATTCTCCTGCCTCAGCCTCCCAAGTAGCTGGGATGACAGGCACCTGCCACCACACCAGGCTAATTTTTGTATTTTTAACAGAGACAGGGTTTCACCATGTTGGCCAGGCTGGTGTCGAACTCCTGACCTCATGATCCGCCCACCTTGGTCTCCCAAAGTGCTGGGATGACAGGCGTGAGCCACCGCACCCAGCCAGGAGGCCTCTTTGATAAGGATCTTAAGCCCATTCGTGAGAAAGGTACCTCCATGGCCTGATCACCCCCTTTTTTATTCATGTTATATATTTTTTCATTTTTTTATTTTTGAGACAGGGTCTGGCTATATCACCCAGGCTGGAGTATCACCTCAGCTTACTACAACCTCTGCCTACTGGGCTCAAATGATCTTCCCACCTCAGCCTCCCAAGTAGCTAGGACTACAGGTGCGCACCACCACGCCCAGCTCATTTTTGTACTTTCTATAGAGACGGGGGGTTTGCCATGTTGCCCAGGCTGGTCTCGAACTCATGAGCTCAGGCGATCTGCCTTCGTCCGCCTCCCAAAGTCCTGGGATTACAGGCCTGAGGCACTGTGCTGCCCCTCTTTTAATTTTAATTTAATTTTTATTTGTTGTTTATGTATTTATTTATTTATTTATTTATTTTTGAGATGAAGTCTTGCTCTGTCATCCAGACTGGAGCGCAGTGGTGTGATCTCAGCTCAGTGCAACTGCCGCCTCCCGGGTTCAAGCGATTCTCCTGCCTCAGCCTCCCGAGTAGCTGGGATGACAAGCGCCCGCCACCACGCCCAGGTAAGTTTTGTATTTTTAGTAGAGACGGGGTTTCACCATGTTGACCAGGCTGGTCTTGAACTCCTGACCTCAGGTGATCCACCTGCCTCGGCCTCCCAAAGTGCTGGGATGACAGGCGTGAGCCACCGCGCCCGGCCCCTTTGCTTTTCTTAAGTGACTCCGTGGGGGAATCCGTGAGCAGCCTCTTGAGATCTTGGTTTTTTCTCCCTGGCAGGTGTCTGCAGGAAAGCAGCATCCCAGTTAACTTCAGACGCGAGCGTGTTGATTGCAGGCTGGGGGCCGCCCATGAGGGATGTGTGTGAGTCACAGTCCCACACTGGGTGTTGCCTGAGGGTCCAGATCAACAAATGTGCATGTTAGGACAAGTGCTTTCACAGTCCTTTTTAATGCACTTCTAAAAGAAACCAAGTCAGTCGCTTTTACACAAATGCAGCTGAGAGGAGAGGAGTGTGGGGCACGGGTCTCCCCGATGATCCAGGGAAGAGACCGAGGTGCTAAGTGTCCACTTTGCAACACCAGCGTCCAGCAGGTGCTGCGCGGCAGACTTTTCCTTGTTTTGTTTTGTTTTATTTTAAATAAACCTCTTTTTTCCCCTTGTTTTTTTTTTAATAAACCTTGCACGACTTTTCCTTGTTTTTTTT
>NW_012108042.1:67272-68353 GCF_000951045.1 Mandrillus leucophaeus | reverse complement strand
AGATAGATAACTGATACATAGATTATAGATTTGTAGATAAATACATAGATAGAGAATACATTAGATAGATGGATGGATAGATGGATGGATGAATGGATAGATAGATATATCAATAGATAGGTGGATAGATAGATAATTGATACGTAGATTATAGATTCAATAAATAAGTACATAGATAATACATTAAATGGATGAATGGATAGACACAGACATGCATAGATAGATCAATAGATAGATGGATAGATACATAGATGATTGATAGATGATTGACAGACAGGTAGATGATAGATGATGAATATATAGAAAGATGATAGATGTTAGACAGATAGACAGATCAATAGATCGATAGATGATAAATAGGTAATAGACAGATAGAAACTCTCCAGTCTGCTTAGACTTAGCTAGTCAAGGTCTCATCTCTATTAGCCATTGAGTCCACGTAAATCATGTTTCTACATCTGCCTGGATTTGTTTGCACTGCTGGGACAGAATCCCTGAGACTGTGTGGTTTATAAAGAGCAGAGAATTATTTACTCCTGGTTCTGGAAGCTGAGAAGTCCAAGATGGAGGCACTAGAAGATTCCACATCTGATGAGGGCTGTTCTCTGCCTCCAAGAGGGCACCTTCCTGCTGAATCTTCCAGAAGGAAGAAACGCCTTGTCCTTAGGTGAAGACCAAGGCACCAGAAGATTCCATACCTGATGAGGACTGTTCTTTCCTCCAAGATGGCGCCTTCCTGCTGAATCTTCTAGAAGGAAGAAACGCCTTGTCCTCACATGAAGACCAAGGCCCCAGCAGATTCCATATCTGATGAGGGTTGTTCTCTGCCTCCAAGATGGCGCCTTCCTGCTGAATCTTCCAGAAGGAAGAAATGCTTTGTCCTTAGGTGAAGACCAAGGCCCCAGCAGATTCCATATCTGATGAGGGTTGTTCTCTGCCTCCAAGATGGCGCCTTCCTGCTGAATCTTCCAGAAGGAAGAAACGCTTTGTCCTTAGGTGAAGACCAAGGCACCAGAAGATTCCATATCTGATGAGGGCTGTTCTCTGCCTCCAAGAGGGCACCTTCCTGCTGAATCTTCCA
>NW_012108042.1:55775-65067 GCF_000951045.1 Mandrillus leucophaeus | reverse complement strand
GACTTTTCCTTGTTTTTTTTTTTTAACAAACCTCTTTATTTCCCTTGTTTTTTTTTTAAATAAACCTTGCACGACTTTTCCTTGTTTTTTTTTTTAAAAATAAACCTGTTTTTTTCGTTGTTTGTTTTTTCTTTCTTTTAATAAACCTTGCACAACTTTTCCTCGTTATTTATTTATTTATTTTTTAATAAACCTCTGTTCAAAAATAAGCTTACACATTTTTCTGGAGCAGCCTGAACCTGTTCCCAATTTCTTGTCCAAACAATGAAAAATATACAAGTGCATTTTAAGAGTGACTCTATCTGACCTTTCCAGGAGGGAGAACAAAAAAAAAAAAACAAAAAAAACAAAAAAAGGCACAAAAAAAAACGGAGCCTGAAGCATGTTCGTGGCGTTTGATGTTAAGGCAGAGGTCACCTGGGTCAGCCTTGTCATCAGATGACGTTTTCACACCAGTCGGCAAAGCAGGAGATCTGGAAAATCTGACCTCCAGGGTTTCAGAATCTCGGCTTAGAAAAATAGACATTCCAAGAAGTCTGAAGTGTTTAAGTGACTATTGCTGACTGGATAGTGCTGACTGTGGGGGTAAATTGGATCCCAAATTGAAATGGGAGAGGAGATGATTAGACGGATTCTCCAGACGCTTACAAAAACCAGGATGTGTGCGTGTGTGTGTGGAGAGAGAGATAAAAAGGTATATAGATAGATTGGGTGCAGCGGTTCACATCAGTAATCCCAGCACTTTGGGAGGCCGAGGCGGGCAGATCAGCTGAGGTCAGGAGTTCGAGACCAGCCTGGCCAGCATGATGAAAACCCGTCTCTACTAAAAATACCAAAATTGGCTGGGCGTGGTGGTCTGTAAGAAATTGGCTGGGCCTGTAGTCCCAGCTACTCGGGAGGCTGAGGCAAGAGAATCGCTTGAACCTGGGAGGTGGAGGTTGCAGGGAGCTGAGATCGTGCCACTGCACTCCAGCCTGGGCGACAGAATAAGACTCTGTCTCAAAAAAAGAAAAAAAAGGATATATAGATAGACGATAGACATATTACAGATGGCAAGAAAGAAACTAGACAGGTTAAACACGTGATAGAAATAGATAACTGTTAGAACGACATAGATGGGAGATATAGAATTAACAGAAAATAGATAAATTAGAACAATTAAAGAAATGATATAGGTAAATAAATGATAGATAACAAATATATTATTAATACATAGGAATAGATGAGTTAGATTACATAAAAGATAGAGATAGATAAATATATGACAGATATATATAGAGATAACGGCATAGATGCATAGGTAGTAGCTAGCTAGCTAGCTAGATAGATAGATAGATAGATACAGAGATATATGATAGGCAGATAGATAATTAATACATAGATTATGGATTTGCTAGATAAATACATATGTAGATAGATGGATAGATGGATGGATAATAGATAGATGATGGATATATAATAGATGATAGTAGAGAGATGATAGGTAGATAGACAACTAGCTAGCTAGACAGATAGATGATAGGTAGATAATTGATACATAGATTACAGATTCAATAGAGAAATAGATAATACATTAGATGGATAGACGAATAGATAGATAATACATTACATGGATAGATGAATAGATAGGTAGATAGACTGATTGACAGCTACAGGGACAGATGATAGATAGATAATTGATATATAGATTATAGATTCGATAGATAAATATATAGATGGATGGATAATAGATTATGGATATATAGTAGATGATAGTAGAGAGATTATAGGTAGATAGACAGCTAGCTAGCTAGCTAGATGATAGGTAGATAATTGATACACAGATTATCGATTCAATAGATAGATAATACATTAGATGGATAGACAGATGAATAGATAGACAGATCAGTAGGTAGGTAGGTGGATAAGTAGCTACAGGGATAGATGATAGATAGATAAATAATTGATATATAGGTTATAGATTCAATAAATACATATATAGGTAGATGGATAGATGGATGGATGGATGATAGATGATGGATATATAGTAGATGATAGATAGTAGAGAGATGATAGATACATAGACAGCTAGCTAGCCAGACAGATAGATGATAGGTAGATAATTGATACCTAGACTATAGATTCAATAGATAAATCCACAGATAGATAATACATTAGATGGATGGATGGATAGATAGATGGATAGATAGATAGCTACAGGGATAGATGATAGATAATTGATACATAGATGATAGATTCAATAGAGAAATACATATATAGATGGATAGATGGATGGATGATAGATAGATGAGGGATATATAGTAGATGATAGGTGATTGATAGATAGATGATAGATGTTAGATAGATTATAGATCCACAGGTCGATAGATGATAGACGGGTAATAGACAGACAGAAACTCTCCAGTCTGCCTAATGTATTCTCTGCTGTATTGTAAGACATAACCTTCATGTGTCTCTTGTATCTGCTGCTGCTGTTATTCTGAAAAGAGTCTTAAGTTTTGGAGTTTCAGGTACAAGAGGACCCTGCAGATATCGGCCACCTGCTTTTCCCTCCCTTCCTGGGGAGGTTCAGTTCAGCCTCACACCTGCTCACTTGTACCTCCCTGTGGGTCTCAGAGCCGCCCCCTCCTTGTCTGCAAAGAGCGAGGCGTGGTACCCGCTCCGGGGAACCCCCTCCATCCTTGGGGCACTCAGGGTGCAATCAGCCTGGTCCGACTCCTTCACGGACAGTTGTCACTGTCACGAGAGATCATGGGCCATTCAGGGGACGCTCACCCTCATGAGGCTGGCATGCCAGAGGCAACCTCAAAATGCATGGGCCCCGATTCCGTCTTCTCAGATATGAGGAGAGTGTCTGGTAGAGCTGACTTTGGGGGTTCACGGGGTTGCAGGGTGGGTGTCTGGGGCAGAGCCGTGATCCGGCTCTCAGTTGTCTCTTTACCGTTCGGGTTGTCTGTGCCTGAGCCCATCCTCGGTAGAGAAACCACAGAATGATCTTTTGGGGTGAAACCTCAGGGTCTGTTCGCTCACTGGCATCGGCAAACCGCACCTGCAAAGAGCCGGTCAACTATTCCCTAAGCATGGAAATCCTCATGCTTATCTGGGGGTAATTCCGGGCCCTGCAGGTGGTTAGGGAGAGTCAGAAGATAAATCTTGGGGTGGGGGGCCCATCACGGCATCCCCGGGGCTGCCGGTAGGACCTGGAATCAAGCAGGAGACAGAAGGACATACCCCAGAAGAGGTTTCCTCTCCATGAGGCCGTGGAGTCCGGCCCCGGTGGAAAATAAACTTCTTAATACGATTGAGATCAACAGACGGGCTTTTCTCCGTGATAAATTTAAGCAAATTGAACGTAATTACCTCAATTGAATTCAGACCAAGCCCTGCCCTGACCTTCCGCTGAAGCATATTCTGCCCGCTTGGGGAGGAGGCCGGCGCACGTGACATGATTTGGACAATTTGCACATATTTATACAATTTGTCGTGATTCCGTCTGTACAGGCTGGAGACGGTGAGGTTTGCCTCCAGCCCCCCTGTGAAATCAGGCATATGAGAATCACGTGCTGGACATACCTCTTGTGTGTGCGCTAGTGGGGAGAGTGGGTGGACGTGTGTGTGTGTGTGTGTCTGTGTGTGTGTGTGTGTGTGTCTGTGTGTGTGCGTGCCAGGCAGAAGATGCAAATCTGTTGATACAAACCAACAAGCCATGTCCTGTGGACACAAACCAACAAGCCATGTTCCGTGCACACAAACCAACAAGCAATGTTCCATGGACACAAACCAACAAGCCATGTTCTGTTGATACAAACTAACACATGGACACAAACCAACAAGCCATGTTCCGTGGACACAAACCAACAAGCCATATTCCGTGGACACAAACCAAAAAGCCATGTTCCGTGGACACAAACCAACAAGCCATGTTCCGTGGACACAAACCAACAAGCCATATTCCATGGACACAAACCAACAAGCCATGTTCCGTGGACACAAACCAACAAGCCATGTCCCGTGGACACAAACCAACCAGCCATGTTCCGTGGACACAAACCAATGAGCCATGTTCCGTGGACACAAACCAACGAGCAACATTCCGTGGACACAAACCAACAAGCAACGTTCCGTCGACACAAACCAACAAGCCACGTTCCGTGGACACAAACCAACAAGCCACGTTCCGTGGACACAAACCAACGAGCAACGTTCCGTGGACACAAACCAACAAGCAATGTTATGATATGAGGGAGGGAAATAAAGTCAGCAGGTACTATAATACATATGCCAACAAAAAAAAGAAAACATCTGCTCTATGCTCATGCCACTGTAAGACGACGGACAGCTGTGTACAGGTGTGACTTCACCAACTGCCGAGGAAGGGTTATTTGCAGGTACAGCCATGGGATGTCAGAGGTCTCTCTATTTTGACCTCAGGCACCGAGTTCCTGCCTGCAAATGGCGTGGTAACGTGGGGGAATATTCGAAGGAAAACAGACAGGTGTCCGGATGGTCTGTTTTGTTGCAAGGAAGCGAACCAGCATGACGCAGGCACACTGAGTTTGCTGACACATATCAGAGAGAAGAGCCCATTCATGGATCTCTGCCGTATTACGAAGTTTAATTTCTCCTGGTGTGGGCGTGCACAGCAGTCTGGCGGAGGCGAATCCTCCCAGCCTGCGTGTCATAGATTGTGTTACAGGTTTTAGGGTCCTCCAGCCGCCCCGGGGATGCTGGAGGTGCACAGGCCAATCTCAGAGAGAGAGAATTTCCAAATGAGCAGGAGGCTTCCGGCGCTCAGGAAACAGATTTGGAGCTCCGGGCAGGGACGGCTTCACGATTGTAAGGAAATGGAGACAAACAGTGGCTGGGCATGCGGTACTTTTATTTCTCCCACGCTTATTCAGATAAACGGTGTCGGCGTTTTTGGTGGAAGTATGTCCCGTGCAATATTGCTGTTTACCTTGAATTCAAGTGTCCCTGGGCTGCCGTTTATGTAGAATTCAAGTGTATCTGGGCACGCATCTGTCGTACTGTTCTACTGTTTATCTGGAATTCAAGTGTACCTGGGCACACATGCATACTGCTGTTCACCTTGAATGCAAGAGTACCTGGGCACACATCTGTTCTGCTGTGTATGTAGAATTCAAGTGTACCTGGGCATGCATCTGTTCCACTGTTTATCTCGATTTCAAGTGTACCTGAGCTGCTGTTTATGTAGAATTCAAGCGTACCTGGGCACACATCTGTTCTGCTGTTTTACCTTGAATTCGACTGTCCCTGGGCTGCTGTTTATGTAGAATTCAAGTGTATCTGAACACATATGTGTTCTGCTGTTTATGTAGAATTCAAGTGTACCTGGGCATGCATCTGTTCCACTGTTTATCTCGATTTCAAGTGTACCTGAGCTGCTGTTTATGTAGAATTCAAGTGTATCTGAACACATATCTGTCTGTCTCTTATACACATCTAGATGTGTATAAGAGACAGACCTGGGCACACATCTGTTCTACTGTTTATCTCAAATTCAAGTGTACCTGGGCACACATGCATACTGCTGTTCACCTGGAATGCAAGTGTATCTGAGCACACATCTGTTCTGGTGTTTACCTCGAATTCGACAGTCCCTGGGCTGCTGTTTATGTAGAATTCAAGTGTATCTGAACACACATCTGTTCTGCTGTGTATGTAGAATTCAAGTGTACCTGGGCATGCATCTGTTCCACTGTTTATCTCGAATTCAAGTGTACATGAGCTGCTGTTTACTTTGAATTCAAGTGTACCTGGGCACGCAGGCATACCGCTATTCACCTCCAATGCAAGAGTACCTGGGCACACATCTGTTCTGGTGTTTACCTCGAATTCAAGTGTCCCTGGGCTGCTGTTTATGTAGAATTCAAGTGTATCTGAGCACACATGTGTTCTGCCGTTTATGTAGAACTCAAGTGTACCTGGGCACGCATCTGTTCCACCGTTTATCTCAAATTCAAGTGTAGCTGGGCACACATCTGTTCTGCTGTTTATGTAGAATTCAAGTGTACCTGGGCACGCATGCATACTGCTGTTCACCTCAAATTCAAGTGGACCTGAACACACATCTGTTCTGCTGTTTACTCGAATTCAAGTGTACCTGGGCTGCTGTTTACCTTGAATGTAAGTGTACTTGAGCTGCTGTTTACTTCAAATTCAAGCGTACCTGGGCACGTAGTTCTGTTTACCTTGAATTCCGGTGTACCTGAACACGCATCTGTTCTGCTGTTTATGTCGAATTCAAGTGTACCTGAGCTGCTGTGTATGTAGAATTCAAGTGCATCTGAGCTTGTCCCTGTTCTGCTGTTTATCTCCCACTCAGATGTACCCGAGCGTGCATCTGTTCTGCTGTTTACCTGGAATTCAAGTCTACTTGGGTACGCATGCTGTACTTTTATTAGTTAACTGGAGCGATGTGTTAAAAAAAAAAAAAAAGAAAAGAAACTCTCATGATGTCCCTGAAGTTGGAAACTTTGGCAAATCATTTCCCCCACGTGTCAACGTTGTTCCAATTAAGAAATTCCACACGATGTATATATTCCTGGTAAAGTTTGCCCAGTACCTGAGGGAGGGAAAAGCAGGTGGCCGATATCTGCAGGGTCCTCTCGTACCTCTTGTACCTATAGGGAGGTCAGCTCAGACAGTGGAGGCTGTGGGGTGCAGACGGATCGGGGCGACCCAGACCAAATCCGATCTCCTGGAACCAAGAGATGCCACAGAGACGGGACACATCGGCCCGACGGGGGCCGGTTTGCTGCGGGATCCCAGACGCCGCTCCCGGCTGCCCCATCTCACTGGAAACCTCAGCATGCATTTGTGAACTCCCTTACAAAAGATTGCCTCAAATCAGATGAGCCCTGACGGAATTAAAATCCAGGAGGCAGAGTCTGGCCGTGGCCTGGAGGCAGGTGTGAGAGGCAGCCGGTCAGGCCCCGAGGACCCGCTGTTCCAATTACAGCCCAGGATGACCTCATGTCGAGGGTATGGCCCCGAATATTAAAAATTCCTGCAGCACATCAATGGAAGGGGTCTGGCATGAGGGAACCGGGAGGGGTGCAAATATGTTTCGTTTTATTTCAACACTCGGCCCCCGGCCCGCAGGGCGGTAGGAGAGGAAATTACCACTGATTGGCAGACAGATTTACAACACATGGAAGAAACAATTAGGACGCAGGCTCCACCGACTACAAAGCGAGGAAATAAATTCCCGTAATGAGACGGGGAAAAGCACGAGGTATGAATGATCTATGCACTCGTGTCTAGGATATAAAACGTCAGAACGTTCCAGGGTCGTGGTGAGTGGCTCTCCCTGACAGATGGTGCACAGATTCCTAAATCTCCTTGGGTTTTTTGGGGTTTTCTTTGGTTTGGTTCTGTTTTCAGAAAAAAGTTTCACTCGAGGCCCAGGCTGGAGTGCGGTGGTGCGATCTCGGCTCACTGCAACCTCCGCCTCCCGGGTTCAAGCGATTCTCCTGCCTCGGCCTCCCGAGTAGCTGGCACTGTAGGCGTGCACCACCACGTCCGGCTAATTTTTGTATTTTTACTAGAGTCTGGGTTTTGCCATGTTGGCCAGGCTGGTCTCAAACTCCTGACCTCGTGATCCACCCACCTCGGCCTCCCAAAGTGCTGGGATGACAGGCATGAGCCACCGCGCCCGGCCAATCTGTTTAATCTTTCTATCCTCTCTCTCTCATTAATTAATTTATTTATTTTGAGACGGAGTTTTGTTCTTGTTGTCCAGGCTGGAGTGCAGTGGTGCCATCTTGGCTCACTGCAACCTCCGCCTCCCCGGTTCAAGCGATTCTCCAGCCTCAGCCTCCCGAGTAGCTGGGATTACAGGCACCTGCCACTATGCCTGGCTAATTTTATATTTTTAGTAGAGATGGGTTTTCTCCATGTTGGCCAGGCTGGTCTGGAACACCTGACCTCAAGTGATCCGCCCGCCTCGGCCTCCCAAAGTGAGGAGATTACAGGCGTGAGCCACCGCACCCAGCGTGCAATCATTTCTTATTTTTTAAATTATACTTTAAGTTCTGGGATACATGTGTAGAACGTGCAGGTTTGTTACATAGGTATACATGTGCCAGGATGGTTTGCTGCACCCATCAACCCGTTATCTAGGTTTTAAACCCCACAGGCATTAGGTATTTGTCCTAATGCTCTCCCTCTTCCTGCCCCCACACCCCCAACAGGCCCTGGTGTGTGACGTTCCCCTCCCTGTGTCCATGTGTTCTCATTGTTCAACTCCCACTTATGAGTGAGAACATGTGGTGTTTGGTTTTCTGTTCCTGTGTGAGTTTGCTGAGAATGAGGGTTTCCAGCTTCATCCATGTCCCTGCAAAGCACATGAGCTCATCCTTTTTCATGGCTGCATAGTATTCCATAGTGTCTATGTGACACATTTTCTTTATCCAGTCTATCACTGATGGGCGTTTGGGTTGGTTCCAAGTCTAGGTTTTAAGCCCCACATGCATTAGGTATGTGTCCTAATGCTCTCCCTCCCCTAGCCCCCACCCCCCGACAGGCCCCAGTGTGTGATGTTCCCCTGCTTGTGTCCATGTGTTCTCATTGTTCAACTCCCACTGATGAGTGAGAACATGTGGTGTTTGGTTTTCTGTTCCTGTGTGAGTTTGCTGAAAATGATGGTTTCCAGCTTCACCCATGTCCCTGCAAAAGAAATGAAGTCATCCTTTTTCATGGCTGCGTAGTATTCCATGGTGTCTATGTGCCACGTTTTCTTCATCTGGTCTATCACTGATGGGCATTTGGGTTGGTTCCAAGTCTAGGTTTTAAGCCCCACATGCATTAGTTATGTGTCCTAATGCTCTCCCTCCCCTAACCCCCACCCACTGACAGGCCCCAGTGTGTGATGTTCCCCTGCCTGTGTCCATGTGTTCTCATTGTTCAACTCCCACTGATGAGTGAGAACATGTGGTGTTTGGTTTTCTGTTCCTGTGTGAGATTGCTGAGAATGATGGTTTCCAGCTTCATCCATGTCCCTGCAAAAGATACGAAGTCATCCTTTTTCATGGCTGCATAGTATTCCATGGTGTCTCTGTGCCAAGTTTTCTTTATCCAGTCTATCACTGATGGGCATTTGGGTTGATTCCAAGTCTTTGCTATTGTGAACAGTGCCAAATAAACATACATGTGCGTGTGTCTTTATAGGAGCCTGATTTATAATCCTTTGGGTATATCCCCAGTAATGGGATGGCTGGGTCAAATGGTATTTCTAGTTCTAGATCCTTGAGGAATCACCACACTGTCT
>NW_012108042.1:53571-54110 GCF_000951045.1 Mandrillus leucophaeus | reverse complement strand
TATGTAGAATTCAAGTGTACCTGGGCATGCATCTGTTCCACTGTTTATCTCGATTTCAAGTGTACCTGAGCTGCTGTTTATGTAGAATTCAAGTGTATCTGAACACATATCTGTTCTGCTGTGTATGTAGAATTCAAGGGTATCTGCGCACGCATCTGTTCTACTGTTTATCTCAAATTCAAGTGTACCTGGGCACACATGCATACTGCTGTTCACCTCGAATGCAAGAGTACCTGGGCACACATCTGTTCTGGTGTTTATGTAGAATTCAAGTGTACCTGGGCACGCATCTGTTCCACTGTTTATCTCGATTTCAAGTGTACCTGAGCTGCTGTTTATGTAGAATTGAAGTGTATCTGAGCACACATCTGTTCTGGTGTTTATCTCGAATTCAAGTGTCCCTGGGCTGCTGTTTATGTAGAATTCAAGGGTATCTGAACACACATCTGTTCTGCTGTGTATGTAGAATTCAAGTGTACCTGGGCATGCATCTGTTCCACTGTTTATCTCGAATTCAAGTGTACATGAGCTGCTGTTTA
>NW_012108042.1:45573-47201 GCF_000951045.1 Mandrillus leucophaeus | reverse complement strand
GATTTATAATCCTTTGGGTATATCCCCAGTAATGGGATGGCTGGGTCAAATGGTATTTCTAGTTCTAGATCCTTGAGGAATCACCACACTGTCTTCCACCATGGTTGAACTAATTTACACTCCCCCCAACAGTGTAAAAGCATTACTGTTTCTCCACTGCAATCAGAGTCTCTCTGTGCCACCCAGGCTGGAGTGCAGTGGTGCAGTCATGGCTCACTGAAGCCTCGACCTCCTGGGCTCAAGCAATCCTCCCATTTCAGCCTCCCAAGTAGCTGAGACTGTAGGTGAGTGCCACCACGCCAAGCTAAATTTTGTAACTTTTGGACAGATTGGGTCTTGTCCACGCTGGTCTTGAACTGCTGGTCTCAAGCTATGTCTATTGTTTTAATTCTTATTTTTACTGATTGTTAAGTCAAAGATCTCTAGCACTACACCCTAGAAAGGATCCTTTCTTTTATTTTTATTTTATTTTATTTTTTTTTTTTTGAGATGGAGTCTTGCTCTGTCCCCCAGGCTGGAGTGTAGTGGTGCGATCTTGGCTCACGGCAACCTCTGACTTCCGGGTTCAAGCGATTCTCCTGCCTCAGCCTCCTGAATAGCTGGAATTACAGGTGCACACCACTACACCTGGCTAATTGTTGTATTTTTAGTAGAGGTGGGAGTTTCACCATGTTGGCCGGGATGGTCTCGATCTCTTGACCTCATGATCCACTTACCTTGGCCTCCCAAAGTGCTGGGATTGCAGGTGTGAGCCACCGTACCCAGCCAAAAGGATCCTTTCAAAAATAGTAGACAATGTATGAAGTGTCCAGTTTCTCTACATCCTCCTCCTCCTCACCAACACTTGCGATTTTCCATTTTTTAAAGAATAATAACTGCTTCTGGTAAATGCCAAATCATGTATTTGCTACATAACACCCGTTTGTTGAGTAACCAAGCGCATCTGAATTTCACACATGGCTTTAAACTTTATTATGCAAATTTGCAAATCCAGAACCAGGGAGAAGAGTATCTGGAAACATTCCCATCCCTTGTTTTCCAGGCACCTGTTTCTTTGTGGCTGTGATACTTTAAGGCAAATTCCAGACGTTACATCATTTAGCCTATAATGACTCTAGGATGTAAATCGAACAGATAATGATTTCATAACCACAACACCGTGAAGCCTTCATCATAACACTCTTTCCTTAAGGGACTTTGCTCAGATTTGCTTTACTTATTTATTTATTTATTTATTGAGACGGAGTCTCACTCTTGTCGCCCAGGCTGGAGTACAGTGGTGCAATCTCAACTCACCACAACCTCCGCCTTCCGGGTTCAAGCGATTCTCCTGCCTCAGCCTCCTGAGTACCTGGGATCACAGGCGTGTACCACCACACCCAGCCAATTTTGGTATTTTTAGTAGAGACAGGGTTTCACCATGTTGGCCAGGCTGGTCTTGAACTCCTGACCTCAGGTAATCCACCCACCTCAGTCTCCCAAGTGCTGGGATGACAGGCGTGAGCCACCGCGCCCGGCCCCAGGTTTGCTTTAGCATGTCAAAGATGAATTTCTACAGTTGGTTTGTTTGAGCCAGAACTGAAACAAGGTCACCTTGTTATATTTACTGATTTTTCTCAAGTATCTTT